>NC_062977.1:12733084-13052584 GCF_023078275.1 Leguminivora glycinivorella
AAAATACCTCGCTACGCTCCAACACCTAAGGGATGAAATTTCGATATCCTCGGAAAAAATCGTTTACTATGATGTATACTATCGCCATACCAAAAGCGGCTTGCTTCCATCCAAAAGTGCAGCTTTTGGCCAAAAATTCTCCATAATAACAATTATGACTATAATTATAAATAAATTGTAAAGCGAAAAAAAGTTGCTGCAAAATGCAGTAGAGGCGATCAGGATGTCCTGACCCGCTTTTGCTTTTGCTGCCTTGTCGCGCGCGAGTCCATACATAAAGCGCGAGGTTCAAGTATGGACTCGCGCGCGACTAGGCAAGTTGTGCTAAAGGGGCTGGCGTCTATTAGATGCGTCGACCGTTCAATGATCGCGGCACGTGGAGCGATACGTTTGCAGGCGCACTGTGCTCACACACGTATACACTTTCAAGTGTGTATTCAGAAATGTCAGAATTGCCTCGATCACATCGCCCCACGTAGACGACTTGTTGAGAGGCAGACCCTGCCAGGTCCATCCGGTAGTGTTACGTCATTTTGCTGTCGACATCACTTGAGCCCGTAGAGTGAAGTAGATATATCGAATTGATAGGCGTCTCGCTCGCTCTTGCTAAGTCATGAGACGTAGATTTCAACATCTCTGTCGGTGTACTTTTGGAAGTAGTGGCGAAGAGTCGCGCCAATAGGACTAACAATAAGTCCTCGCGTAAAGTACTCTTAAAAACTAACCGCTAAAGAGTGACCTTGTGTCCTCGCGTCTAAGTGATTACGACGACTGAAAAGCTTAACTTTGTGCGAACTCACATAACCTACAAAATGTCGGAAAATTCGCAGGACGTTTTAAAGGATGCAGCCACTGAGCGTATTTGTTGGCGGATCACTATTTAGCACATTCGATATTATAATGTTAGTTTTCTTATTGGGAGGTGCAACCTGGTGGTTGTGGACCTCTAGAAAGGACAACAAGAAAGATGAAATACTTCTCAACAAATATTCCTTACAGTTAAGTTAGCTTGTTGCGTCTTTTCATAACTATTTTGCCTGTTTAACCGGCGGGGACGGGTATGCCCAATTGCCCCATAATATTTTATAGATGTTTCAATAATACAACATGAAGTTGTTTACTTTGTGTAATTGCTTACTCAGTTACTTAGGCGATTAAAGTCCTATATTAAGCGAAGTGACCAGATAAAGTTGGAGTGACTGCCTATGTATCTGTTGTGATGATACATAAAATTAATATTGTTACTAGTTTTGTACGGATACTATCGACAGTCAATAGGACGTAAGTGTGCTTATAATATCCAAGGTCTAGATTTATCGATGCGTATTGCGTACCCTAGACGAGCAGTGTTTATCAGATTTAGAAGTGGTCAGACAAGGTGTTAAAAAATCTGCACATTCACCCAAACGTCTTGATAATAGAATAAAGATTATCAATAACAGATATTTTATGTGAACATCGTGGGCGACTGTACTCGCAGTACACACTACTACCAGGTGTATTAGGTTCGTAATTTTAATATGTATTTGATTTCATTTTTTTTTGTAGTTTCGGGCGTTTATTATGCAGCAAACAAACAAATATGTAAATAAAATGTGTTTACTCATTCACACATGATTTTCTAAATCATACCTTCTAAATTAATTAAAAGATAAAGACGGATGTACTAAAGACTAAAAAGGATTATAGAAAAAAAAAAAATGTTGCGCAGAAACTTATTTCGCAGTAAAATGCTAGCTGAACATACTACGCGGACGTCCGTCGTAAATCGACCCGCGACCGATCAGTGTGCACGGAACAAAACATCCAGTGAGCCAGATTTCGATCGGACGTCCATGCGCTCAAGGCCACGTCCACGTCCGTCGACCGATAGTTTGCACGGTTATGTGTAATTTCATTGTCCAGGTTCCCGTCCGCGGTCGATTTACGATTGGGGCTGCCATCCGTCCGGGTTTCCCCGGATTTGTCCTGGTTTGGACAGCCGTCAGTGAACCGTCCGGGCGGGGAGTCAAAAAGTGTCCGGGGAAAACCCGGACGCACACTAAGGAAGCACCTCACTGAATTTAAGTATTTATCGGCGAATTTAAGTTGACTGGTCTGTTTTGAAGCCAAAAAACCGGCCAATGGTGACTCGGACTCGTAGGTTTGAAAAATAATGTTTTTAGGTAGAATCTCGTGTTTGAAATAAAATATGGATGTATAATATGTCAAGGGTGGTAAGATTGAGAGTTGAAATAAAAAAAAATTGACAATTAAAAAAAAGGTTTCAAAGATACAGAATGCTTTATTTTTCCTGTAATATTTAGCATAAAGCCAATGTTTCGTAAAATTTTCACAATTTTTCGTTAGTGACCTTCGGAGATAAGGGGGCGGTATTTCTTTTTAACAAAATTATTTTTTTTTTTTTTCTCGCAAAAATTAGAAACAGTTTTGATTTTTCTAATTTGAGCTCTTTCTAGCTTGAAACCTTACTTGAATTAGTAACTTCGTAACTTGAAATTTACAGTTTTGCCCCCTTTTAATTTGGCCATTTTATATAATTATATTGATAAACAAAATAAAGGAATACTTTCGATTTATAGCGGTTAACAATGCTCATAACTGTTCCAAATTTCCAAATTGGTAGCATAAGTAGTTCTCGAGATATTTAGTAATGTGATAGACGAACAGACAGACGGGCATAGTCGCACCATAGGGGTTCCTTTTGTATCTTTGTAATACGGAACAATAAAAACAGACAAATTTATTTTTCTGTAAGAAAAATTGTTTGTTTTTGTTTATTGCAGAGTACACATTATGAGAAAATTAAAAAATAAACGGATGAAAATTAAAGGTCCTGTTTTTATGGCTTTTAAAAATCTTGTTGGACTCGTCCGGGAAAAAATACGATTTACCGCCAAATGTCCGGGTTTTTTGAATCTTTGTCCGGGTTTGGCGAAATTCGAGATGGCAGCCCCTTTACGATGGACGTCCGCGTAGTATGTTCCTAGCTTCATTGTCTTTTTAGGGTTCCGTAGTCAACTAGGAACCCTTATAGTTTCGCCATGTCTGTCTGTCCGTCCGTCCGTCCGTCCGTCCGTCCGCGGATAATCTCAGTAACCGTTAGCACTAGAAAGCTGAAATTTGGTACCAATATGTAT
Source organism: Leguminivora glycinivorella (assembly GCF_023078275.1). Lineage (NCBI taxonomy): Eukaryota > Metazoa > Arthropoda > Insecta > Lepidoptera > Tortricidae > Leguminivora > Leguminivora glycinivorella. The sequence continues at coordinate 12,736,225 of NC_062977.1, forward strand.
ATCAATCACGCCAACAAAGTGCAAAAAATAAAAAATGGAAAAAAATGTTTTATTAGGGTACCCCCTACATGTAAAGTGGGGGCTGATATTTTTCATTCCAACCCCAACGTGTGATATATTGTTGGATAGGTATTTAAAAATGAATAAGGGTTTACTAAGATCGTTTTTTGATAATATTAATATTTTCGGAAATAATCGCTCCTAAAGGAAAAAAAGTGCGTCCCCCCCCTCTAACTTTTGAACCATATGTTTAAAAAATATGAAAAAAATCACAAAAAGTAGAACTTTATAAAGACTTTCTAGGAAAATTGTTTTGAACTTGATAGGTTCAGTAGTTTTTTGAGAAAAATACGGAAAACTACGGAACCCTACACTGAGCGTGGCCCGACACGCTCTTGGCCAGTTTTTGCTAACATGCTGAGTAATAACAGTTATAAACACGCCCAATAAACTACATGAGGTGTACGAACCTATAACAATACAAATATTATTCCTCATATAAAACATCTTTGCCAACCGCTAGGCATTACACAAATTTCAAGCATTATCATCATTTTTTTATATTAAAGGCGAAAATGCTTACGCTTCCGGCAGGATCGAACCCGCATCAGCTGCAGTCTAGGCGGATTTTTCCTTTTAGCCGCGAAAAACATGATAAACTTTGTATGTATTAGCGGACACGTTTCAGCTTGTTACAAAATTGATTAGGTATCATCATACAGCCGAAAAAAAGTGCGAACGTAACTGTTTTTATATTTTTACATATTTATCCTTTAATATTAAAATGTAGGGGCCCTTAAATATATTTTTCACAAGATACTATGTATAGGCTACTAGACTCTTATCGGAATTTGGCACAAGAAATGATTGTTTCCTGTAGTATTTGGACATAGGGATCCAATTTTTATAAGATTTTAGGTATTAAAAGTGTATGGTGGCTACGTATTTTCGATTAAAAATGTATGTGTAATATTTATTTTAACTTTGGCGTACCAAAAACAGCACATCGAGACGTGTAGTGACGGCTTTAGAACCTAACTTAACTTAATGCCGAGTCAATCACTGACATGATGAACTTTATGCCTCATAACGTAAATGTCAGAAATTTTTGTACTCAATTCGATTTACGTCATGCGCAGATCTGTAGATTAACATGGCTAATGATGTTTTTGCCTAATTAAGTTAAAGTAAACTTTTATGTTTTTTGTGGTTTTTCAAGTCGTAATAAAATATGGTGAGAAATTTTTTCGGTTAATTGGACTGTAATAAGTAATATAAAATAGACATTAAAAAAGAGGTCAAGTAGCCCTATTATGTATATTCAACAGACTTCATAAATCGTGGAAGTTACTTAAAGCCTGGCGCCCCCTAGGTTCATGCCGAGTCAGAGCCTGCATTTCTTCAAGAGATTGCGTCCTTTAAGGCGGAATTGTAGACCGCGTCGAATCTCATTCAAAATGTACGAGGATTCGATTCGACGCGGCTCGATTACCTTAGTGGACGCTTTGGCTTTATTCATCAGAATGTAAGTAAGCCCGTTTTACTGGAAAATTATACATGTTTTTTATTGACTGGTTATGAAATTAATCAGTAAACGAAACTAGTAAGTACATACCTAACCAATTATAATTACAGATAATCATGACAAATATTACGTCCTAATCACTAATTTAACTGCAAATCATTATTTATCAATGAAACCAATAACCTTGACGCCGCCAGTTAGGCATCGACTTCCCGGTTTAAACAACTGCATACTCATTTTAGTGCGTAATTACTATACTATATGTACTACCTATAAGAATTACAAGATGACATCGCTGTTCTTGTACACCTGGCGAGGCTGGCGGGCTCCAATCACAGAGATGATATGTTATTAATATTGTTGTCCTGGGTTGTAGATGGTGGCGTTACATTAACAAGGTCTACAGTTTTATAGGTTTAATGACTATTTTAATCAAAACTACATTTCAAAATGTTAGAGATTCAGAATTCGCAGTTAGTTGAGTCATTCTCTCATTTCAAGACCATGCTAAGAAACGCAAGGTAGCGCTAACTATAAAACGCCAGTCTTAATTCTTTACCTATCTTTGCTATAATAAACGTCGCGTCGTGGTACTGCTCGTAGCATTCGAGATTGAAGGACATCAATGAGAACAAAGCAAAGTGGATAGTTATCAAGTAAATATTATTTATCAAGGGGTATTGTGACAATAAAGATGCTGGTCGATTGGGACAATGTCATTAGAGGTACTTATTTACTTATTACCCGTCTTTGCAGGTATTCACATGCATTTGGCTTACCTGTTAAAATTGTTGGCGTAATTTGTACAAATAAAATATAGATAGATAAAAAGAAATTAAAACGATGATAATCTAATAAAAATAAATCTTATAATGAATGGCCTCTTAAGACGGAGATGATGGATTTTTTATGAAATTATCCCCTTTCGATCAGAGAAAGCCCCCATAAATACCCATCTGATGTTTATTATAATTGTTAATATTCAGTTATATTATCCACAAAAGAAAAAATAAACAAAGATAACTGTACTTAATAGAAATATAATAAAGTACCTATATTATACTTAATTTCAACTTTAATCAGCTGTTTTATTTTACCAATAAAGAGTATTTTATTTATTTTAATCGAACGTATGAGGTGCACTTAAATTATGGGCAATCCAGCACGAGTACTTGTTTTTGTTTGTGTTATAAATGTTATAATGGAATTACATGTTGCATTGCTACACTCAAGAGTGAACTCTTTGCATAAATTTCGCCCGAGTTGATCGGTTGCAGTATTCTTTTATAGGTAGGTAGGTATGTTTTTTCGTTCAGTTTCTGGGGTCAACAACTTATTCATATAGGGCGTTCACATGAGTAGGTTCGTATTTCAATTTAAAAAGATGCACTTTCGGCCTAGTGTGATGCAACTTGGGGTTTGAGTGGCTGTAAATACTAATTAATTATGTAATTACATTTTGTTTCTAAAATGTATTTTGATATCAATTATTACTTAATATTTAATTAATGTCAGTATATTTAAATGTCTCAAAAATATTTATAGGTATTACCTATTTCTCCTTACTGAATGTATCTATAATTTTTATAAAATTATAAATAGGTAGGTTTAAAAAGATGCACTTTCGAGCCTAGTGTGATGCAACGGGAGTTTGAGTGGCTGTAAATACTAATTAATTATGTAATTACATTTTTGTTTCTAAAATGTATTTTGATATCAATTATTACTTAATATTTGAAATTAATGTCAGTATATTTAAATGTCTCAAAAATATTATAGGTATACCTATTTCTCCTTCTGAATGTATCTATAATTTTATAAAATTATAAATAGGTAGGTAGTATTTAAATAGTCTAGTCTACAAGTAGAAAACTAAAAATGACGTAACACATTATTTAAAAAGTGGAAAATATCTCTTGCCTTGGGTGAGACTTGAACTCACGGCCTCTGGAGTTCAGAGGTTTCACCCAAGGCGAAGATTTTCCACTTTTAAGAAATTTATTCTAAGCCTAGTGGCATCGATTGCAGACGTTTCTGCTAATCATAAGTTAAAATTTAACACATTATTTTTACAGGCCGAGCTGGTACAATCCAAATAACAGAGAATTCTTTCATAAAGAAATTACAAGCGTCAGGAAGAAGCTTAGTAGTATTTTATGGATCTCAAACAGGCACTGGCGAGGAATTCGCTTGGTCGTCTGGCCAAAGAAGGGCATCCGATTATAAGATGAAAGGAATGGTCGCTGACCCAGAAGAATGTGATATGGTATGTTAATGCAACTACTGATAAACATTTTAATTATAGCAAGAATAGAATATTATAAAGATAAAGGATACATGAGTCCAGAGAACGCTTACCTACATTAGATGTAATAAGCTCAGTCAGGAAACCCTGCATGAATTTGGAATCAAAGGTTCTGATGTTTAAAAACTAAATTTAATTTAAGGATGTCTAATCATCGAAGATATTTTTTAGGAAGGAGTTGACTAAACTCAGGAAATACCTATTTATTCTTTGGCTGTGTTTTGTATGGCGACTTATGGTGAAGGAGACCCAACAGACAATGCTATGGAGTTTTATGAGAAAAGCTAAAGAATGGAGACCTGACCTAACTGGATTAAATTATGCAGTAAGTTTTTGAAAACAGTGTAACTATTAGATTTATGATATAACTGTAGGAATACAATAATTAATATAACAAGTTACATTTAGTTGTATGTAACTTTTTAATATACACCGTGTTTTTTTGTTTTCTAACCCATTTAAATTCAGACACGTCAGTTAGGTTCATTATCAGACCACCGGCAGGGTAAGGGTATTCTGTATATCACTTTTAGTTAAATTCGCAAAAAAAAATTTTCGTTTTCCATACATAATAAATGAATTTATTAGTGTGATGAGGCCCTTAAGAATTACATTCGAGTTAAGTGTCAACTGATTGACGTTACATGTCAAAACAAATAACATTAGGAATTGGTAAAGGCTATCACACACGTGTTCAGTAATTATCTTAATTTTTTAATAATTCGTTAACCGTAAAAGTTAAGACGCTTGTTTCTTAGAGAAATTAATTGTATCTGATCTAAAGAACCTTTATAAAGTTAACGGAATTCAATAAAAACAGGGTGTATACCAATTTGCAAGTACTACACACTACACTACATCCAGACTAAGGCTTCCCACAGACTTAGTCTTAAAAATTCATAATCTTAAAAAAAAATTGTATGTAATCTGACAGTTCAAACTGACACTGACAAGACACTGACAGATCTGTCAGTGTCAATTTGCATACAATTTTTTTAAGATTATGAATTTTAAGACTATCTAATGGAAACTATAAGGCGCGGCAACAGAACGATCTTAAATTTCATAATCTTAAAAAATCGCATATCCATCTTATAAAATAAGATTGACCTTTTACCACACACATTCTTAAAATTTAAATTATTCGCAATCTGTCAGATCAATCTGAAAAAATCATAATCTTAAAAAAATAAGACTTAGCCGTGTGTGGACAGTTGCGAAATTGTATGGGAATCCGTGCATTCGATCTACAATTTCATAAGATTATGATTTTTTAAGATAATGAAATTTAAGACTGTCTGTTGCCCGGCCTAAAGAGCATATCTTAAAGGATAACTAAAGTTCTCAAACAGGATTAAACTTCATCTTTGTTCAGCGTGGGGAACAAATCAAATGATATAATTAAATATTTTACATTTGTTTTTTACTAATGTAACACTACTATATATAAATTACCATACACTAAAGAAAACGCAATCAAGCCCACTGGTGGCGGAAGCGGGTATCTAACCCGGGTCTCCAGCTATCAGCGACTGCTTAAGCCACTACACCACCCCGACCTTCCGAAAGTGCCCGTCAGAAACTATTTATGTTTGTCGTTGACTTGCATTTTTTTATGTTTAATGCAAATACACATACTCTACTTCTTCATTCAACATCTAGTATTTAACAAAATTCTCATTTAATAAATGGCAGTCACCAAGAATTTTGTGTTTTAAGTGTACATATGGTATCTTCGAGATTACCATATAAAGTACCTTACCAGGTACTTGTTTTTAAGTCTTAGTTTTCTCTACAATTGTTTGCACTGCGCACAGAATATATAATAGTACAAGTACAGAACGCTCACTCCTTTGATGTTCACAAAATGCCGCCATTCTAAATTCTTACCTACATTAACAAACGGACCGCACGCGGCAGCCATCATTGGAATTTTATTGCGCCGCGCGAGAGTGCGTCGCCAATGAACGGGCCGCGACTCGCGGCCATGACATCTTCACTTGTAGCGCGGCGATAGAATCGCGGAGTGAGCCGCCAGCTTGGCACTAGGTAGTGAAACAGTTAGGTACAAAATGCAATTTATACATGTTCGTAGTTTTTCCGTACTTATAATATAAAAGTCCCAGTGCAATTCAAAAAAGGGCACGAGCTTTATACACAACTTGAAGACTTGTACCACATTTAACTAGAGTAAGAAGATTTGCATTAAATACCTGTTTATGTTATCTACTTCATTACTATAAAATGTTGACATATAGAAGTAACTTAAACAGATAAGACAAATACAATGCCAGCAAATACGGAAAATGAATAAATACTCATGTTGAATTTTAGCTTTCTAATGTACAGTGGGTGTTCACTAACTTCTTTACACAAGTAACATTAAACATATTATTATACTAAGTATATGTTCTTGATATTTCGCTTGCATAAAGATGTTTGTGACCTGGAACGTACTTCGTTGCTATACCACTTTATTACGTTAGCTCTTATTTAAGTACACAGTATTATCTTACCTGTTGCTAAACGCTGCAATCAAATTCGAAATGAACCAAATGCCTACAACATACATACATTTCTTACTTTATAAAATAGAATTACACTATATTCTTAAAATAAGACACACCTAAAAATCTTTATGTTTCGTTCAGAATTTGAATACAAAAAATCTTACAAACAATATATTTGAAATGATTCTGAAGTACACTATAGACATTATAGACAGAAAATAAGAAATATGGTCAAAAATTAAAACCTTCAATGAACGTTCTAAAACAAAAAGGTTTGAACATACAATTTCTGAAAATAAAGGGTTTTTATTTATTACAATTTTACAGTCGTAAATATTATATAAAATATAATATAATCTTCGTTTTGTACTGAAAGGGAAAAAGACTCACTCCTCGTTACATATTCCAATAGAAATCACTAATCGAGTTTGTTTACGAACGTACACGGACATTGACATAACGAACGGCTGACGTCTGTCAACGTCAGGCGGATCCGATATTCAGTGTTGAAATCCTTGAATCACATTAGCAATTTAAACTAAAATATTAGCTTTTTTATGAATTAAATGTGGTTTTGCTAAAAAGTATTAAAACTTATTTACTGCACAGAGTATTTTCAGACTTTTCATTATATGAAGTGTCGTTCATATTATAATAACTTATAGTTTAATATATCTAAATGATGAGTGTTGTGGTGCGGACTTTACCCTTATTTTTTAGAAAAATTGTATGTAAAAGGCGTAGTTTTCACCGTGGCTCAAATTGCGATATATGGTATGTTATATGTTCGGTAATTTCTCTACAGAAACGTATAACAAGGTCAACATTACGTCAATGTTGAAGGGCTTATAGTATAACCTCTTAGAGGTCAATACCAGAACTGTTATAGTTCATAGAATTAAAAATTGATTATTACGCTCTTGGTACTGTATTTATCTACTTATGTATTTGTTTAAATTAGTTAAATAGTTAAGTTATTATGGTATTTTAGGGTTCTTCTAGTTTATGACTATGTTTTTATACATGAAACAATAAATAAATTCAAATAGCATTTTTTCTCTAAATCAACATCTGATAGCCGTGAGAAGTGCAGAAATGTATTTAAAAAAAAATAATATTTTAACCTTTTTGGAACACTTAGTGTCGTAAACAGAGATGTAACTCATTGTACCTGGATCACTTTGTATAATGATTTTTGAACAAAATGGAGTAACATAATGGGGAGGAATAATTACATACTTAACCTTTAACTTCTAATTACAATTATTTGATTTCTGAAACAATTGTTTTAAAGTAGAATCTTCGACTATGAATAAAAAGTTCCAATATAGTTAAATTAAATTCCATTAATATGTTGCACATGTTCTTTATGTTTGTATATTGTTTTAGGTGTTTGGTCTGGGCAACAAGACCTATGAGCATTACAATGCAGTAGCTATTTATTTACTTAGATTTAAGAGGTTGGAAGAATTGGGTGGCACCCGAGTCTATGAAGTAGGTTTGGGGAGATGACGATACTAAGTAAGTAATACAACAAAAGAAATTACATTCAGGAAACTGTGTGTTTTGTTTTTACATGTCCGTTTCCCAATGGTATAAAACTACATTACAAGATCGTCACTTTGGGACCGGGTCATATCATACATTTATATTATTTTTAAATATGATAATGGTTAATTTACATTATAAAGTGATTGTCACATAGCAAATGTGTTTTACCAGTTATTAACATAAAGTTGTTATATTACTAACACTGATGATCACGCGTTGGTCTTAAATAAATGATTTATTATATTATTGTTATTATAAGCATTCTTATTGTAGCATTGAAGATGATTTTATCACATGGAAAGACAAGTTCTGGCCAGCGGTCTGTGAAATGTTCAACATCGAGAGCACAGGCGAGGAGGAGCTGGTTCGCCAGTTCCGTCTGGTGACGCATGCCCCTGAGGACCTCTACTCTCCAACAGGCCATGTCTTCACTGGTGGAAATAGCCAGGTTACATTCCCCCTTCAAGTGCAGAGGCCGTAAGTATTTAAAATACATATTACAAATTTACACGAACTTTCAAAAAGTATCATAATAATGTATATTTAATATTAACATATTAGATAACAATGAACTAAAAATAAATGTATTATAATAAGTTCAGACCAGTTTTTTTTACTTGTTAATGGATACTAATCTTTATACAGTGTGTAAAGCTAATACAGATGAATCTAGTAAAGGTGGTGAAGTATATGGGACAGAAAAAATTTACTTAAAATTGAAGTAAATTTTTAAACATGCAAAATAATTGTACCACAATGTAGTCCAAACATTCACATTGAACATTTGTTAACAGTTGGCATTGACTGTCATTGCAACCATGTTTATAGTACATTGCTGCTGAGAAAAATTTCAAAATAATTATAGGGCAAAAATGAATGTTAACTCAAAAGATACCCCTTAATTAATGATAACACTAATAGAATCCTATGTCTGGTTTAATTTATCGCCAGTATAAGGCTTACACACTGTATACAGAAACATGTAAAGCTGCTTTATCTTGTACTTATGAGTTTACTTAGTTTTATTTACATTTATTATTGTTAATTTTATGGCACAGTCTTTATTGCTGCTTGAGGCTGTTTTCATGCCTAGGTTAGACAAACACATTTACAAAACTCTTTATGTTACTTGTATTAAATTTAGTGTAGACAGAATTATGTGATAAATTTTTCAGTCCTTATGACGCCAAGAACCCATTCTTGGCTCAAATCAAAGTGAACAGGGAGTTGCACAAGGGCGGCGACGAGGTCAATGTCTGCATGTCGAGCTAGACATTTCTGACTCACAAAATACGATATGAAACAGGTATTCATCCATTACTCATTATTATTGAATTCTTTACTTTTGTTGGTAAACACAGTGAAAGTCCGATTTATACATTATTCTAGATCTTTTTTTAACTATTATTATAATTACACATAGCAAAAGTATTTGTAATAGGTCAAAGTAATTGTATATTTTGTTGTGAAACTGTGTTTATTGCCTTTTTAGGGTTCCGTAGTCAACTAGGAACCCTTATAGTTCGCCATGTCTGTCTGTCTGTCCGTCCGTCCGTCCGTCCGTCCGTCCGCGGATAGTCTCAGTAACCGTTAGCACTAGAAACACAGATTAATAATAAGTTACTAACGTAACAGATACTTCACTTCCCCACAAACGACAAATACCTACGCTTTATTTACCTAAACTTAACTAGCGGTCGAAGAAAAATGAACTTAACGGCTTTGACTCAACGGAGCGTTTCAAGCGCACAACGCGCGACCACTGCGGCCGGTGTGATAATGCGTTAGAGGTCGCCGCGCCGATCGGTCGGCCCAATGAAATAAAATGCAAAAATATTTTATGATTTACTTTTATAAAATGGTCATTTACTTTTTTACCTTCCCTAAACTTTAGGTAGGTAGGTATACATCACCTATGGCATGCACCATGCGCTGTAATGTAATGTGTACCTATTTTAAGTACAGTCACGTGCATAGGTAAATATTTATAAATAGAATCTGTTCGGAAAGTCAAGAAGAGTCGTGAAATGTATGATATCCAATACATTCCACGACTCTTGACTTTCCATTGACAATTTCTTAGCATAGGTAAATATATAGATCCTAATATATATAATAGAATTAACTTATTGCAATTTGCAAAGTAAGAATCAGAATAATACGCAACGTATTTTAATCATAGGTATTCTTTGTATTTATATGTGTGAAGCTTGGAAGTAATATGCACATTGTTTATTCAGTTATTTTTTACGTACAAGTACATATATTTTTATTCAAATTAATAAGTACCTATTTCTATACATATACGTGAACGTACTTTGTATTCATATCAATGCAAGCTCTGTGTCTACCCCACCAAGGAATATAGGCGTGATTAATTGATTATACGTATGTATGTTTTCACTAATATCCACAATTACCTATATTATAAAACAGAAACAAAAAGATTTATTTATTTATTTATTTATTTAAGCTTTATTGCACACATAAAAAAAAATGTACAAAAGGCGAACTTAATGCCAGAAGGCATTCTCTACCAGCTAACCTTTGGGCCAAACAGAGATCTATAAGAGCTTAATAGAGTTGCAGGAAATGTCGCAATGACGAGAAATGGAATACCTACTAAATAACCATAAATGATTATATATATCATACAACGCTTACTATTCATATATATTAAAAAAAAATATACATACTTAAAATAATATAGATACCTACTTACAAATACATAAATAATATACATACGTAACATTATATATACATAAATATAATATATATATCTGCGCTTTATAATTATTACGACTCTTAGTTATGAGACTTTTCTAAAAGATGTCTGCGCAACTTGATCTTAAACAGGAGCTTGGTCTGACTTTGCCTTATGTCAAAGATCACTAGTACTAATAAATAAATTACTACGTAATACTCAGAAAAGCAATACGTGCCGCGCGACTACACGAACGGGCGTTTCGCGCAACCTCCGCTTCATGTTACGCCGGCGGAACGGCTATCGTGTAGGTACTTAACGAGCGACCAAAGCTGAAATTTGGTACCAATATGTATATCAATCACGCCAACAAAGTGCAAAAATAAAAAATGGAAAAAAATGTTTTATTAGGGTACCCCCCTACATGTAAAGTGGGGGCTGATATTTTTTTCATTCCAACCCCAACGTGTGATATATTGTTGGATAGGTATTTAAAAATGAATAAGGGTTTACTAAGATCGTTTTTGATAATATTAATATTTTCGGAAATAATCGCTCCTAAAAAGGAAAAAAAGTGCGTCCCCCCCCCCCCTCTAACTTTTGAACCATATGTTTAAAAAATATGAAAAAAATCACAAAAGTAGAACTTTATAAAGACTTTCTAGGAAAATTGTTTTGAACTTGATAGGTTCAGTAGTTTTTGAAAAAATACGGAAAACTACGGAACCCTACACTGAGCGTGGCCCGACACGCTCTTGGCCGGTTTTTTTCATTTTCTCAATAACTAATTGATTTTTAAGCTTAGAGACAAATTAAATTCAAAAAATTCAGTGCCTTGGATGAGATTTGAACCTACGATCAATGGCTCCATGGCAGTATGCTACCATCAAGCGCCAACCAAAACACCTTCAACTAAATTTATTGATGTTTTTCAATAATATATTTTTTATTAATTTGCAATTTTTACTTGATGTCATTTCCTTTGCAGGTGAGCCATGTGGCTGTATATCCCATCAACGATACAACTTTAGTTGACCAATTAGGAAAATTAACTGGTGCCAACGCTGGCACGAGATATTCTCTCTCATCAACACTGACCAAGAAAGCGGCAAAAGCATCCCTTCCCGTGCCCCACTTCCTACAGGACGCACTGTCTCACTACATCGAGATCGCCGCTCTGCCCAGGACTCACATTCACAGAGAGCTGGCTGAATATGTGTTCGGATGAAGAGGTAAATAACCAAAAATAACAGTTTTTTCTTAAAATAACCTAATCAACATATTAGGAGACACCAAAACGGTCTGTTGTTTTTTATGTTAATCAGTATCTCTACTGTGTTGCTTATCTGATGCTTCGATCTTTCTTTACAAATAGTTATCTCTATGAATCCGTACACTAACTCACCTGGTGCGGGCAAGACGTTTAACGGAAAATAGACCAACAACTGACGTTACGGGTTTTACCTACAATGCACCGCGCGCGTGCGTTTCATGCACCCCGCATCAGTTAGCGTCACCGGGTCCCGGGTAAGGTCAAAGGGTAGCATGTTTAGTTCTTTATTTAAATACAGCTACCTGCTTCACTTGGACAAGAAGAAGCTGTTGCTAATGGCAACCAACTCCCAGGAGGGCAAAGACCTGTACCAGTCGTTCGTGGTAGACTCTTGCGAGGAACATCGTGCACTATTGGAGGACATCACGTCAGTACCACAAACCGCCGCTGGACCACCTCTGCGAGCTGCTGCCGAGGCTCCAGCCGAGATACTACATGGCCATCCAAAGTTTCGACCTGGCATATAATGAACCACTTCTCGCACTAGTGCGTAAAAAACACCATCTGTACTGAAATAGTACATTACGATTAACTCGTGTCGATTTAAAACACTCCCTTCGGTCGTGTTTTACTTTATCGCCACTCGTTTCGAACTTCTTTTTTCGCACGTGTATCGTACGACGTTTTTTTCAGTACAGATGAGCCTCGAAGTTTCGACCTGGCATATAATGAACCACTTCTCGCACTAGTGCGTAAAAAAAACAACATCTGTACTGAAAAGTAATTAAGTAGTGGTACTAATTAATTACTATTATAGGTACAACATTTCCGCCGTAATTTGTACTATTGTAAACCAAGGCCATAACAGCAATAAAATAATGAATATCAGAAAAGAATAGTAATTAATTATTCTCAAAAAAAACCTTAAAGTACTGTATTTTTTATGACGTAAAATATGTTTATCATCCAAGAAAAAGTATTTATTAAGTGAAGGAAATACACTTATACAGTTTCTTACACCATTACCATAGTACTCTATATTATACTGTACCATTACTAGGTGTTTGCGATTTCAATCAATATATTTTTGAGAAGTTATTCAAGTTGTCTATTAGACAGACGATAAAACTACGCCGCAAAATCTGTATCACATTAACACTATACCTAACATTTATCGGTCACTCCCCTATCTTTATACATACACACACAGTATGATTAAATAAATACCTAATAAGTAGTCACTATGAAAAGTAATTAACTATCATTAGAATGCATTATCTATTGTATTCTTTGGTCAGCGCAAAGGCAATCAACTTCCACTTATCTTCGAATACTTTAGTATGTACGATTTGGAGCACAATTGCATTTCAATGTCATATTATATCAAAGTAATTTATGTTGCATCGGCAAGGTCATTTTTGGCTGCACCTAGTTACCTGCAGTATCACCGGTATAATGATTATAATATTTTTATTTGATTATACCTCGAACGATACTTATTAGCGGGTGTTTTGCCACCGCAAAACAGTGATGCCATGAATTGCGTTTTTGAACAATCTGCACAAAGACTATGGAAACCCGATTATGGCCTTTTGCCGAAAAAAAAAACGCTAGAATAATTTAATGACAGATAATGTTAATATGTGAGTGTGCACGGGAAAACGTCCCACTTTGTCGATTGCTATAAAGCCGCTTTGTCAGTTTATTCATATAAATATACAAGTAAATCTCACCTTAATTGGAATCCGACAAAGTGAGACGTTTTACTAAACACACTCACATATTTAAACTTAATCAACTGAAGCTGAAATATTTCAATTGTTTGTAAAAGGTAAGGAGTTTAGATGTCTAGCTCTAGATAACAAGGTAAATTGTTCTATTAAAAAGCCTGGTGGGCCGCAGATCGACCACATAACCTGCTAGCGTCTATAGAGTAAAGCGGCCAGCTGTGGCATTTGTATTTAACTAATGTTTGTTCTATAGCACTACCCGGAGACGGTGCACATCACAGCTGTGGTGGTGAAGTACAAGACGCCGACGGGCCGCCTGAACAAGGGCGTGGCCACCACGTGGCTCGCCGAGCACTAAACCTAAGGACGGCGAGTACCCGCGCGTGCAGTCTTCATCCGCAAGTCGCAGTTCAGGTAAAAAAACTCTTAATTCGGTCCCTGTATTTTATTTGCATATTTTTTAAAATTATGTTATTATACATACATACATACATACATATAATCCGCCTGTATCCCATAAAGGGGTAGGCAGAGCACATGAACTACTAAGTTTCAGTGCCACTCTTGGCAAAAAGGGGTTAAAAGAAATCCAAATTGTGACATTGCAGTGACAGTATGTTATTATATTGGTAAAATTACATTTTGGTATATAGAAATCTAAGTTATTTAATTTACATACGAGTATGGCTAGCTGTAGGTATCTAGTGAAATGAGGCGCGATTATCTATTCATATCATTATCACGTTTTCTGATATCAGAAATCTATTTAAACAAATAGGTATGATTTGACCTTGACTAATACAAGAATTAGAATGTAATTATTATATTTCTCATCATTAAAATATAATAAACGGATTTAGGTTATAGTAACGGTTGCTGAATTCTATTCTCTATGCAATGTCGAAGCAACAATACAAAAGATACGTTATTGCGAGTAAACGGTATACATTTCTGTCAGGCGGTTCTCCACCGATGTTTAAAACATTGGAAAGTTCAACTAACAGAAAGACGAAATAGTAGAGATTAAGTAACTAATCGAACGGCTTCATTTTCATCAACATTACTTAAACATGCTGCATATTTTCTTAGAATGTTATGCACAATTTGCGTACGTGAATTTGCTTATTAATGTTTTTAAATAAAATAAATAATCATTTGTACTTATAGTGTTGAACTTGCACGATCGTGGTCGATCCATCCGCGTTACGGCGGCTTTATCTTATCAGAGAATATAAAAGGAATCATGAATATTTTGTCGTAAAAAACACAACGTACATTATAAATACTTAAAATAAATCGGTACACGTTTTGATTTTTCAATAACACGGTATTTTTTATGTAACGCATAGCATCTGAATTCCTTGTTGTAAATGGTAGTACAAATGATAAATTGCTGACCTGGCTTTTTTGAAGTAATGTCTTAAAAACCCTTACAATCAATCAAGTTTTTTCGTATAGTGATAGTATTTTTTCCATTTTGAAAAGAGAGTATATAATTATATTTATTAAATTTTACTTGTTATGCGGGAAGTTGAGTCTTGAGGGATTTAGTCAAGTCTGAAGAATTATATAAATAATAAATAAAATCGTCGCACTTGGCCAGTTTTTTTATTTTGTATGAAAAGGCGTAGGCCAATATAGTAATATTTATTAAATTTTATCATTGAACAACGTCCAAAGAAAATCAAGACAATTCGACTTCAATACTTTACGTTACAACATTGTCGTCAGGACGCTGACCTGACCCGATCCCATTATATTGTGTGTACCTAAATTGTATGATCCCAGTTGGTTGAAATAAAGTGATTTAATTTATATCAGGAAAAACGCAATGTAGGAAATCAGCGTTGTAGGAATAATAAATGTAGGAAATTAAGTAAAGTAATGTGCGCGAGCTTAAGGTATGGAAGATGATGTTTATGGGATAATAATTATTTATTGCGTGAACCGATTTTAACCATTTTTCCTCTATTTGAAAGCAGGTATTTTTATTGTTATGCTGTAAAAAATACAGGTACAATAAACATCCGCAAGGGTGGTGAAATCGAAAATGTAAATCTGAAAAGGTTTTTATAAAAAAAAAGTTTACAAGATACATGTACGATGTTATTTTTCCTGTTATATATATATTTGGTAAAAAAATATAAAGTTTCGTTGGTAAACTTCGGAGATAAGAGGGGGGGGGGGGTATTTTTTACATTTTCCTTCAAAAACGATTATTCATCAACAAAAAAATTATAAAAATAGTTTTGATATGTACGGCCCTTTCTAACGATACCACACTTGACCAGGGAACTTGACATTTACAGTTTGCCCCCTTTCATTTTGGCCATTTTCTATAATTAATATTAATAAATTAAAAAAAATAATACTTTCAATTTGTAGAGTTTCACGATGTTCATAAATATTCCAAATTTGAAAGCGATAGCATAAGTATACTCCAATTGCTAATTCGAGTCCAAAAAAACTACTACGATGTTGCCACTGCAATAAAATGTTTGTAAAATAGTATAATCCTTTTTATAAAAACACACGCCAAGATAAATTATTTATTATTTATTTCAATCCTTTGATTTATATATTTAATAGTATTTTATTATTTACTTAAATATTAGGACGCTCGATTTTTTTCTTTTTTTTCGTGATTTTTAGTTGTAAAGTTAGTATTGCGCTTGTATCACTTCAGGTATCAATAACATTTGGTGCTATATTTTGCGGTATAGAACAAACTATTGATGATATAGATATTGTGACCAATTTTTTATACATATATTTTACAATTAGCTAATCAGCGAAATAGTGTATAGTGGGCTTTATGGTTGCCACGGCCGCCATTGTTTTGGAAGCGGCCATGACACCATGGTCTGTCAAACTGTATTTGAATTTATTATTATGTATGATACGCAGATATACAGACTACATCTCTGATATATGATAGACAGACGTTAATATGCAAGTAGCGTTTTATTGACAACCGACACTTATGAACCTTTTAGATAAAAAATGGCACATGTAATGATCTATTGTTTTACCTTAGAGAGAGTATGTAAGTAAGTTTGAGTAATGTTCTTCAATTTATGGTTCCAAATCTCCTGAGGAGTCTCAGAGATACATTGGGCACTCGTTCAATACGCTAAGGAAATACCTTTCGTGAGCCCTTGACTTCGCCACGCGCCATTCTGAGAGCCAGTTCAGGTGCTACCCTTCAGCAATAACATTCTAATATTGGTAATGACTAATTTAATAAACATTGGCGAAAATTGCACCTGACTGAGATAGGGCAGCTTTAGTGCATACAGTCTGGTTTAAGTTTTATTATTATCAGCAACGTGAATGAAGGTGATGTTGATTGTCACATATACACGTAATATAATGCGAATTACCAACATTTATCATTAGTGGCGACCGGTGGAACTAATTTGACGTATGAGAATTAAAACAAAAAAACTAAAACGAATTTTCTTCACAATTTTATCATCAAGTATTCTTGGATTTCTTACGTGCCAAATAAAGAATGTAGAAGGTTGTCGAAACCTGAAAAGTATTTTGACAGTGACATAAGTGACATTGACAGCTGTGACATTGACGTATCTGTCGTAGTTTTTTTGGACTCGAATTAGCAATTGGGGTATAGTTCTCGAGATATTTAGTAGTGTGACAGACAGACGGACAGAGCTGCACCGTAAGGGTTCCTTTTGTACCTTTTTGGTACGGAACCCTAAAAATACCTACCTATACAAGCTATGCAATGATGTAAGATGAATGTCTATATCCAGAGAGGAATATGGGTACTATGTTTGTATGATGAAGTGGCACCCTTCCTCTTAAAACTGATAGGTAAGGCCGTTTTCACATTATCCGATCCGATATCGGATGTCGGAAGTATTTCAATGGAAAAAATCCAAGATGGCGCCTGTAATGTATGGGATATCGGTCCGACATCCGATATCGGATTGGATGATGTGAAAACGCACTAACGTATCAACGAAGTTTTAACTGAATGGCCGAGACGGTGCGAGTGCGACTTACATGTGACTTTTAATTAGTAGGTATGAGTACAATGATAACTGTTATGTAAGTAATTGTTTTTATCGTGTCGTGTATGTTAATGATCAGCTGCTAGCAAATTCAAAGTTCAATTTAATGGCAAAACATGATTAAGTTTGACCTTTGGATAGTTTCAATATAGGTATGCCTGAATAACCAGGTAATTAATTGTACATAACTTAGACTGGCTGTAGATGTTTGGGGACGTTAACGATCCATTCTGCATTAATTGAGTCTAATAACTCATTTAGATACTTAATACGATTTGGAAGATTTATAAATTTAGGAATAAAATAAATGTTACTGTGGGTGAAATACGTAACGTAATATGTACGTTCCTGTAAATGCGCAAAAAATCACTTCAATCAAGATTGTATGAGGGTTAACGCAAAATGAATGTTTTTTCTGGCTTTCCAAGTCCGTACTTATTACGCGGTAGAGTTTGGGATGTCTTATATTGACATGTGCATATATTTACATTTTTTGTCAACTAAATAGTATCGAAAATCTAAAAATGAACATGAGAATAGAGTATAACGAGCTCATCTTTTCAGGCTGCCACTGCAAACCCAGACTCCAATCATGATGGTGGGCCCGGGCACGGGTCTGGCGCCGTTCCGCGGCTTCCTGCAGGAGCGTGCGCACGCGCGCGAAAGCGGCAAGGAGGTTGGCGACAACATACTCTACTTCGGCTGCAGGCATCGCGACCAGGACTACATCTACCAAGAGGTATGCATTCGTGAAGGCCTACTACGAACACATGTTGACAGAGAAAGATGCCTGCAATTTGAGAACTTTTGTGTTTTGGGTTTTTAAAGCTACTAGGCTTCTAATTTAGACGATTCCGATAAGTGTCTTCAGGAGATAGAGGAAGAACTTGTATATTAGTTGATTTAGTTAAAGGTTATTATTCGTAAATACATGTTTTGTCAAGTAAATAAATACACATATATTATATTTCTAATTCTATTAACCCTTTGACCGCCGTAGTCCGATATATGCAATATGTATAGGACGAACAGTATCCAGCTCATATTCGTATAACTTCATACTATCGGCGGCGACGCGATCACAGCTCGGTGAAAAATTCAAGGCGGAACCCGTTGTCTGTTTCTGACGTTTCTGTCATAAAATAATTAACTTTGATTCAAATATTTAAAGTCCAACGCCTTATGTTAGGATCCTTATCAAAACACAGACGAAGGGTTAAAAGATTTTTTCTACTCCCGAACTGTTATTCGTCATTTACAGGGTCGTGCATAGATCTTTAAAACCCTACATAAAAGTATATTCCCCAAAGCCAGCGTCCGCCGGCTTTCCGCGCATGCGCGCAGTATCGAAAAAACTGAAAACGCATTGTTTGGCTCTGTAACCATGGCAACACCTTATAACGACACAGCGCGGGTGCGCGGGAAGGCTTTGGGCAGCTGAGCTGACAGTGCAAACCTTTGCGTCAAAATACAGGAAACAGTGTGAATTTCACGAAAGTTATTCAAGAAAAGTATTAAAAACTAAGTGCATGGTCGTAGAAAAAGTATTGTATGCAACGGTGTTTAACTGAGTCAAAAAATACTCGTGGCGTCTTAATAACAATTTTCGGCTTCGCCTCAAATTGTTACCCACGCCACTCGTCTTTTTTGATCTCCTTTAAACGCCTGTTGCATAAAATACTATAAAAAGTCGAAATATCAATATGATGTTATTTATTCTTATAGACTTCCAAATCTCATGAACAGGAGATTATCAATTTGATAAATTATATTGTACGTTTTTGAGGTAGTCTTACCTACCAGGAAACGTTTTTAGGGTTCCGTAGTCAACTAAGAACCCTTATAGTTTCGCCATGTCTGTCTGTCCGTCCGTCCGTCCGTCCGCGGATAATCTCAGTAACCGTTAGCACTAGAATGCTGAAATTTGGTACCAATATGGATATCAATCACGCCAACGAAGTGCAAAAATAAAAAATGGAAAAAATTGTTTTATTAGGGTACCCCCCCCTACATGTAAAGTGGGGGCTGATATTTTTTTTCATTCCAACCCCGACGTGTGATATATTGTTGGATAGGTATTTAAAAATGAATAAGGGTTTACTCAGATTGTTTTTTGATAATATTAATATTTTCGGAAATAATCGCTCTTAAAGTAAAAAAAAGTGCGTCCTCCCCCCTCTAACTTTTGAACCATATGTTTAAAAAATATGAAAAAAATCACAAAAGTAGAACTTTATAAATACTTTCTAGGAAAATTGTTTTGAACTTGATAGGTTCAGCACTTTTTGAGAAAAATACGGAAAACTACGGAACCCTACACTGAGCGTGGCCCGACACGCTCTTGGCCGGTTTTTATCTTTATGATTATAATAATGAGTTATATGATTTAAATTGCCAAATTTTATACACATGTAATAT
Source organism: Leguminivora glycinivorella (assembly GCF_023078275.1). NCBI lineage: Eukaryota > Metazoa > Arthropoda > Insecta > Lepidoptera > Tortricidae > Leguminivora > Leguminivora glycinivorella. Next base: position 12,756,278 of record NC_062977.1, read on the forward strand.
AATGCTTGATTTTTCTCTTAATTAGCGCTAATAATTATTATTTACCATTGAAATTCAGATTTAATGAATCACCTATTGGAACAAGTGTTGCTTTTGAGGATGAACTTATTTAAATTATGTAAATTAACATATGTTCAATGCCTATATTACGTAAATGAATGATTAGATGATTACGTATACTATGAAGGTATACGTCGGTATCCACAAAACATATTTTTGGATTCTAGCGTGTACATAATATACGCAATAGCGTCATACTAGGACCATTTGTTCAATTAATCTGAATATCATTTGTACAAAGGCGTCATCCATATATTACGTCACAGTGTAAGGGGGGGGGGGTCATACTAAATGTGACAATCCCTGTTAAAGGGATACAAAAAAGCGTGACATAGGGGGGGGAGGGGTCCAAAAACCTGAAATTTGGTGTGACGTAATATGTGGATGATCCCAAATGGTAATTCGATATTTTTAGCGGTTTCTCTATTTTAAACCAATATGACACATTCCTCACAGGATATGCTCATGATATGCTTGCAAGCAAAGTTTTTTAGGTGTACGTATTGTATTTTTCAAAAAGCTTGTGTACAAATACAACCGTCGCCTCAATTAAAAATACTTAAAATTTAATAAAAGTGACTCTATTTTTTACCTATCAACAAGCTAAAACATCTTTTACAACAATAGCGATTGCCATCTGACCTTCCACTTCAGACGCCAAACTGGGCCCTATTAGGATTAGACCATAGTACAGATGTAGTGCGTAAAGATTTGCCTTCGTATTGTTACGAAACGTAAGAATGTGTCATGCTATTTCAGTCATTCTCAGTACAAGATGTACTGACATTGACTGAACTAACATGACAAATATGCTATGCGGACATTTTAGAGTACTTACAGCCATGAAGATATTAATATCCTTATAGTAATGTATTAGAAATTTTGGATTCTGGTATATAATCGAATTTGACACTGATCTGAAAATTATAATCTTGGTTTTATTTTAAATTTATGTCAGCTCTAAGGTTTTGTTAAAGTTTTCCCCACTCCCATAGTTCCGATCATTGCCAATTACACATATAATATTTAACAATTACAGGAGCTAGAACAATGGGCCAAGAACGGTGACGTGAGTCTGAACCTGGCGTTCTCGCGCGACCAGCCGCAGAAGGTGTACGTCACGCATCTGCTTGAGAAGCACCTCGAACAGATCTGGGACGTCATCGGCAAGCGGAACGGACACTTCTACATCTGCGGGTAAGTGGCACATCTAGGTTTTGCTATGTTCCTCAGTTTTATATTGGCATTCACGAAAACGTGTCATGTCATGCCGTGTCAATTCATACATTCAATCCTCAATCCCAGTTTGTTAAGAATATGATTAAACATTAATGAAATGCGACTTCAGTCGCGCTTTATAGTAAAAGTTATAATAAAAGTACTTCGCAAAACTAAACGCATTTATAAACTGAGTATTAAAATTTGTTGGTAATCTGAATCGGTCGAACGATTTAAATTTGTAAGATGATATAGACAATTGTTTATATTTTGAATTGATGACTTCGCACAAATGAAGTTTGTTGACACAACTATAAATAACTTATCTAAATATATATTTTTTATTAATTATTAAGATTGGTTTTATGTTACTCAAGTGCAAGATTACGGAATAATGAGAATAAATTGGATTCATTACAGTACTTCATACTTGAACTTTATAACTACCTATACACCAATTCAGCGTCAAAAAATAAATTGTAGGTAACTAATAAAAAAGACACTGGGCCCTGGGGCAAGGAAAAAACATTAGTTGTTTGTTTCCCTGCTTTTGTAAAACTTGCGTGCTTAGTGGGCATCAACAATTAGATAGGTTATCTAATTGACCCGCAATGCGTATTACTTCTATTTAATTCAGTTTCTGTCTGTTGTCTGCCACAAAAAGCTCTAAGATTTCGTCGCAGTAAATCTGTGGTTAAGATATTTTTTCATTAGTAATTTTAGTCAGTAGGTAGTTTATTTTGTGCCCTTTGTAACTGAAATCAACAATACATAACATTATATCGTGGTTACAACTCTAACTTTATCAATAAATTATTTACTATTAGTATCTTTAATGAAATCATATTTCACATATAATTGTAACTAACCGCAGATTCGATAGCCTATTGGAAGGTCCCTTTAGTGAAGTGTTAGTTGATGAGATATCCGGTTTAGTAAGTTCAAGGTTAATGAGTTGCGCGACTAGACTAATGGCCGCTTGTGGTTGACAGTGACGCAAAGAACATGGCGGTGGACGTGCGCAACATCCTGCTCAAGGCCACCCAGCAGCACGGCGGTAAGACCGAGCCCGAAGCCGTGCAGTTCCTCAAGAAGTTGGAGTCCATGAAAAAGTATTCGGCGGACGTATGGAGTTAAAACCGACAAATAACACGTTAGGTAAATTAATTCAACTATTATCGAGTCTAGGCTAGTTTCAAAGTTAAATCAACACACGTTGAGATATCAAAACAATAATTTCCAGTCGTTCTTCCCGCATTCAGAGTGTGGTTCAACTCTGTTGCTAATTTTGCAGTTATATAGAAACTATTGCAGTTGTTAAGGAAAATACATATTTCCTATAAAATTACCCCACCTTGACTGGTAAAACGCAAGTCATTAATGACAAAAGCGGAAACCTGAGTTTATAGTTTTATTCTTCCGTTTACTTCACTGTTTTTTTCTCATCACTGCTGTTCCTAATTTAGCTTATTTACAGGAAACTAGCCTATGATCAAGTTTGCACAAAATGTATCATTACATGACCTACGCAAGTAGTCTTAAAGATAGAAGTTTGATCATGTTTTAGTACCACATTTTAAAGTGATGATTGGAACTGCCGCGAAGCATTAGGTAATTTACATATTCGGCAAAACTCGCCGCCCCTCACGCACACATATTTGTTAAAGAAATGTAGAACATTCCTCATTATACAATGACGTCAATGACTTATCACCAGACATCGTACATTTAAATTTTGTAGGATTTTCATTGCAGCGTATTTGAGTTAAAGAAATTGATAGAAACAATTTCAAGGAATATTATCTATCTGTTAAGGTTTCGTATTAGAGCTATTAATTCTAATTACATACAACTTGAATTAAGTATTTTACAGAGAGACCGATTTTCTTACCGAAAATTCTATAAAGTACGATATCTCTGCTTATCACAACATAATAAATGGCTCTGGATCAAAGACATGTATGAGTAGGTAATGTTTGCGTTGACATTTTTTAGTTACCTATTCAGGTAAACAGGTAACTGACCTAGATTTAAATAAATGTAAGATTGTTAATTACGTTTGTTTAAGCTACTAGAGAAATCGGCGTCTCCCTCGTACTACTATATTGACTGTTTTACATCTCTATTGTATTGCTATAGAAGTGTGGGGAGGGGAGTAATTTTCATGTTTCGGTTACCTACGATGTCAAGTTTCACGTATCCAGCATTCGTATAGGACTTTGTATAGCGTTATTGCGTGATCGTGCGACAACAAGTGGGTTATAACAGTAACCTTAGGTTATTTTAAATACATTGTTCGGTTGACCTTCGATTACAAAGTGATTGAACGTAGATGTATTTATTCATTTACCGAAGTTTAATTACCGTATTCGTTATGTATATTTCAGAACAAATATTTAATATGGTCGAGTTAATTATTTTTCCATTTGAAGTGATTTACCTACAGCTCAGATCGGTTGTGAATATGGACAAAGTGATTTACTTATTTGAGTATATCTCTATCATATGATTTAAATCAGGTGTTTTTTGTTGAAATATTATTTCAGTTATTCCTTGCAGAGAAATAATAAGTACCTAAGTAATAACTTCAAATGGAATAGTATTTAAGTGGTCTACGTATGAAAACATAGTCAATATATTGTTGAAAAAGTTTGTAATGTTTGTTATTGTTGTATTTGTACAAGTACCTAAAAACTAATAAATTGTTGTCATGTTTTTATGTAAGTGGACTGGGAATAGATATAAGTACATGAAAGTTTATGTATTTTTGTATTTATGAGACATTATTATTAAAACAGTTTTATATTATGTTGTGTTATCATTGTCGTATGGTTAATATGTATCCTCATATCAATTTGTGAATGCATTTTACCCTACTAACTTGGTAGTTATAATTCATGGCCGGATTAAGGGTAGAGCGAGTGGAGCGGCCGCTCTAGGCGCCAAATGGTAAGGGGGCTAAAATCGTAAATTTGGAAAAATCCTGATAAAAAAGTGGTCGCGCACATATTGCATATACCAAGTGGGTGAAGAGGGGTCGGGAATTAATTAAAAAACCGGTCAAGTGCGAGTCGGACTCGCTCACCGAGGGTTCCTTACAAACTTTCAATAGTTGAATCATCAAAATGTTATTCATAGAACTCTACAGATTTGACTAAATCCCTCAAGACTCAATTTCCCACATAACAAGTAATATTTTATTATATAATTTTATTTTAGACAACTTCCAAATAAAATCAAGACTATTCGACTTCAATAGTTTACGACTTGCGACATATCGCAAGGACGCTCCTAAACCGACCTCATTATATCAGGAAAAACGCGATGTAGGAAAATGAGCGTTCAACGTACAGCGACATCTATCGGCAAATTGGGTAAACTAATGCGCGTGAGCTAGTATGGAAGATGATTTTTATGGAATAATTGTTTATTGCGTGAACCGATTTTAGCCATTTTGCCTCTATTTGAAAGCAGGTAATTTCATTGTTATTTTGTTAAAAAATACAGGTACAATAAACACCCGCAAGGGTGTTAAAATTTAAAATGTAAATCTGAAAGGTTTTTTAAATAAAAAAAAAGTTTTCAAGATACGTGTACGATTTTATTTTTCCTGTAATATTCATTATAATAGCCATGTTTGATGAAAATTTCATAAATTTATGTTGGTAAAGTTCGGAGATAAGGGGGGTGGGGGGGCGGTATTTTTTTTTTACATTTTCCTTCAAAAAACATTTTTTTCCACAACCAAAAAATTATAAAAAATAGTTTTGATATGTACAATTTGAGCTCTTTCTAACGATACGCCACTTGACCTAGTTACTTGAAATTTTTAGTTGGCCCCCCTTTCATTTTGGCCATTTATATTAATTAATTAAAAAAAAAATACTTTCAACTTGTAGAGGTTCACAATGTTTATAACTATTTCAAATTTCATATCGATAGCACAAGTAGTTCTCGAGATATTTAACAATGTGACAGACGGACAGAGTCGCACCATAAGGGTTCCTGTTGTACCTTTTTGGTACGGAACCCTAAAAATGTTCGCGCTCGCGACTTTTTTTATTCCTGAGTTATATACCAAGAACTTAGTAGTACAAGACTTATACCAAGAACAGTACATAGCTCAAACTCGCTCTACCCAGATCGAGCACACGGGCCAGCACTTAACCTTTTATTATCTTTTTCTACTCCCGTGTTGTTATTCGTCATTTACAGTGTCGTGCATATTAGATCGTTAAAACCCTACGTCAGCAGTTCTCGAAAAGTTTGTACAAAAATTAAGGAAAAAGTTAAATTTGTTTTTATTATTCCTTTTTTGTTACCAAGATTTATTTCATGAATTGAGTTTTTAGTAAGTTTTATTTGGTCATTAAGGTTCTCTAGTATATATATATTAACCTGTATATATCTTACGAAAGTCGACTTATATCACTAAATGTTGGTAACAAAATAGGATCAATTAAAATTTGCTGACGTGGCTTTGTACAAAGTATTCGGGAACTGCTCGCATAAAAGATGCCCGCCCTCGCCCGGCGCCCCGCGCACCCACGCATACGATATAGCTCTTAAAGCATTGTTAGGAAGCCTTTAAGGGATATAGCGTGGGTGCGCGGGGCGCCGGGGGCTGGCGGCGGCGGCGGCGCGGGGGAGTGCGAGCGACAGGGTGAGGCAGGAACAGAGGGGAGGCCGACGCGTCAAAATACAGGAAATAGTGCGAATTTCACGAAAGTTATTCTAGAAATAGTATTTTATGCAACAGACGTTTAAAGGAGGTCAAAAACGTCAAAAAAAACGAGTGGCGTGGGTAACAATTTGAGGCGAAGCCGAAAATTGTTATTAAGACGCCACGAGTATTTTTTGACTCAGTTAAACACTGTTGCATACAATACTTTTTCTACGACCATGCACTTACTTTTAAATAGTTTTCTAGAATAACTTAACTATTTTGACTTGTCCTCTGCAATGTTTCTGCACTCACCCTGTCGCTCGCACTCCCCCGCGCCGCCGCCCGCGGCCCGCTAACTATATCCCTTAAAGGCTACTAACAATGCTTCAAGAGCTATATCGTATGCGTGGGTGCGCGGGGCGCCGGGCGGGGGCGGGCATCTTTTATGTAGGGTTTTAACGATCTATGCACGACACAGTAAATGACGAATAACAACACGGGAGTAGAAAAACTATTAAAAAGTACCTAAGTGCATGGTCGTAGAAAAAGTATTGCAACGGTGTTTAACTGAGTCAAAAAATACTCGTGGCGTCTTTATTAACAATTTTCGGCTTCGTACTGAATCTATCAAGTTCAAAATAATTTTCCTAGAAAGTCTTTATAAAGTTCTACTTTTATGATTTTTTTCATATTTTTTAAACATATGGTTCAAAAGTTAGAGGGGGGGGGGACGCAGTGTAGGGTTTTTTTTCCTTTAGGAGCGATTATTTCCGAAAATATTAATATTATCAAAAAACGATCTTAGTAAACCCTTATTCATTTTTAAATACCTATCCAACAATATATCACACGTTGGGGTTGGAATGAAAAAAAATATCAGCCCCCACTTTACATGTAGGGGGGTACCCTAATAAAACATTTTTTTCCATTTTTAGGGTTCCGTACCAAAAAGGTACAAACAGGAACCCTAAAAATGGAAAAAAATGTTTTATTAGGGTCTCTTAGGTTAGCGACTCTGTCCGTCTGGCACATTCCTAAATATCTCGAGAACTACTAATGCTATCAACTTGAAATTTGGAATAGTTATGAACATTGTAAACCTCTACAAATAGAAAGTATAATTTTTATTAATTTATGAATTTTAATTGTAGAAAATGGCCAAAATGAATGGGGGGCAAACTGTAAATTTCAAGTTACTAGATCAAGTGGGATATCGTTAGAAAGAGCGCAAATTGAACGTAAATAAACTATTTTTTATAGTTTTTTTGTTGTGGAAAAAAAAAGAATTTTGAAGGAAAATGTAAAAAAAAATACCGTTCCCCCCCCCCCCCCTTATCTCCGAAGTTTACCAACTAAAAATTATGAAAATTTTAGAAAACATTGGTTTTATGCTAAATATTACAGGAAAAATATAATCGTGTTTGTATCTTAGAAACTTTTTTTTTAATTCACAAAAAACTTTTCATATTTTTACTTTCAAGTTACCCACCCTTGCGAATGTATATCGTACTTCAAATTAATACGAGATGTTACGTAAACCGTCTTCTTTCCAATAAAGTAAAAACTGTTTAAATCGGTTAACATTATAAAGAATTATCCCTGAAAAACCAACATAGTATACAGGTCGCGCAAATTAGTTAGCGAATTCACGAAGAGATGGCGCTATACACAATAATGCTCATTAGTACCTATACTTTTGTCTTCTAGTCAAGTCATTAGAGTTATATGAAAACATGAGATTATTTTAACTAGGTAGTTTGAAAGAAAGTTTGTACGGGACCCTCGGCGGGCGAGTCCGACTCGCACTTGGCCGGTTTTTTTTATTTTTGCACTTTGTTGGCGTGATTGATATACATATTGGTACCAAATTTCAGCTTTCTAGTGCTTACGGTTACTGAGATTATCCGCGGACGGACGGACGGACGGACGGACGGACAGACAGACAGACATGGCGAAACTATAAGGGTTCCTAGTAGACTACGGAACCCTAAAAACCGGCCAAGTGCGAGTCGGACTCGCCCACCGAGGGTTCCGTTCATACTTTCTTTCAAACTACCTTTATTATTTTATTATTAATAGCCTACATGGTGTCCCACTGCTGAGCAAAGGCCTCCCCCATGGATCTCCATCTGTCACGGTCTTGAGCAATCTCCGGCCAGTCGCTAAGATATGCGTCTAGGTCATCCCGCCATCTCCGACTGGCTCTGCCAGATCCCACCCGTCTTGCGGCACCCAGACCGTGGCAATTTTTGCCCACCTCTGTGGGTGCATGCGAATGCGACAGACATGGCCGGCCCAGTCCCATTTCAGCTTGGCGGTCTTAACTCTAACATCAGTAATGCCTGTTTTGGAGCGCAGCGTAGAGTTGCGGATTCTGTCAATCCGTTTTACTCCTAGCATACTGCGCTCCATGGCTCTTTGGCAAACCTTCAATTTGGTCTTTTGCGCCTCGGTAAGTGACCACGTTTGAGCACCATAGGTTAGGACAGGCAGGATGCACATGTCGACGAGTCTCCGTTTTAAGGTTAGAGGAAGGTCGCCCTTCATCAGTTTAAACCAATAGCTCCTCCACGCGTTTTGGATCCGTCTTTCGACAGTCCTGTCTATGGCTGAAGGAAACTAATTGGCCTAGGTACAGATACTCGTCGACATATTTTATTGCCTGCCCATCCTCCTCGACCCTATGTTTTATGCTGTTGGTCATTATTTGCGTCTTGGTCCTGTTCATTGTAAGACCAACTTGAAGGCTTGCTGAGCTCAGATCTTGAAGCATCAAACTACCTAATAATAAATAATCTCATGTTTCTCATAATGGTGTATATTACCTACCAGTCTACTCCGACTTCCGGTACCTTGGGTCATTATTCCAAAATGACGGAAGCATCGACCGTGACGTGAAAAATAGAATAAATGCGGGATGAATGAAATGGCAACAGGTCTCAGGGACAACATGCGATCGACGGATGCGCCTTAGAATTAAGGGGAAAATCTATAAGACGATTGTGAGGCCTGTTGTATTGTATGGATCTGAATGCTGGGCGACAAAGGTGGAGGATGAAAGGAGAGTGCACATAGCGGAAATGAGAATGTTGAGATGGATGTGTGGAGTGACCAGAAAGGATCGGATCAGGAATGAGTATTATATTAGGGGAAGTTTGAAAGTTCCGCCTATAACGGAAAAGATGAGGAGTGGCAGGTTGGCGTGGTACGGTCATGTAATGAGGAGGGATGAATGTCATATACGCAAAAAAATGTTGGAGATAAAGGTTGATGGATGGAGAGGGAGGGGTAAACCCAAACAACGATGGATGGATTGTGTGAAAGAGGATATGAGAAAGAAAGATGTGTGTTGAGATGACGAAAGATAGAGGAGAATGGAAGAGGAAGACGTGTTTTACCGACCCCACATAACGTGGGATAAGGGTAGGAGGAAGAAGAAGAAGACTTGACTAGAAGTACTAATGAGCATTATTGTGTATAGCGCCATCTCTCGGCGAATTCGCTAACTAAATTGCGCGACCTGTATAGTATTTTGGTTTTTCAGGGATATTTTTAGGGTTCCGTACCAAAAAGGTACAACAGGAACCCTTATGGTGCGACTCTGTCCGTCTGTCTGTCCGTCTGTCACATTGTTAAATATCTCGAGAACTACTTATGCTATCGATATGAAATTTGGTATAGTTAAAAACATTGTAAACCTCTACAAGTTGAAAGTTTTTTTTTTTAATTAATTAATATAAATGATAGAAAATGGCCAAAATGAAAGGGGGGCAAACTGAAAATTTCAAGTAACTAGGTCAAGTGGGGTATCGTTAGAAAGAGCTCAAATTGTACATATCAAAACTATTTTTTATAATTTTTTGGTTGTGGAAAAAAAATGTTTTTTTTAAGGAAAATGTAAAAAAAAATACCGTTCCCCCCTCTTATCTCCGAAGTTTACCAACATAAATTTATGAAATTTTCACCAAACATGGCTATTATAATGAATATTACAGGAAAAATAAAATCGTTCACGTATCTTGAAAACTTTTTTTTTATTTATAAAAAAACCTTTCAGATTTACATTTTCAATTTCAACACCCTTGCGGGTGTTTATTGTACCTGTATTTTTTAACAAAATAACAATGAAATTACCTGCTTTCAAATAAAGACAAAATGGTTAAAATTGGTTCACGCAATAAACAATAATTCCATAAAAATCATCTTCCTAGTATAGCTCACGCGCATTAGTTTACTCAATTTGCCGATAGATGTCGCTGTACGATAATTTCCTACATCGCGTTTTTCCTGATATAATGAGGTCGGTTCAGGAGCGTCCTTGCGACATGTCGTAAATCGTAAACTATTGAAGTCGAATAGTCTTGATTTTATTTGGACGTTGTTCACGTTGTCTAACAATAAAATTGTATATAAAATATTACTTGTTATGTGGGAAATTGAGTCTTGAGGGATTTAGTCAAATCTGTAGAGTTCTTTGAATAACATTTTGATGATTCAACTATTGAAAGTTTGTACGGAACCCTCGGTGAGCGAGTCCGACTCGCACTTGACCGGTTTTTTTAATATGTTAACCGATTTAAACAGTTTTTACTTTATTTGAAAGAAGATGGTTTACGCAAGGGTGGTTAAATTGATAGTAAAAATCTTTTTGTGAGAAAAAGTTTTTTGTGAATTAAAAAACAATTTCCAAGATATAAACACGATTTTATATTTAGCATAAAACCAATATTTCCTAAAATTTTCATAATTTTTCGTTGGTAAGCTTCGGAGATAAGGGGGGGCGGTATTGACCTAGTAACTTGAAATTTACAGTTTGCCCCCCTTTTTTTATTTTGGCCATTTTCGATAATTAGAATTCATAAATGACGACCGGTCTGGCTCAGTCGGTAGTGACCCTGCCTGCTAATCGGCGGTCCTGGGTTCGAATCCCGGTAAGGGCATTTATTTGTGTGATGAGCACAGATATTTGTTCCCGAGTCATGGATGTTTTTCTATGTATGTATGTATTTATCTATTATAGTATGTATATCGTCGCTTATTAGCACCCATAGTACAAGCTTTGCTTAGTTTGGGGCTAAGTTGTTCTGTGTAAGGTGTCCCCAATATTTATTTATTTATAAATTTAAAATTATACTTTCTACTTATAGAGGTTTACAATGTTCACAACTATTCCCAATTTCAAGTTGATAGCATTAGTAGTTCTCGAGATATTTAGTAACGTGACGTCCGTCTGGACAAGAGTCGCACCATAAGGGTACCTTTTTGGTACGGAACCCTAAAAATGAAAAATTACCTAAATCTAATTCATATATTTTTTTCCCTCACTAGCTCGGAAACACGTGTTTTGTCCTTTAATACCAGCGGGTAAAAACGCATTTTATCCACTAGTGGGTAAAGTAATTTGACCTTGAATAAAGTCAAATTAACTGCTTTAAAATTGAGAAAAGTAGGTGAATCTAGTAATAAAGATGATTTACCACCTGTGGAACTACTGGAAGCAGTGATAAACACATTTTTTGCGTTGTAGTTTCCTCCCTATAGTGAGGGGAAAAGTTTTGTGTTACACTCGGCTGCAAATGTATTTTACTTCTCGTGTGTTAAAAAACTCGCAAGTTCAGGATTATATTCTCGAACCACTCGCTTCGCTCGTGGTTCAACTATATAATCCTTTTACTTGCTCGTTTTTCCATTCCACACTCGGCGTTAAAATACAACTTTGCCCCCTTGTATAACAAATAACTATTAACATTTAGATTCAAAATCATTATTGAAACGACATATTTGAAGCCCGCTCCAGACTATGCGCGCGAATCACAGCGCGACGCCGCGAACGCGAGTGTAGATTCGATACGCAGAAAGTTATGGAACTTTCGCGTTCGCGGCGTCGCGCCGTGATGCCCGTGATTCGCGCGATAGTCTGGAGCGGGCTTGACAGCCAGCTTTGGGCATCAGGATAAGTATGAAATTTCTTTGCACTCTTGTGGGTAAAATGCAACTTTCTCATTCGTTTTTGAAGTAGAAGTTACCAGTTGGTGCGGTGAAATAGTTATTTGTTATACAAGGGGGCAAAGTTGTATTTTAACGCCGAGTGTGGAATTAAAAAACGAGCAAGTGAAAGGATTCTATGGTTGAACCACGAGCGAAGCGAGTGGTTCGAGAATAGAATCCTGAACTTGCGAGTTTTTTAACACACGAGAAGTAAAATACATTTGCCCCCGAGTGTAACACAAAACTTTTCCCCTCACTATACCGAGGAAACTACAACGCAAAAAATGCGTTTATCACTGCTTCCAGTAGTTCCACAGGTGGTAAATCATCTTTATTACTAGATTCACCTACTTTTATCAATTTTAAAGCAGTTAATTTGACTTTATTCAAGGTCAAATTACTTTACCCACTAGTGGATAAAATGCGTTTTTACCCGCTGGTATTAAAGGACAAAACACGTGTTTCCGAGCTAGTGAGGGGAAAATACTTATATGCTTAAGAAAGCACTCGCGCTTGATACGCAACAAAAGCACTATTAGGTACCTGGAATCGAGTCTGGGATTTCTGACTATGCTCAGAAAACCTCGATTCTGCAGGTACTCTAGCACCTACTTACGTCTAAGAAATTCAGAGATCAGGGGCAAGATTTTAGGACATACCTACAATGAAGCACAGAAGGAAGCCTTATGAGACGTAGCGCGTTAGCGGAAGTCGGTATGTTCAAATATAGCACTGCTGTGGTTGTGGTAATTTGGTAAGGTAATTGGTACGAAAACAATTAATAACACAACATATAGGCAATTCATTTCAAAGATGTCCCCCCACTATTTTAATTTGGAAAGTGTTTTTTTTTTTAATATTCAGCAGCGCCATCTACAGTATAAATAGTTCTACGGCTATTACAGACCATATTTTCATGGGTTCGGATCGGATGCAGTGCGAAACCGCCTTAACAGTTAATATATTCCTTAAATTGTTGTGGTGATAAATTACATGTTTGACTGAATAGCATTATCCTATGAAACTCTCGCAATGCTCAAGTTAGTCGTTATCCTAATCTTAATTAAAATTATAAACCGAAATTGATAGCATACACGAAAGAAAAAGCGACAAAGACTGATGGCCGAGCCGGGGATCGAAGTCAGGCTTCAGCTTACGCGGCTAACGTCCTGTCCTGCCCACAGAGAACCTCCTATAGAGTAGCAATCTTGTATATTTTGTTCGCGATACGAGTCACCAGTGTTTGGGGTGCGAGGAGCGGGCGGGGAATGTGTTAAGCGCGCTGTGATTGGCCGTTTCAAGGACGGCGGGCAGTCGCGCCAGATGAAAAGGGACAGAAGTATGACTGTCCCTCTACTGACGCGTAAGTGGCCAATGTAAGTTGACCTATGCCGGCTCTGAATAAATTATAAATATGACTTATTTGTGGAATGTAATGCCGTCTGTTTTTAAATTTGAGCTTCTTGTTACCTTTCCACACCATTTCACACTACAGGTGGACATCTTTAAGGCATCAAAATACCCTTTTCCAATTTTTTAGTGCGAAAAACACGCGCTGCTTTCGGGTCTGTTACTTGGTCGATACTGATCGGGCACGGCGAGCGCCCGCGCTTATATCAGTGCAAATACTAGGAAGGCTGGCGACCGCGAGTCGTCTTGTAATAAATGTCTATAGGGGTTGGTCTGTGTGTCCTGCCTGACCAGTAACCACTATCCGTAGTAGGTACCCGAAAATTCTATAGTGAAGTAAACTAGTAGGTATGTCACCTCTGGCGTATTTTACCAACTCGTGAGGGCGAGAAATGTGTGCTTAATTTTATTAATGTTTCTGTACTTTATTTCATAGTCTCGAGCAGGGCCGGATTAAGGGTAGAGCGAGTGGAGCGGCCGCTCTAGGCGCCGAATGGTAAGCTCGAGAAATAGGTTATGGGACTCTCCTGTGCAAACTTACACATATATAGTGCTTACACTATATTGTATATTATATTAGGTAGGTACTGTCTGATTTATTCAAAACGCGCATTTACGTGGATTTTTCGCGGCATGATAGACTTAATTACGTGCTTGCGTCTATCAAAGCGTCAATAGGAGCAAATGTCAATTAACTTCAAGTTTATGTAGGTCGATGACGTGACGCTGACGCATATTAGATGGGAAAGGAAGCATGTTATTTCGTATTTCACTATAACTAGAGGGCCATGGGACGCTCCGAGTGTGTTGCATGGCCGAGGTGAAACAGCTGCTTTATTCAAAACCAACAATAAATGAATGACTATAACAGAGGCCCTACGCGAAAACCGAATTTTGCAATTTGCGGGCATTTTTATTTTACTTCCATTAAACCGCAGATAGGTAAGCGGCAATAAGCGGTTTAGCAGTTATAACCCCGGTGAGGTCGAGACATCCCGTGAACTTTGAAATTGGTCACCCTGTTTAATGGTGTACCGTAACCCTCGTTTAGTCCTCAACTCCTCACCGCTATACATCAGAGGGACAAATGGGAATGATTTAAAATGCAACTTCTTCCCATGTGAGCCCAGCGGGGATGAATGGGAACGCATAGCTCTTTTTGGGCACGGAAGACAGACCTTCGTCACATCTCGGACACTGGCGATCAAATATATGAAAGATAGCACACATTCTAAAGGTGGGTAATGCTTGTATGAGTGAGATATGACATCGAGCGTTTTTGACAGGCGGTAACTGTTTGGGCGGCACGGAAGTACGATAGACCTTCGTGTATCGTATCGATTTAAATATAGGCACAATTTGATAGGATTATCTCGTAAAACAAATAACTGTTACAGATGTAGTGCAAAGATCTCTTCGTATTTTTACGGAAACGTACCTACGAATGTGTCATGCTATTTCAGCCAGTCTCAGTACGAGACGTACCGACTGTTTGAACTAGCATGACAAATATTTCAGCGTTTAAAAATTGAACGAAACAGTACGAGATTTTAACGCCGACTGTTTGAACTAGCTATATGACGAAATAGAACTGAACTTGCGATTAACACACGAAAAAATACGAAGTGTAACAAAACTTTTTCACTATAGCGAAACTATGCATCTGCGTATTTTTGTAAATCATCTTTTTAGTTTAAAGCAGTTAAAATTGAACGAAACTAAACAAATGTAAGTCTGTTTTAATTTAGCATGATTTGAATAAAATAGAAGTTTCATGACAAGTTACAAGAGGACTATAAAGTAAACTCGAACTGCATTTTAATATGAGATATAATAAATTGAATTTACAAAGGTTTAGTGAAATTGGTAGTAATTAAAAAAACTATGTAAGTGGTTTTCAAAACGATAATTTATTGATTTAACCGCAAATATATTAGTTTTTATACAATAGGGACGTCAACAATATGCAAACCCAGCCGAGTGTAATCTAGTCATTACGCTAATAAATGTTTTATCGTGGTTTACAACTACGACACGTAAGTTTAATAAAATGATCACTGGCTGTTACTCGATGAAGTCATTAATCCTAAGCCGCGCCATCCGCGCTGCAATCTGAAATTAACTACAACGAAAGTCACATTCTAAGCATCCCAAATGCCAAGTTCTACACAATACGCATACAAAAATCAAATACACTAAAGACAACCACTTAATTTTCAACATATTAAAAAATACTACAAATATCAAATATCTTTAAATCTACTTAAAAGGTTCTATTATGTACACTATTAGACTATTGAAAGTCAGGATAACCAACGTGCTCATTATACGTCAATTATAATACAAACTCAACAATTTACCATTTTTTATTACGATATTGAGGTTATCGTGTTCTGTAATTCGATATCTGGAAGAAAGCAAACTGATTGTACTTTTTGTGAAAGCGGAAGGATCATTGATTAAAATGGCTAGATATATTGCACGAGTGCCTCTTGGGATTTATGCGCTTTAGTGTAAAATAAGCAATTTTAAGCAGAGCACACTTGCTGAAGAATCTTGAGTACTCATAGGTATTTCAAAATTTCTAGCCATCTTTCTCAATAACAAACAAGAGTAATGTTGACAAGTTCATACCGATACAATATCACCTGCTTCATTCACACTACGTTTAACGCACTTGCAGTTTATACAGATAATATAATTTACATTTATTCTCAGTCATTTGTTACAAAAGCAAAAATCCCCGTAATAGGGATAATTTACAATCTAAAAATATAAATAAAATACTTGTTTGTCACAAACAATGTTTACATGTAAGTATAGGTTTGTACGCGAAACTAATTCGAGGCCTAGATAAATACAAATCAGTACAATCCTCATGTTTCTAGCACTGCTGAATGGACAAGGCCCCAGTGCCATGTTAGTCCCGCCAAATTAAATGATTCTTAGCATATTTGTCTTTGTGACAAATAATATTTTACATACATTGGTGTATGCTGGAAGTGTAACAGAATTTATTTTAAAGGCACTTTACAAGGCCATATATAGCCTCATGATATAAAAAAATATTCATGTATACACATGAAGCGTTTATATTTGTACACATTTACGACACATCAACTGAAAATTTTGGCACTATACACCGGTCAAATCTTACATGAAAATCGGCTAAAAAAACAAAGTGTGATGTAAAGCTGGATTTTTGGTATGTTATTTGGAGTCCTTGGTTGAATGTAAGACTATATTTTGCAAGCAAAAAAAAAGTGTGCTAACTTCGTAATTTAAAAAAAAAGTAAAAAAATCAGACTTTTTTTGGTTTTTATTTTTTTATTAAAAAACTATGCGTTTTTGGTCAAAAGTTGTAATGTTGAAAGCGCATTAAATTTCAAACAGTTTGACATCTTTTTTATCAATGTCCGTCAAATAGTTTTCGAGATATGAAGCGTCAAAAAAGGTTAATTTTTGACGCATTTATAAAATGTAGCGTTTTGCCAATATTTTTAGACAAATATCTGCAAAATACTTCATGATATGATATATATATTGCAATATAACATTGTATAAAATTTATTTTGCTTTAGTTTTAGTGCAAATAAAGGTCAGTAAGACGAATAGTTACTTTGGTAAACAAAAAAAAAATCTATAAATAGAGAAGCCAAGAGTCTGGTAGATTGGTTAAGGTAAAATAGTTTACGCTAAGTTTTAGGTTGAAAGTGCTATCTATTCGATCTTACTTTCTTTGATATACGTTTATCTGAAAAAAAAATGTCTAAGCTAACTTTGCATCGATTTGACTATTACTAATGAAGAAATAAAATACAGTAAAATTCTGAAGTTTAGTAAATTAGAAAAATAAAACAGAATTAGTTACATTTTACTTTTTGAGGGTCCTGGTTCTGCATCTTGATGGCACAACTCCTGTAGTAATAGAAAGTCCACTTGAGTTGTATTTGACCACCAATTGCTGTGGAATAAACTACGGGAACGGAAAGCGCCCACGCCAATTATTAAGATACTGGAGGAGTGGTATTCCCAGCAGAAGAACGTAGTAAGATGGAAGTAAACTCTGTCCACAGCCAGCGGGCTAAACTGTGGCGTGAGACAAGGAGGCAGTATGTCTCCGGCTCTCTTCAGCGTGTACATGGATGGGCTGTCGCAGGCTTTGACCAGTACCGAGGTTGGCTGCTCCATCAATGGGCAAATGATAAATCACATCGCATATGCAGACGATATGGTCCTACTAGCACCATCTGTGGGAGCTATGCGTAAGTTACTTGCAGAATGCGAGAGATACGCCAGCCAGCATAACATGAGATACAATCCAGACAAGTCTGAATTTATGCTCATGGAGTCAGCACATATGCCCACACATGTACCACCTTAATTTGCGGAGAGTACACGAAGTCAAATATCTTGGCCACATCTTGTTGTCCAGTTTAAAAGACCAGGAGGACATAGAAAGGCAGAGGCGAGCCACCGCAGTAAGGGCTAACATGTTGGCTAGAAGATTCGCCAAATATAGTGACAGTGTAAAAAGACAGCTGTTCCTCAGTTTTTGTACAAGCGTGTATACTGTCGAGTTATGGTCCGACTACACCTGCGTGGCGATGAGAGACCTGCGCGTGCAATACAACACATACTATGTACTGATATTTCGTTAAACGGAGAATACTATGATTCGGGCACGTCCACGACAACACTCGTGAGATTGCATCGATGTTATTGACCCTCAGTGATATGCTTTAAAAACCAGTCCGTACAAGAACAAGAACATCTCATTTTAACACTTTCGAAACCGGGCTCTACGCGGGGCTACGACATTTTCGATACATCGGCTACGCTTCTCGGTGTGCCCGACATTCTTGGTAGCGAAAGTGTTAATGAGGGTTTTCTACTCGTAAATATTTTTTTCCGCCAAGCGATGATGAGGTCTTTCCTAGGACCGTAAACTTAACTTACTAAATAAATGTTGATTTGATATACGCAAATATGTGTCTGAGTAATATTTGAACAGCCCCCAAATAATAATAATTCGTTCTCTGCTACGCCTCCTGTAAATAGTTATATGTAAACTATCCCATTTGGCCATTACCATCCACCGATTATTTCTGATCCAGTTATACTAGACTTATGATATAATCCTATTTTTTTTTAAACTCGCACTCTTTTGGTCTTAAATGAAAGCTAGTGAAATTTTCTACATTTTTATTTTACAATTTATGTAATAGCCTGAGTTGTTTTGCTGATATCTGTCTCAAAATATTAGAAAAAGAATATTTTCACAGAAAGGGGAAAAATGATCTTTTTTTGACGCTTCATATCTCAAAAAATATTTGACGGAGATTGATAAAGAAGATGTCAAACTGTTTGGAATTTAATGCGCTTTCAACATTACACAGCAACTTTTGACCAAAAATGCATAGTTTTTTAATAAAACGGCAAAAACCAAAAAGTCCGATTTTTTTTACTTTTTTTTTTATAACGAAGTTAGCACACCATTTTTTTGCTTGCAAAATATAGTCCTACATTCCCCCAAGGACCCCAAATAACATACCAAAAATGCAGCTTTACATCACACTTTGTTTTTTTATTTCTCTTTTTGACCAGTGTACTAATGAAACAGTGAAGAAAATGAAATTAATTCCCAATAATCCAATTGGTTAATGGTTATTGCTAATAAAACCACTGCAGGTGTAACACTTAGAAAATTTTAAGAAAAAAAAATGCAGTCGGCAGTATGTTAGTAATATAATGAGCATCCTGAAACTCTTATTTAAAATCTCACCACGTCATTTCCGTCGTGTAAACGTGAGTATCTGACATACAACATAAACTTATAAATAACAGACACGATTTAGATGCAGTTACAAAGACTACAGTTTATCCATAAGCGTATTGTAATCTAGTATACCGGTCGCGGGAGCTTAGACATATCACTGCATCAATAGTAAGTTAGAAGCGATATAGAGCGTCATTATATTAATATATCGTCATCAGACGGTCACTATGCTACGTTCTCATCGTCGTTTTAATTTACTACTCATACATAAATAAGCTAAAATCAGAGATAAGTTTTGTGTTCAAACAGATACATATAAGCAAAGGGTATCGAAATAACGATGTTTATTGAAGAGCTCCAAGTGCCGAGTCATAGACTAAAAGTACGCAAATAAAATTGCGAGACCGCGTTTGCTTAACTACATTAGGCGGTGCCCGGAGCGGTCCGAGCACGCGATAACACGTCGAGTGAAATGCAATCCCTCAGTTCTGTCGGCGGCGGCCGCGAGCGCGAGCTGCGTCCGCGCTCACGAGTCCGCCGGCACCTCCCACTCCGCCAGCCCGCGGTCCACCAGCTCTCTGTTCAGGAATATCACTTGCTGGAAACCAAACGACACGCCACTTAATATACAGTCATAATAATGCAATGCCCAACACAATCAATGCTACTGAAATTATTTAAATAGTAGCAATAAAATAGAGCTGCACTGGTGACTAGCCAGGTCCAAACAGAGCGCGGCACGTTGCGATTGTCTCTGTGTGGACCCGGCTACTAACTAACAAGGAGGGTATTTTCCCGCTAGTCGAGCCAGTTTATTCTTTAAATTTAAATTGTTAAAGAAAAAGTCACCATGAAACGTAAATGAAAACAATTTATGTTCACGTTAAAGTGATTAATTCTATTTAAATGTTTTGAAAAGTAGGTATTGAGTCATTTACTATGAATTATCTTACATAAAGATTTTTTTAATACAGTTGCTCAAAAAGTGCCCGTTTTTTGGCTGTTTAGCGTGCGAGAAGTTGGTTTTTACGCACTAGTGCGTAAAAAGTATGCGTTCCATTTTAAGACTACTTACAGAGTTGTTTTAATATTAGTCTAGTTTACTAAGACGGAATAAAACTATAAACATCCTATTAAGTGACTAAATGTTTAAAACATCGATATTTCATATAATTGTTTACTTTTAGTCATACTAAACATAATTTATAAAATGGTTTATACTTTGAAAAAGTGGCTCATAATGAGTCGTGTAAACAGAACGTGAAATGGAACGAAACGCGTCTTGTCATTTAAAGTAGTGGCGTCTTACCAACTTAACGCAAGCACGTTCAAAAACCTTAATATGTTACGCGACTTGTCATAATTATTTTATGTTATTTGCAATACTTCGAGGCATAAATGAGTCGATTGAATTAAAATGTAGGTATATATTATACAATCGTTCCCAAACCGTAAATGTTTATTTTTTTATGGCACACAATGAAATAAATAAATTGTGTTGGATGGATAGAAAAATCGAAAATATGAACGCAAGTTTAAAAGCTTCAAAGATAGATTGTCAAAAAATGCGTCAATGTCAATGCGAAAATTGGGAGTTCGGATTGTTTATCGTTTTATTTCGTTGTAGTAGTGTTTTTTCGCAACTGTATGAAAAAACGTCGTTCGTCACTCGTGCGAGAATGTCATTCTTCTCGCACTTATAACGAAATGTACTATTTCATTACTGATGTTAATCGTAACATTTTCAACATTCTGTTTTCGTGTCGTTACAGATCCGACTTCACTGGCTCAATCACTGTGAAAGTATGCTCTGTTCCGTTGTCTGTCGTGAACTAGTCTGAATTTATCTCATTTAATGTCACATCGAATATGAATCGGCAGAGTTGAAAGCAAATCCCCAATCACCGCCTCTGACACAAGATCGCTCCACTAGAGATGAAGCTAGGAACAAACTATGTAGTAGGGGGAAATTAGCTAAAATTACGGCATAATTAATGGAAGGTTTTTTTTAATTGAAATATGTACGTTATAGACCGAAGTTATTTTTCATCAACCCTCCCCACTTTTATTTGATATAACTAAAATATTGTAACTCATGACTTAAATAAAATTAAGGGGGAAAAATCACTACCATGGGTGGAATTTCCAATTTGTCGTGGAATTCCAGTAACTATTTAAGACGTAATATTTTCACGGTAGTAGTCGCTAGGAGTACCATTGATCTATATAGTATATCTATGACTGAGGATGAGCTTTTGGTAGCTGTTGGTAGAGCCCTGGAGTATCAATCCAGTAGCCGTGAGTTCAAGTACCACCCATGGTAGTGATTTTTCCCCCTGAAATTCATTTTCAGTTTATAATATTTTAGTAATATCAAACAGATTTCGTAAGCAATTTGAGAGAAAACTTAACATTCACTAAAGAAAATTGCAGCAAAGGACCAACTTTCGTGATGGATCACGCGAAACCTATAAGTGCTAGAACCAAAGTGTCAATGAACGATTTGTAGTAAATGTATCAAGGATTACTTTTTTCCTACACGTTTTTTCTGTATCTACAACGGTTTAATGGGACGCGTCCGGCGGACGCCGTCCACTGCCGCGATCTAGATAATGCATATACACTGAATCGTGCAAACTATCGGACGTAAGCCGTGGACGTGGCCTTGAGCGCACGGACGTCCGGACATAATCTGGAGCGATGGATGTTTTAAGACTGCACAGTTATCAGTCGCGGTCGTTAGCCGCGTCCCATGATTAGTTGTTAGCTATAAAGCAGTAATACCTGTGGATGGAGGGTGAGGTAGAGGTGCACGAGCGGCAGGCCGGCCTCGTCGTAGCCCGCCACCTGCGCGTGCAGCAGCTGCCCCGCCGTCAGCCCCGCCATGATGCGCAGCGCCTCGCTGCTCCACTCCGGCTCTACGACCGATCATACGTTATTATTTACAAAAATTATATTCAAGGCTAATATAAAAAGGTGCAGAATTAAAAATTCTTATCCTTCGCGCTGAACTTTTGCAAAGTGGCTTTCCTTATAATTTATGTTTATAACTTAGGGCCAGTTACACTAGCCAAATCAGCGTACGAATCGACGTCACTCATTGGTGCACTAACAGTATTCAGTTACGAACGGTTTAGTACCAAACCTTTGCCTGATGTCCCGTTTTCCAATGAAAGGGAACTTGTATGAGAAACGACTGTAATTAAATTGTAAAATTAACATATGCTTAAAACTATATTTTTTTAATACATATAAGCGGAAACTACGAATGTGCTGATGACATTGTTTATATTTTTGGTTACTTCTGACGTCATACAAAGTTGAAGTAAGTGATATTAAAAACGGGATGGAAGATTAGTCATAAATTAGCAAAAACATTTGTCACAATTAATTTATTTTTAAGTAATTCAAAGATGTGATTCTCTTAAGCAACATGTGAGTCAATCAATCAATTTCTAAGGATGGCGAGTTTGTTCCCATTTTGAGATTTTTGAAATAAACGGTTTTGAGGGCCAATGTTACAAAGAGAATCACAAAGCACCTTGAGTGATTATCAGGAATGTCAAGAATTCTTTACTAAAACATAATAATTAACATGTACTAGAGCTCGACCAAGCTAAATTAGCAGCGAACTTGACAGCCATCAATGCATGTGATATTTAAACATCATAATTTTGACATTTAGATTAAACTTGGCTTGGCCTAAATATTTCTGCCTAATTAAGAAATTCTAAAACAGAGAAATACTTAAAAGATGTAATCCATTTAAAATTGAGATATAAGGACGAAATAATGGCACATAAATAAAAATAGAAAGCGTGTTTAAACACGTTACTAAGACCAGGGGCGGCTCACTCCGCGATTCTATCGCCGCGCTACAAGTACATCCTGGCGGCCGCGAGTTCGCGGCCTACTCAGGGGTGGCGCGCGTTCTCACGGAATGCACGTTCGCACTTTCTACTGTTACTTTATGTCGCGAGTTTTTTTAAGGTTCAGATGCGATGTACGCGTGTGGAATGGCTAATAATACTTAGTTAAATAGACATCAAAAATAAATTAAATACCATAGGACATTCTTACACAGATCTACTACTGATTAAGTCCCACGGAAAAGTTCAATAAGGCTTGTAATGTTGGAACTTGAACAATAATATATGAATACAGTATTTATACCTAGAAAGTACCCAAGACTTGAATATAATAGTATAACATTTTATGTGAGTGTTAATTCGTTTTAATCCATAGGTAACCCTATCGCCGGACGCCGCGCACGTGCGACTCGTTTCTTTGTAAGAATTTTGTAGGTATTTAAAAAGGCGGCATTACGAGAACATCAAAGCAGTGAGCCTTCTGTACTTGTACTATTATATATTCTGTGCTAAGACTTTAATTGTGTGGTTCAGTTTATTTCTGCTAAAAATCATGTTTCAGGACTCTTTTTGAATATCTGAGTATCTGCAAGCATTTCTTGGGGGATATTGCTAACATACAGTTTTAGTCGTAATAAAAGCACTAAAGAGAATAAGAGAAGTAAGGAGTGCATAACTATTGAATACTGTGCGTCACAATACTAAATATCGTAGACTACAGCAGACACATGACTTTAAATAATGAGTGGCTGTGTTTGATAGTATGATTAAAACGCAATGGGCTATATGAGTACTTTATTCCGCCCATTGTTATAAAGTAAAAAATGCGGATATATCTTTGACGTCGCCCGAATAACGTTCAAGCATAAAGGACGTGTTAATCGTATCGTCAAACATATTTATTTCGAGGTGGTAAGGACTAACGAGTAACCTCGCAAGACCGAAAAATGTAGCTTAGGTATTCAAATGGGCACTGGGCCTAACAAGGTTCACGTAAAACAAAGATAGCAGTTTTCCTTATTTCTATCGTCAAAAATAGAGATTGGAAAATATGCGTAAATGACAAGCGTGAAAAAAGCATAGTAAATAAGAAAGTAATAAGTACAGAAACAATGAAGCAAATAACTTGTCGCAATTTGCCGCTCATACAATGTTATTAATTCACAAACATTGTTTTTAAATTAAATGTCTTAGCACCTACTTAGAGCTGGTGATATCAATAGTCAATAACAAGCAGATAGATAAGCAAATAAATTAAATTAGGAGGCTATAATAAATTAATCATATAGAATTAGTGAATGCGTCATGGAGATTAACATTAGGGACATTATTTAACAGACATGTCATAAGTATGATTACTAACTAAAAATTAAATAATAAAGATTCATATTAGGTTGATTTACTTTGGTTTTGAAACATAACATTATGTATAAAATAAATAATATTTATACATAATTATTTACTCAAACGGGACATAATCGCGTATAATAAAAATTATCAGCGACTTCCTTTAAAACTTAAATTATACGCGGTTAAGAACCGATTAAGTAAATAATAAAAATCAATGGCACAGGTTTAAGAATTTTAAGTAAATAATTATGACATTCTAATGTAATGGCTTCATATGTATGCCTCATAAAAGGTTGAATATTAAAAGTTGATCAACCTAGCTAGACGCTACCCTACAATCGGCAAGCAACGGTGATAAATAATTGTGAATTTATGAACCATTATTCGCTGGCTTGACGAACGCCAGCAGAGCCTCGGTGGCCTGGAAGGGCAGAGTCATGAAGTCGGAGCGGATCTGCTTGAGCTGGTCGTTGTCGACGGTGAGGTAGCCGCCGAAGTCGACCAGCTTCACGATGGAGGTGTCCTGCTCTTCCGACGTTGAGATCACTTGGGCGCGGTACCAGTTGTTCTCTGTGGGCGCCGCGCAGATGGAGCCTTCTGTTAAATTTATAATAACACAATATTAGAACAATATTTTAAAGGCATTGTATTGATTCATTAACCTACACCTTATAAAAAACCGGCCAAGTGCGAGTTGTACTCGCGTTGCAAGGGTTCAGTACACTACAAGATGGGCTTAAGCGCCTCCTTTTTTAGAAGATTTGGTAACTCCTTGCAGCGGCAGTGAGTGAAATACGTCCGCTTTACTGTAGATTTCTAATAGGTTTTCCTGTAAAAAATCTATAGATTGAAAACTATCTCGTGTACTTTTTTGAAAATTTACGCTTAGTAGTTTCGGAGGTAAGGGGGGAAGGGGGGGTGGGGGGGGGGGGTCATTTTTTGCCTATTTTCTTAAATTACTTTACTAAAAATTATTTAAAAAAATATTTTTGAAATACTTATAAAAAACTCTTTCATTTGATATGTAACACAATATAGTTCTAGAAACTTAGATTTTTAATTTTCACTTTTACCCCCTGGCCCCTAAAATTGAATTTTCATAATTTAAATTACATATTCGTCTTTGGGTCACAGGTTTACATATGTGTGCCAAATTTGAAGTTAATCGGTTCGGTAATTTCGGAGAAAATTGCTGTGACAGACGGACAGACAGACACACGAGTGATCCTATAAATAAGTTCCGTTTTTCCTTTTTGGGGTACGAAACCCTAAAAATAGTCTTTCGGCGCGCCTGTTTCTTCGCGATTAACTCGTAAATTAGTGTTTGGAAATTCATGCGGTTGTCACTTATGAAGAGTTTGAAGTTTAGGTAGGTGCATAACCAGTTAAGGTTTGTGTAATTTTGAAAAAATTTTTTTGAACAATTGGTACCTGACTACACAATGTATGGTAAGTTGCACCTAGTCTTTCTTCTTCAAAATATTACTGAGTGAAATTTCAACTGTACCACACAAAACATAGACTGCGTAGGCCTCTAAAAATAAGAAGACGGAAGCACTACTTTTACTGCTGATGTATAAATCGAACACATCATTTGTAGCAGTATATAATTTTTGGTACAAGTTTTAATCATACTTTTTTCCACAGGCAACTATTAATACTCAGATAGACAATTCTAGAAAGCCGAACACAATTACGATAGGTTGTTTTATCACTTCGTTCCTATAGCTTTCTTCTGTATCCATCACCGGATCAGCTTCAAGTCGTCAAAATATTGCACTGTCATAATATGCGTTACAGGAAGTGGGTGAAATATACTTGCAAGATTTGACTGTATCAACATTGATACTCTCGAAACTTGTACGTTTTTTTTTAGTTTTGAAGGATAAAAACATCGTTCGAGTATTGGATAGCCTTTTCATTATACAAATATCAAAAGTGTTACATATTTATATAGTGAGAAGGCTATGCATGGTTCAACATAAAAACCTGTTTATTACATCGCCACAACGCAAATATGACCTGCATCAGTGTAACAACGAATGTATAATCAAGACGAATAGTATTTGAATACGCGTGATGTTTATGAAAGACAGCATATCTGCTGGATTTTACGACTAATTAGAATAGCGTTGTTAGCGCTTATTATTGTAATTATTGTATACAAGGTCGGACTTGGTCTTACTGTAGAACAAAAAAATATATTTTACTTTTTATAAATCTCCTTATAAAAAATATTATGATATAAATATGTTCGCCCCATTGAATTTCTTTGTGTATCAGGTAAAAATTGATGTAGAATAAGGATTAATAATATTAATTGTAATTTTCCGTGTAGGGATTATAGAACAGCATAAAATTACTATTTACGCTTAGAATGAACATCATCACCCTGGTTTGGAGTTGAAATTGCGAAATAATCGCCGCTCATCACTCATAACTTTTTGTGCTTATAATCTGCCCTTTAAGAGTTTGATAAATATACAGTAAATATTCGCGTACAAACTAGTTTACTGGTAATAAAAAAATACTATATTTGCAATGTTGACCTAGATACGAACCGGTTAGTTACTCAGGTAAGTCAAAAAGTAGTAAGTGTATTGGAGGTCGATATGGAGATACGCTCTATTGGGTTTGGGGTTAGTTAAGTGGTTTACCTTTCACAGGGCGTGGCAACGCGGGCACATCCGGATTCTGGTAGGTGGCCGCCATGAGGCGGTGCAGCGCGTGCAGCGAGGGGAAGGTGGGGTGCAGCGGCTGCTGCAGGAAGAAGTGGCCCGCGCTCACCAAGCACGTCATGATCGTGTCGTTGTTCACCGACTCCACGAGCTGCAACTGATGTGGTGACGCATAAATGCTCGCAGCCACGTTCGCAAGTGACCAAGGGTAAAGTTTGATATTTTATGGAGAGTGCAAATGATTGATTAAAAAATGGGCTTCTTTACAGAAGTAGAAGAACACAGTTCAGTTCTTAACAGGACAAGTTTACATTCAATATGATACATACTATGGAACATTAAATTATGAAAATGAGACCCATGTAGATGTATTTTTTTGGATTTTAAACCAACACCCAAAAATAAATTATTGAAAGTTAAATAATTTCATTCACTTACCTGAAGGAACTCTGGTACAAGTGGTACAAGTCTTTGATACAATTCTGCACTAATTTCTTGTAAGGAAAAGTTTGGAAACCTTTTTTCAGGGAATTTTTCCTTGATCATTTCTAATGCTGCTTCAATTTCACTTTGTGTTCCTGTAAATGTAAATAAATGTAAATGAAAAAGTTAACTATTAAATTCCATTAATCATAAATCTTAGCAAACCATGGTTAAATTTTGTCCTTTCCGACTAACACAAATATCAAAATTTGTTACTTGGGACAAACAATAATCAATGAAAGTTTAACAAAACTTGACGAACAAGATTCAATAAAATCTTGCACAGCGAGTCATGCTTTTTGACCATGAACTTTACCCATGTTAACTGTAAACCTGCCTTTTACATTACAATGTATTTTATTTTGTGCAAAAAAATAAATATTCTTCTATCCTCACCTTCAACTGCACAAATTTTCTGTTTCACAGAATCCGGATGCCTCCTGACGTACACGCTTGCGCCTGTTTTAGCTTTAATTTGGGTTACAAAGGAACCCTGTTTTCCTATTAAAA
This sequence comes from Leguminivora glycinivorella, assembly GCF_023078275.1. NCBI lineage: Eukaryota > Metazoa > Arthropoda > Insecta > Lepidoptera > Tortricidae > Leguminivora > Leguminivora glycinivorella. The sequence continues at coordinate 12,784,289 of NC_062977.1, forward strand.
GACCAACCAGGGTCTGTGAAATTACAAATTGGTGTATTCTAAGACCAGCCTCAGTGGGCACAATGTTCATGCCAGTGGGTGGAGGGCTGGCTGCTTCTGAACAACCTTTTCCACTGTCACTTGAGCCCTGAAACATGGTCAACAGTTCAATATGTGGACAAATATAAATATCATAGCATTTATAGCAATTTGCGAAACGGAAATGTTCAACAAAGAACGTATGTATTTAGATGCCAGGCATTTAATTCATATTCTCACAATAACACCTTTTAAGTGTCACCAACAACAATTTTATTATATCATGTGACAATTGTTATGGTAATAGGTATGCATGAAATGACAGCCCGGTGAAATTGGACTTTGCCTGACCAAGTTATATAAAAATAGGCATAGGACAAACAAACAAACAATGAAACCCCGTGAAAAATGAATAAGCACCACCCAAACCTGCAGCTGGATTATATTAGATCACACAAAAGGTAGAAGATCAAAATGTATAAATAAAAATATCATCAATAGAAAAATTTGAAAGCAAGTGTTTTAAAGTCTACATAATGAATCCAATGATTACCTCACTATGGTTATCTGAGAAGTGACACATTGAAGGACTAGCTAACATAGGATCAACAGGACTATGGTTTGCAGAATCTCTTTCAGAAATGCGTCTGGCTGGTGCTGTTGAGAACCTATTATTACCATTGTCACTACTATTACTAGATTGATTATCTAAATTATTAGCATGTGTGTCTTCTGTATCAGCTTTCGTGCTCTCCTCTACTATCTTCACATCTGAAAAAGCTGACTCCTGCTTCACACTAGATGACTGAGATGTTTCTATTGACTCAGACATTTCATTGTAGTCTTCCACACTTGTGCCATTAGCAGATTTTAGTGACAAATTATCAAGTTCACTTTTAATACATGCCATATCGGATTGAAGCATGGAAATCTGTTTTGGTGGTGACTCCTTTACAATAAATGAGGCCTGCTTAGTGCTAACTGATAAAGTTTGGCTGCCAACAAATGAAGATTTCTTTTCTTTTTCTAGAGACTTCTTCCTTATTATCTTTTCAATCTCCATGTCAATTTCTTCATCAGTAAGTTCTAGTGGCGAGGACCTCTGAGAGCTGCTGCCTTGAGGTAGAATGTCAATAGGTGCAGATTTAATAATGGAGCGTTCAGCTCTACCCAGTGGAGATGCTCTCTGAGCTTCAATTTCAGCTTTCAAGGCTTCTGCTAGTTCCTCCTGCAAACTCTTTATCCTTTCTCTTCCACCTGGGTCAGATTTGGCAAATTCCCTCTTTTTTCGTAACCAAAAAATCCCAAACAGCACTGCTATAGATGGGACTGACCACATAAACAACTGGCGACAAGGAACCATCGTAATGAGCCACTTTTATCAACAATCTAAAACAAAAACTTTACTTCAGGATATTGTAAGCATCAGATATATTAAAACCTTAATGTTTAATGATACTAGTGATAACCACAACAAACTGTGTGATACTATACAGCACGACCACGGATGATTTTATTAATTCTGATGCGGTACAAATTCACGAAAAAAAATGTACTTTTTTGTACTGACGTTTAAAAAAAATGTACCCTTATGATTTTGGAGTTTCGACATAGGGCCCGGGGTCGTGCTAGGTAGGTACTCCCTGGCACGACCACACTATATTTAATGAGATTTTAAATTTCTGTTGCAGTACAAATTCACGAAAAAAAATGTACTTTTTTGTACTTACCTTTTAAAAAAAATACCCTCATGGTTTCGGAGTTTTGACATGGGGTGTGGTCGTGCTAGATAGGTGGTACTTCCTGGCACGACCACACTATATTTAATGATTTTTTAAATTTCTGTAGTGGTACAAATTCACGAAAAAAAATGTACTTTTCTGTACTTACCTTTTTATAAAAAGTACCCTCATGGTTTCGGAGTTTCGACATGGGTTGTGGTCGTGCTAGATAGGTACTCCCTGGCACGACCGCACTAAGTTTTTGAAGTAATTTACATAGTACAATTTCAAAACACTTGTTTAGTATTCATTTGACCATCAAATTAAACATAAATATAGTGTGGTCGTGCCAGGAAGTACCACCTATCTAGCACGACCACACCCCATGTCAAAACTCCGAAACCATGAGGGTATTTTTTTTTTAAAAGGTAAGTACAAAAAAGTACATTTTTTTTCGTGAATTTGTACTGCAACAGAAATTTAAAATCTCATTAAATATAGTGTGGTCGTGCCAGGGAGTACCTACCTAGCACGACCCCGGGCCCTATGTCGAAACTCCAAAATCATAAGGGTACATTTTTTTTAAACGTCAGTACAAAAAAGTACATTTTTTTTCGTGAATTTGTACCGCATCAGAATTAATAAAATCATCCGTGGTCGTGCTGTATAGTATCACACAACAAACTGGGCACAATGACATATTCCTTATAAATTGTGAAAATTGATAAATTGGTGATAATTGTAAAAAATGTGCATTCATTTTTCATGATATAGGTAGAAAACGAGCAGACAAGCCACCTGATGGGAAGTGGTCATTGCTGCCCATGGACATAAGCAACATCAGGGGAGCCACTTATGCGTTGCCGATCTTTGAGAACGCTATACAATGCACATGAATATTTATCCTGCATTATATAGATTCTGATCTGTAGTGTGTCCTCCCCTCCATAACATAGTACTAAGACATTAGCTTAATATTATATACCTAGTACTAAAAAGCAAGAAGAGTTAGTAAATTATTATTTTCCATGCCTAATTTGATAGTGTCATTTTGAGGTATACCTTTAACTTCAAGTATTTCATATTAAATCACATTAGTAAAATTACCACAACTGAAATAATATTACATGCTAACTTTAACACATTCAGTGCGGAATGGAATGTTATGTACATTTGTCTAAATTTGTCTAAACAGGTATACTATTTCTCATGCGCGGATCCAGGGAGGGGCCGGGCAGGGCTGGCTTCACCCGATACTAAGAGCAGTTTTGCACTGCGTCCGATCCAAATTTGTTCTTGTGAAAATAAGATCCATAGTAACCATAGAACTATTGTATGATAATTTATGCACTAAATCAGAAAAATTAATGAGCGAATATCTTTTACTAAAACTACTATGGATTGCCTTAATATTTAAAAATTTGTATGCAATTGTTTTCTGCCTCTGGGCCAAATAATTAATGATAAAAAAGTTATACTTCCACAAATACATTATTTGATATATAAAAATTATTGATTTTGTTGTTTTAATGTCAAAATTTTATAAAATGATGACTTATTTATTTACCTTATAATATACATGGTGCTCGTGAGCATTGCGAGAGACTTTAAGAGCATATTCCTGATCCCATTTTAAGACTAAAATGTCATATACACTTTTCTAGATTTCGCCTAGTTTCAGAGTTATGACCAATTGAAAAAAAAAAATCTTATTGTTACTCAGTACAAAAGGCTTTTTTAACGATGTTAATGCCATTATGGAGAATTAGTCTCACTATCCTCATTGATAAATGTCCAAAAGTACGAAATAAAAGCTTTCAAAAATGAGGTTTTAAGAAAAAAAACGTCAAAATTGATTTTAAGTGCTAGTTTTATGAATACCATTTACTTTTTATGTGAAAACACATTCGAAACAGTAAAAAAAAAATTAAAAAAGAAAATTTTTTTTGGCAAAATTTCCTCATGTGTATTAAAAAAAATCTTCCTTGTAGCCTCAGAAATGCGTGGTTAAAATCTCTCACAATGCTCACGAGCACCATGTATTTGCAGGATGTGTTTTTTAAACCAGCAGAAGACCGAGGTAAGGTAGCAGAGTTAGTTAAAATAAAATCTTAATCTCTCTCTTTGATTATGGATTCATATTTCTAAAAATGTAGTAGGATCACTGTGCTAGTTATTTATGACTAGTTTTTGACAATTTTCTGAAATCACATTTGACATGGTTTTTGCAATATTTCTTTCTAAACAATGTAATATATTATGTTAAATGATGAACAAAAACTAGCACAATGACCATACTTTAGATCTAAAATCATGTTTTAAAATAAATAGGTTCTGTATTATACAAGTATAATTTATATTAGTTTATTAAATGAGAAAAAATTTGATGACAAAGCTCATGAAATAATGTGTGATGTTTAAATATGTGATGCAGAATGTCTAAAAGCATAAAAACTGCCTTAAATTGTTATTTAAGTACAGAATTGAGTTTTCTTAACCATGCACTAAACACATGAAAAGATGAATTAAAAGCCATAGTCAAATTAGACACACTGATAATGATATGATGTGACACACTAAACACAGAAAATGTAATGAGGGTAGAGATTTTCTGAGCAATTGAACAAAAAACACTGTACCAAATTAATACAAATAAACACTTAACTACAAATATACGAAATTAATGGAAAAGTAACTTTAACATACCAATTAGATAACCTAACTTAATCAAAACATTGCTTTCCCTACCAGTAAACTAAACACCTTCAAATAGAAGAAAGAAAAAACAAAAAGTGATGATTCTAGTTAAGAAAGAAGTCACATAATGAACATGTGGCTTATAATATCTAATGAGATAAGAAATTGACCTACTTACTTTTGGCAAATCCATATTATTGTGTTTGCATCAAATCACATGGCAATTTTAATGTGGGCGACTGAGCGCTAAATGATTTATAGGTTATTGTCCTCAAAATATTATGTTTACTGAATAACTTCAAATTGTCACAGCACAATAGGGAAAATATAATAACAAATAAAGGAAGGATTTAAAATAATTGAGGTTAAAGATATCGTTTCTCTATCTGCGGCACCGGCACACAGTCCGTCAGCGCTCCAGGCGATATGAGCCATGAGCCACGACTCGCGTTATGCGACTATCACAATCACTTTCCAACAACTGTATTTACGACACGTATACAGAGTAAACGCTCTATATCAATCACGTCACATAAAATAAGACCATATGTATCCAGTTTTTCGGCACAAATCGAGTCCTCGACTGAGGGTCACGAGCAAATAGCAACGTACAAAAAAAACCTTCACGGGCAACACGTAAGCTAGAGGAATTTTAAAAACGTTACGCAATTTTATGTATGTCGTAAACCTAATAATATTAGGAATACTATTATGCCCAAATTACTCAAATTAGAATAGGTATTTGTTTAGGTGTTAGTATTTATTGTAATCTACATCACAACCCCATGACCATAATGTGGAATTAGCATTGTCGCCGGCAAATATCTAGAATACTTACTTTGAAACCACACAATAAATAATGAATGTTATTCCAAAAGAACTGAAAAACAACAAAATCAATGAGTTTACTGTTATTACTATCCAATTTCGCCTTATTAAAAATCCAACAGTCCACGTGCTCACAATGTTTTCCGAAGCACAACAAAATTCAATATGGCGATTACAATATGGCAACATCTATAACAAATTTGAGAGGCGTTTTTCTTAAATTATTTTATTTTTTGCGTTATCTGTGGTTTCTCTCGTTGGTCGTGTTTTGTTCGGTTGGTAGACATGTAGTTTATCTTATTTTCATAATATTGTTAGGGTTCCGTACCGGAGGATTCCACGAGAATGTCGCTTACGTTAAAGTTATAATATAACTTTAACGTAAGCGACATTCTCGTAAATATTATTTATTAAGAAACATGAGATTATTTTAACTATTAAAAGTTTGTACGGATACCGTACCCTCGGTGGGCGAGTCCAACTCGCACTTGGCCGTTTTTTTTTCACATTCTTAAAAAGGCCGGCAACGCACATCCAACCCTACTGGTGTTTCGGGTATCCATGGACGGTAGCGATCACTTACCATTAGGCGACCTGTCTGCTAGTTTGCCTCCTATTGCATGCAAGAAAAACATAATACTGCGTTCTGTGGATGTATTTTTTAGATTGTATGTACTACTAAGTATCAAAGGCCCAATATGTATAACTTCGTACAATAACTGTTGATTGTGCCATTGATAACTGCAGAGTGAAATTTATTTATATAAGAAATGGCAAAGCACAGGCACCTACCTCTGGATTTGTGTATTACTTGTGTTCCAAACTTTGTCGTATCAATTACCTATAGGTCACCTATACTCAGCAGTATAATCAGTGACCAGATACGTTCCGGTTTGGCGATAGGCTCTTATTGCTGCATAGCAATTATTAGGGATGGTACAACAGCACATCCTTTTACATGCACTAGTTGCACTACCACAGAATATTGATTTTTGACAACCCTGATCTGCATTGTGATATCAGATCTAATAGGTGACCTATTTATAGATTTTAAAATCTTATTAAGATATTAGCATATTTAGTGTGAGAACATCAAATTAAAATAAAATCCAAATGTTCAACATAATTGCCATTTAACATCTTGTGCTTTCTTCTTGATGATCCACATGTATCTTACACATATTATATAGGGCCCAATTTAGTTTTGACTCTTAATCCACTTTATAGAGTTAAACAAAAGCTAGTCAAATACAAACCCAGTCCCTATCGACTAACATTTTTGGGATATTAATATCTAACACACATGTAAAATTTAAACAAATTTCACTGCTTTAAATTTTGAAAAAATAACCATTTCGCCGCATTTTCACGTTCCTATTTAAGAACCTCAGGATAAGACCAGAATGCAGAAATTTCCGTCAGCCAAGTCACACAACATTAACTATAATAATAAAGAAATTGCAGTAACAAACCTTAGACTTGGCACAACTTTGTCTAGATTTCATTACTTTTTAGAGATAAACAAGCAGCTCCATCGAGACTTGGCTAGTTTTATACAGAATGTTTTTGTGAAATTGTAGGATAGAGTTGACTCTGTATAGTTAATTAGTTGGAAATGTTACAAGCGGAACTTTTGTACATTCACTCATTGAATATGAGAGCCATTTCTTGGCAAACAGTAGAAGTAGTTCTCAGAGCCAATATTATTATTAGAATATTTTTCATGTTAAAATCTTTATGCATCAAGTTGTATTCAATATAAAGCACTAAACATGTTAATATCTTTGGTGATTAGAAGTAAATAATTACAATCAGTTGTGGTTTTTATGTTTAATTTATATACATTCCTTGAAACTTGGTGAAACAATAACAAGAGGTGAATGATTAATCTAAGGAATGTTGCACAATATTATGATGTTGATTGTGATAAAAATAAATAACAGTACAGTATTCACTACAAGTTTTCATAAAAGTATTACGCTGATAGTTCTAGACAATTTAAAATGAGGTTCATGAAATAATTTTGATCACTAAAATCACCAAGTCATGTTTATTCATAACAGGGAAACAATGTACACGGACTTACAGTAAACAATATAAATATTATAGAGGTTGATGTTCTCATATAGCATCTACGGCATCAGCTTCATCTTCTGAACTGACTTCATCGCCGAATTCAATGTCCTCATCCAGACCATCCACAGAATAGACCACAGTCTCATTGATACGCACTGTTTCTGGGAACTCTCCGTACGTCTTCAGATTCCTTGCCTCGTCAGGAGTGTACTTTAGGATGACATCTGCCTTCGCGTCTTGGTAATCTCGTAGGCCTATCAGTATGATGTCACCTTGGTTTATCCATACCTTTTTTCTTAGCTTCCCTCGAATATGACAAAGACGTTTAGTGCCATCGAAGCACATGGCCTCCAAGCGGCCATTACCGAGCATTTTTGTGACTTGGGCGTACTCCTGTCCGTCTTCTTTGAATACTAATTCACGCTTCTCAGTTTCATTCTCGTTCTTACCCCTCCTCCTGTTTTTACCTCCTTTTCCTTTATTTTTCGGCATGGTTTATATAATCTTGAGTACAAACATATACAATTATACTATGAAAATCTCATGAATCTGCTTTCTTTGACTGATGTTCTTGACAAGCAGCCACGCACGGTGTGGTTAGGGTTGTCAAATCACAAAAGATCCAATATAGATTATGTTCGCTCAGTGCTACCACACTAAATTAACAACGATAAAACCTTGAACTCACGGACAGCGTAGCATTCTTTTAAGTAAAAAAATTGGTTGTCTGTAAAGTCGGTTTACGGACGGTAGTTTAACGTGATAACGTCAAACATTACAGTAGTATAGACAGGGGCGTTCAGAGTATAGCAAAAGGGGCCCGATTCTGGGACTTTTATCACGTTTTTTTGTTCTTATTTGAAAGAATGCATTAAAATAAGCATCTTTTATAAATTAAAGTTTTTTTAAAAACCTACTAATTTAGGAGTTAGAGTGTTGCAAAGTTGCAAAATTTTCCCGTAGCATTACTAAGGCGCCAGAGACAGAAAGCGATATCGACGGAGCCCCGCTTACGCTTACGCGGGGCTCCTATTCTGTGCAGTTTGGCCTTCGGCCGTTTGAAGATACCTAACGAACCTAACCTATACCTATATAAAAGTCGTCATTTTGTATCCTAGGCCGTTTGCGAGACACGCGTTAATTTTATTAAAGTGCTAGTGCCATTTACTAATCTTAGAACCCTAATATTTCAGTAAATATTAATGGAAAAGAAAAAGTTTATATAACAAAACATCCTTATTTAAACGTGTTCTATATGATTTATCACTATTAACATAGGTTATATTGGTAAAAAAAAATCATCGTAAATTTTTTGTCTCTGGCGCCTTAGTAAATACTATGGGAAAATTCGCAACTTCGTACTGCTCTAACTCCTAAATAAGTAGGTTTTTCAAGCAACTTCATTCTATAAAAGATGCTTATTTTAATGCAATCTTTCATGTTTTTAAATTACAAACACTCAAAAATAATAAATGAAATTTTTTGTTAAAAATTTTCTAAGTCCTAAAATCGGGCCCCTTTTGCTTATACCCCAACCGTCCATACACAAACCACTTGCTCTTGCTTGGTGGCCTTGAGGAACGGGACAATGACGTCATCTTTTTCGTGCATGCAGCCCGTAGTAACGAGTTATTAGGCGTTATCACGTCAAAAGAAATTTATATGAGTATATTACATCACATCGGGAAATAATGAATAAAGCTAGGAACATACTACGCGGACGTCCGTCGTAAATCGACCGCGGACGGGAATCTGGACAATGGAAATACACATAACCGTGCAAACTATCGGTCGACGGACGTGGACGTGGCCTTGAGCGCATGGACGTCCGATCGAAATCTGGCTCGCTGGATGTTTTGTTCCGTGCACACTGATCGGTCGCGGTCGCGGTCGATTTAGGACGGACGTCCGCGTAGTATGTTCCTAGCTTAATTAATATAAAAAATTGGTTGTCTGTAAAGTCGGTTTACGGACGGTAGTTTAACGTGATAACGTCAAACATTACAGTAGTATAGACAGGGGCGGTCAGAGTATAGCAAAAGGGGCCCGATTCTGGGACTTTTTTCACGTTTATTTATTTATTTATTTATTAAAAATACCAAAAGTTAACAGTATTTCACCAAAGCACTTATGTGGTAATATAATTATGTACCTACATGTTAAATTGACATAAATAAAAGCAAACCCACTTAAAAGTTAAACTATGGTTATTACATTAATCACCTAAGGAGTGTAGAGTCTATGAACCTTAAGAGTTTTCTGTAAAACACACCAACACTATCAGCAAATATGTCAATGTCGTCTGTCTCCAACATGATGCGGTTAAGAGCAGCTCGGGCTCGAGCGGTGCGCCGGCCGCCGCGAACAGGCGCCACCGCCGCCGCGCCGGCACCGCGCCCGGCATGCCAACCACCACATTCGCTCTTGGCACTTGCAGCCCCATTCTCTCAAGCACGGATGCGTCATCTACTCTATGGTGAAACAGTTGGCGGTAATGCATAATATGCAGCAGTTTCCGTCTGGTTTCTAGAGTTTGAAGACCAACCATTCCTGTTACGAATAGAGATGGATACATATATGGGTAATATCCGTACAGTCGTTTGTAAATGTGCCTACAGAACTTCCTCTGCACTCTTTCTAGCATAGTGTTTTGTTCTTATTAGAAAGAATGTATTAAAATAAGCATCTTTTATAAATTAAAGTTTTTTTTAAAACCTACTAATTTAGGAGTTAGAGTGGTGCAAAGTTGCAAAATTTTCCCGTAGCATTACTAAGGCGCCAGAGACAGAAAGCGATATCGACGGAGCCCCGCTTATTACAGAAACTGCACAGAATAGGAGCCTTCGGCCGTTTGAAGATACCTAACGAACCTAACCTATACCTATATAAAAGTCGTCATTTTGTATCCTAGACCGTTTGCGAGACACGCGTTAATTTTATTAAAGTGCTAGTGCCATTTACTAATCTTAGAACCCTAATATCTCAGTAAATATTAATGGAGAAGAAAAAGTTTATATAACAAAACATCCTTATTTAAACGTGTTCTATATGATTTATCAATATTAACATAGGTTATATTGGTAAAAAAAATCATCGTAAATTTATTAAGTCTCTGGCGCCTTAGTAAATACTATGGGAAAATTCGCAACGTCGTACTGCTCTAACTCCTAAATAAGTAGGTTTTTCAAACAACTTCATTCTATAAAAGATGCTTATTTTAATGCAATCTTTCATGTTTTTAACCCCTCAGGTGGCAGAGCTACAAGTTGCATAGGGGAGAAGTGGCGCGGTCATTTTATAAAACATTCCGTTAAGTGGCAGGCGCCGGGAGCCGGACTCTGGGAAAAACAAGCTGTTAAGTGGCAGGGACCGGCTCCCGGACCCCATGCGACGATATACCTAAATATATAAATAAAACTGTCTAAAACTATATCTAGCTTCCTCATACTTGCACGAACCATTCGTCACTAAACAAGGACGGCATTCAGGAAAGGTTCAACACCTTCAACTTCAAAACAACTTGAAATATGACCTAATTTGATTGGACCATCCGCCTGCCATGTTTGAGACACGTGTTTAAAAACCGTCTTTTTCGCAAAAATTGTACTGTAATATATTAAAAAAAGAGATATAAGTGTAAATAAATGTATATTTAAGTCCCTGAATTACTTTTTTCTCCAATTTACTGTTTTTTTGCCTAGATAAAGTTACTTTAATAAATGGAAGTGGAAAATGTAGCCATCTGATATTTGATCGAGTCTAGCAAAATTCACATAAATGGAATGTATTTTTTTTCTATGGAATGATTTTAGCCGTTTCATAATGAATCCAGTGATATATGGTTTATGCACAACATCCCTACATTTTTTGAGTAATTATACTTTTTGTAACATAAGTAACATTCGCGATGACCACCCGTGAGGGCCCCGCCACTCAAGGGTAAACTTTTTCTGTCATTTTAGGCTCCGCGCACACGGGCGACAAAGTTGCTCGACGACTTTTTTGTCTCTGTCGTCACCCCTTGCGACAGTCTCCGAGGTGCGCACACGGGAACGACAGCGACGTAACCACAGACTACTAAAAAGCTATTACCATAGACTAATTCTATTATCTTTGGATATTTCGGATGCAACTTTTTCTTTTTTCATGAAATTGAGAGCCTATCTAAAATAATTTTTTGGTACTTCAGAATGAGTGTTTAAAAGTTTTGATGATTTTACAACCCGGCATCGTTTTTAGGGTTCCGTAGCCAAAATGGCAAAAACGGAACCCTTATAGTTTCGTCATGTCCGTCTGTCCGTCTGTCCGTCTGTCCGTCTGTCCGTCTGTCCGTCTGTCACAGCCGATTTACTCGGAAACTATAAGTACTACAGTGATGAAATTTGATGGGAATATGTGTTGTATGAACCGCTACAAAATTATGACACTAAATAGTAAAAAAAAGAATTGGGGGTGGGGCCCCCATACATGTAACTGAGGGATGAAAATTTTTTTTCGATGTACATACCCGTGTGGGGTATCAATGGAAAGGTCTTTTAAAATGATATAAAGTTTTCTAAAAAACATTTTTCTTAAAGTGAACGGTTTTTGAGATATCAGCTCTCAAAGTCGTAAAAAGTATGTCCCCCCCCCTCTATTTTTATAACTACGGGGTATAAAATTCTAAAAAAAATAGAGGTGATGCATGCTAATTAACTCTTTCAACGATTTTTGGTTTGATCAAAGTATCTCTTATAGTTTTTGAGATAGGTTGATTTAACTGTAATTTTGGTTAAGTTATTGTGCTGCTACGGAACCCTTTGTGCGCGAGCCCGACTCGCACTTGGCCGGTTTTTCTTAATATTGTCGGAATATTCTTTTAAATTCTTGTCATATAAAATCAGTCTTTCCTCTACTTCTTCAATTAAAAGACAGATATCAATGTCCTCTTCAACAATCTGCATTTAAAATTATCTTTTTTTTCGAATAACTGGCAACATTGACAACCGACCGACGACTGTTTTGTCGCCGTGTGCGCACTTGCATTGAAACCCATAGGGAAGGAGACAGTTGCGTCGCAGGCCTGTCGTCGACCCCTACGACAAAAAAGTCGCGTCGCACCGTGTGCGCACCTTCATACTAGCCCATAGACCGAGCGACGGAGACAAAACTGTTGCGTCGCCCGTCTGCGCCCAGCCTTAGCGGTATCCTTGCCACTCAACAGCTTTTTATTTCAAGTCCGGCTCCCGGTTACCTGCCACTTTACGTGCGGTCGGCTCCCGGATTTCGCCACCTGAAGGGTTAAATTACAAACACTCAAAAATAATAAACACGGGCGCGCCATCTGTCGCAGCTGTGGTGCTTTACTCAGGCCACACGCTACAACCATACCGAGCGCATCGATCAGCCGCTTAGTTCCAACGCGCGCCAATAGATGGCGCTTAAGCTATATTGGGAAACGGGACAATGACGTCATCTTTTTCGTGCATGCTGCCCGTAGTAACGAGTTATTAGACGTTATCACGTCAAAAAAAACCACAACACGAGTTATTTGAAAACAGTGGAATACATTTTAAAATATTTGGAAAAGTAAGCTCTTTTTGTTTTCTGGGTAAGACTAGAAAGTAGAATGGAATCACATTATTGCTTATGAAAAGTCTATAAGTAAAGTAAATTATTATTTCTAAAGAAAAACTTTTTGAAACTACTTATGTATTTTGTTGTAGTAAATTATGTAATTTCGACAAAATAATTATCTTTATAAAAACATTGGTAAATATTTATACAATCACTTATTTAATTTCAGATAATTGCAATGAGCGATAGTTTAGAGTCCGACCCGGGCGACTGTTTAACGGACTCCAACTCCGAAGAATATACAGATATGAGTAGTGGTGGTACAAGTTCCTGTAGCAGTGATGTTGAATCAAATCAGAATGGCCACTCCAATATCAAGCAACCCAGGAAAAAGGTAACAATGAGTATGCAAGATATTTTGAGAGAAATGGTTAGAAAAAGGATGCTACTGGAGGAACAGGAGATGGTATTAACTTATGCAGCTGAGGATGTTGATAATGATTATGAAAAAAATACAGTTTTAGATGTCCCAGACCATCCTACAGACAATCTGAAATTATTTGCCAGTTTTTTACATTTCTATTCGCCTGAAGCCTATCAATATATCGGGGAGAATTATAATTCGCCCATGCCTAGTATTAAAGTGTTAGGTAGTTGGCTTGAAAATGATAAGTTTGAGCCAGGCTTTACTAAACAAGCTTTTGAAATATTGAAAAAGAGAGGTCAGAATGGTAAGAGACAAATTTTCTCACTTGTTGCTGATGATCTTCAAATGTTTATCCGAAGTCAATCTGCCAATGTTGATGTTGGGGCCGGTCATTTAGATGGTGATTTTGATGATGAAACTGAAGGAAGGGAAGTATATGTAATATTGCTTGTAAGTGTTGAGGAAAACTGGAAAATTCCAGTGTGCTATCTAATGTGTGATAATTCTTTGAACTCCAAGGCTCAGGCAAATTATATCATGATGTGTTTGCACCGTAGTCATGAGGTTGGTGTTGATATTGTCTCCGTTACAACAACTACAAAAGTAGCAAAAGCTCTAGGTGGTCAGCTTGAGTGTCATAACAAATTAAACACCACTTTCCGGCATCCAGTATCAGGAGATCCAGTGGCTCTGTTTGTAGACCCAACCCTGAGTCTTAGAAGTCTTTATTACACAATTTGCTCACAAAAGAAAATGTCTAATGGACAAAAGGGAAAAATAAATCAAGATTTTATTGACCACCTGGGTAAAATTCTTTCAAACAAAAATTTTCAGTTTAATTTCTCAACTGACATGCTAGACTTGAGGAATATGCTTGTGAAGTTTGAGCTCATATCTGAACTGATGTTACCAAGCCTGGGAACTGCAATAGAAATTTGCAAAAATAGATTAAAACTTCCAAATTTTGCAGGCTCCGGCCCAACAATAGAATACATCACCATGATCAACACTTTGTATTACATTTTGTTTTCAAAAGTTGGTCAAACTGGCTTCAAGCAACCAATTTGTGAAGAAAATGGAAAGGAAATTATTGAGTTTCTGGATGAGGCAAAGAAATACATTTCTTCAATTACCTATGAAAAACAAGGAATAGGAAGACAGCTTGCCGTGGAAGACCCAAATTTCCATGTAGAAGGATTTAAAGGCTTGTTGATTAGCATTGAATCCCTGAAACATTTGTACAACAATTTAGTGACAAAAGGTATTCTAAAATGCATTCCTGTTCATCGGCTCAGCTGGGACCAGATAGATGATTTTTTTGCAATAGTTCGCAAACATAATCCTCGTGAGGATGCCAGTAAGTTCCAAAAAATATATAAGAGATTCTTTGACGATTTGAAATCGACTCTAAGAGGCTTTATACAAATAGAGAGCTCTCCAGCAAACCTTTCAAAAACCCTTCAAATATCACTGGATGCCATAAAAAAATCTAGCGGTAAACGCGCTTTCGACGAGGTTTATTCAGTTGTTAAGGAAAAGCGCCGTAAAACTGAAGCTGACCAGCGAGCACTCGCGAATAGTAAAACATTCGTTAAACTTTTAGACAAGGAACATGACAAGATGGAGAAATTCCAAATGGTTGCCTATATAGCTGGTTATTTGGCTGTTGAATTAGCAAAAAGCCTGAGATGTGAAGAATGCATAGATGGACTGGTCACAAATGAGAAACTTTGGTTCCATAAGTACATAACTACAAAAGAATTAAAAGGGGTCTGTTTGCCTAGTGAAGAGCTATTTAGGATCTGTTGGGAATGTGAACGAGCATTGTGTATTAAAATGAACACCACAGTGCATCGGCGTCTCTTGTCTCGTGCGCTAAGTCTGTCACCGGTAACTCATCAGTTTCACCATGTTTACTTAACGAAGGCCGTCATGGCGAAATACTTACATTTCCGCCGGGGCCAAGACGAGCCCCGCAGGACAAGATCAAGAGGACTTGGCAACCGTTTTTTTTGAATATGTGGTGACGACTGTAACGTAAAATCTTAGATGTGGATAATGTTAATCGTACTAAGATTTCTATAACTCTGAAGGTGAGGTGTTTTTGCCTATAGGTAGTTTTTGTTGCGAAAAAATTAAACAGATTTGTTGATGTTCGCGCTGTGATTTTAAATGATAAGGGTTGTAATACTTAGTAGTTAAGTGCTCATTCCTCAGGAAAACTGAATCTCTATTAAAACTAAACTGAATGTCTATTTTGCGTTAAGAAAGAAGACTACCGACTGTAGTTGTCTTCGGCTACAGACGTAGTAGTAGGGGGAAATTAGCTAAAATTACGGCATAATTAATGGAAGGTTTTTTTCAATTGAAATATGTACCTTATAGACCGAAGTTATTTTTCATCAACCCTCCCCACCCCTCCCCCCTCTGCGTCACCCCTCTACCCTCCCTTAAAGTGCCGAAAATGTGGTTTTTCTCGATTTCTGACAAAAATGTTGAAGATACAGAAAAAGCGCGTAGGAACAAAGTAATCCTTAATAAATTTACTACAAATCATTCATTAACACTTTAGTTCTAGCACTTATAGTTTTCGCGCGATCCGTCACGAAAGTTGGTCCTTTGCTGCAATTTTCTTTAATGAATGTTAAGTTTTCGCCCAAAATGCTTACGAAATCGTCGAAATTTGTTTGATATGACTAAAATATTGTAACTCATGACTAAAATAAAATTAAGGGGGAAAAATCACTACCATGGGTGGAATTTCCAATATGTCTTGGAATTCCAGTAACTATTTAAGACGTAATATTTTCACGGTAGTAGTCGCTAGGAGTACCATTGATCCATATAGTATATCGATGACTGGGGATGAGCTTTTGGTAGCTGTTGGTAGAGCCCTGGAGTATCAATCCAGAATCCGTGAGTTCAAGTTCCACCCATGGTAGTGATTTTTCTCCCTGAAATTCATTTTCAGTTTATATTATTTTAGTAATATCAAACAGATTTCGTAAGCAATTTGGGAGAAAACTTAACATTCACTAAAGAAAATTGCAGCAAAGGACCAACTTTCGTGATGGATCACGCGAAAACTATAAGTGCTAGAACCAAAGTGTCAATGAATGATTTGTAGTAAATTTATTAAGGATTACTTTATTCATACACACTTTTTCTGTATCTTCAACGGTTTTGTCAGAAATCGCGAAAAACCACATTTTCGGCTATTTAAGGGAGGGAAGAGGGGTGACGCAGAGGGGGGAGGGATGGGGAGGGTTGATGAAAAATAACTTCGGCCTATAATGTACATATCCCAATCAAAAAAAATCTTCCATTAATTATGCCAAAATTTTCATACATAACCTTCCAGAAGCAACATACTATAGCACAGTGTGTATATTTTATTGAATGTGTTATAATACTCAAAATCATACAGTATGATTAACGTTACTATGGGAGTAAAACTTTAACAAAACCTTAGAGCTGACATAAATTTAAAATAAAACCAACATTATTATTTTCAGATCAATGTTTATTTTGATTCTATAAGTACCTGAATCCAAGATTTTCAATACATTACTACGAAGATATTAATATTTTCATGGCTGTAAGCACTCTATCCACTCTGTCCACTTAGCTAGTTTTGTTAAAGTTTTACTCCCATAGTTCCGATCACTGCTTATTACTTGATAATAAAATTAATAATTATTTTTTTACCAGAAGTTGGTTTTAAGTTTATAATCGTAAGTGAATTTGTTAAAAAAAAACCTATATTAATTACTGAATCTACGGCTGTACTCACGTTTTTATATCGTTATTGCTGCGACATGTTTCGGGCCAATTTGGAGGCACCTCTTCAGGCATATAGGTGTTCACGCGGCGGCTAAACACCGTGGACCAACCGTGAGTACAACCGTAGATTCAGTAATTATTTGAATATTATGTCTCACGAAAGTTTAACGTATATACCTACTTATATTGCTGTGTTTTCTATCTGTAGGTGGATTGTTGATTTCCTATTTTTTCAATATAGATAAAAATTCCTTACAAGATGTTTGATTTTTTCGCTACACCTTCTACACATACTAAAAACCAACACATAAAAAAATAAATATAATATACCTAAGAGATTCTTACAGATTGACTCAGTCCCACGGTAAGCACAAGAAGGCTTGTGTTGTGGGTACACAGACAACGATAGGTACATAAAATATTTCATGGCAGAGAACGGCTAGAGACCGACACAAATGGCGTGACATGGAGGAGGCCTTTGCCCAAAACTGGGCGTCCAAACAAACAGATACTGTTTACTAACTAACTAACAAACAAAATAAACGCTACACTAACCAAAACCTACTAAAAATACATATACATACATTAAGTTAAATTTGGTAAAAGTTTGGAAATAAAGAGCTATATTATTATTATAATATTTCATGTCTATTTGTTTGTTTTATTTTTGTTCGTGACAATAAAATCTTCTTAATATATAAATACTTATAATATACATAGAAAATGACTCTGGAACAATACCTAGTTATTTGTTTTACAAGGGGGCAAAGTTGTTGTTTAACCGCACGTGCCAATATTAAATCATAAGTCATAAGCATTTATTGCATACATATCTTATCTTATACTTTTAAACGAGCAATTCTTGTATATTTATTTATTTATTTATATATATATTTATTTACACTGACGATCTCGGAAACCGCTCTAACGATTTCGCAGAAATTTGTTATGTGGGGGTTTTTGGGGGTGAAAAATCGGTCTAACTTATCCTTAGGTCCCGGAAAACGCGAATTTTCGAGTTTTCATGCGTTTTTCTTCGCGCGCCATCTCGTGTGCAGTAGTTGTACTGTTAAGACAGAATTCTTTCGGTCGATGTAAGTACTATTTATTGCAAACACTAGATGGCGACACAGGTCAAGGCTAAAACGAATAGAAGTAAGTAAGTAAGTAAGTAAGTAAATATTCTTTATTGCACCATTTTACATGTTATATGTATACAGAATGTTTAGTGAGAGTATAACTAGGTAACAACAGGCGGTCTTATCGCTAAAAAGCGATCTCTTCCAGACAACCTTAGGGTAGCTGGAAAAACGGAACAGAAACAAAAGTTAACAGGCAGTGCAAGAACAAAAAATATAGAGAAAACCAACACAAACACACATACATATATACCGAATACATAAATAAATATACCTTACATACACATAATACATACATACATACATACATAAATACAATAAATAAAAATGGCAACTTAAGATAGAGATAGATAGTATAATTTAAGCTGATTTTTGAAAATTGGAAGAGATTTTGCTAGTCTTAATTCTACTGGTAAGGAATTCCACAACCGTACAGCCCGGAAGGTAAAAGAGTTGCTATAGAATTTAGAAAATACACTATTTGAGTTTTTGTGGCGAAATGCGCGCCATCTCGTGTGGAGTAGTTGTGTTGTTAAGGCTGAGAATTCTTTCGCTCGATGTAGGTACTATTCATTTTTGAACTAGATGGCGACACATGTCAAGGATACGAAACAGAACCGAGCGAAGCTCGGTTGCCCAGATATTTAAGTCTTAATTAGGTACATAATATGAACCCTGCAAGGGCGCAGCAATCTTAACCTTAACTACTACTATACACTATACTACTACAATAGTGAAATCAAATTTAATTATTTATCACATTAAAATTAAATAGACAAATTGTGGTAGGTATATATTGTAACATACATTGTTTTACATTTTCCTTCAAATCCAGCAAAAAAAAAAAGTTTATTTACGTTCAATTTGAGCTCTTTCTAACGATACCTCATTTGACCTAGTAACTTGAAATTTACAGTTTGCCCCCCTTTCATTTAGGCCATTTTCTACAATTAAAATTCATAAATAAAAAAAAAGATACTTTCTACTTGTAGAGGTTTACAATGTTCACAACTATTCCAAATTTCAAGTTGGTAGCATTAGTACTTCTCGAGATATTTAGTAATGTGACAGGCGGACAGATAGACGGACAGAGTCTCACTATTGGCTACGTGCACGATAATTACGCCCACTACCATGTGAACCTGAAGTGGAAAATGTCAAAAACTGACATGTAAACAAACATTATATTTTAACGATTTTTCATTAATTTTAAATACATCGAATAACAAGAGCTACTATTTCAAGTGTAATTTAGGTAGATAGATTATAAAGACATGGATATAATACCAAAAATCAGTTTCCAAAGCCATTACTCACGGTATAAACTTCCAACCCCAGACTACAGAAAGAGTCCATAAATTGGTGCTGGCAGGGCATATAAGGAATCTTGAAGAACATAGTAGTAATGGTACAAGTTCTTCGAGCTAGTGATATGGTATTCGCTAAACCTCCGTCCCGTTAATGCCATATAAAACAAATCTAAACGTAAGTACCTAGTCATGTCCGCGGCCGCAGAAATATCCGACACGGGCCTATTCCCAGGCTAGGCCTGAATCTTTAAGCATAATCTTTTACGGTAGGAAAAATACTAACAGCGTATTGAATAATATTAGGTAAACAAAGCTTAAATATAATTTATTATAATGTTTTGTTTTGACATGTCACTTACGTTTTCTTTTTACCGTAGCTATCCATTTAGTTCTTTGATCCAATTTCCAGTGTGCTCTAAGAAACGCATAGAACGTGCAACAACTATTTATGCCATTTTGATGCCCCATATCAAACATTACACATTGTATTATATTTTATGAGTTTTGATAGATGACAACCACAATCAGTGTCGATTTTGACCACCGCAAGCACTGCGATCGTTTTGATTACCCCCTCCATGCACTTCGCACGAAGCCAATAAGGGTTCCTGTTGTACCTTTTTGGTATGGAAACCTAAAAACTGGTTGCGAGAAAAAGGAAATTTTTGACAAACTTCTCGACGCCAATCGATCCCATGAATCCCATCCCTATTCAAGCTCAATAGTTATTTTCACCCCACCAACCGGTTAAGGCTCTGTCACAGACCAATACAACAAGACGGCCCTTACAGGGCGACTCGCGGTCACCAAGCATACGACAAATCAGGTTTATAAAAGTTTGAACGCGTGCGACACCGATCAGTAGCGCCCAAGTATACGACCCGCTAACAGTGTTCGTGTCCGCTCGGGAAAAAATCTTAAATAATCAAATTTGGTTGCAAACAATGGTCTTTTGCAGCATAAAGTGGTGTGGCAAGTCTTCTAACACTTCTACATATAAAAAAGATGGAATAACATTCCACAGTTAAGTCAAATTAATTATTTTGTTGAATATTGTTTATTATCCGCGGAGTTCATTTATACTGGTCAATATGGTTGTACTGAGTGGCGCCGAGGCGCGTCCATCCCTTTTTGCCTAGTTAACAATGCGATATGCTATCCCTTTCACGTAAACGACTAGGGATGGGGCCATGTTAGTTTATGTCTGTAGGCCTAGCACATGATGGCCGCGGGAGTATGTCGCCGCGAGATAGACTACCCGTCCTTATGTCATTAATACAGTTAGAAGAAGACGTGGCATCTATCTCGCGGCGACATACTCCCGCGGCCATCATGTGCTAGGCCTACTGTTGCGGGAACTTCGTACTACCGTTCGTACCATGTGCTACCATTTTATGAAATATAAAAGAAAGCAGATTTGTAATTGTGAATAATTATCTAGAATCTGTAGAGTCTGTAGTGTTATTTAGTTGATTGATTAGTTTAGAATATTTAGTTGGTAATTTAACTTAGTAAATGTAAGTAAAAATGCACAGTATAGTTATTAGTTACTAGAATGATTTTTATTGAGGTGCTATCACAATCATCATCCTCCTTGCGTTATCCCGGCATCGGCATTCGCCACGGCTCATGGGAGCCTGGGGTCCGCTTTGGAAACGAATCCCAAGATTTGGCGTAGGCACTAGTTTTATGAAAGCGACTGCCATCTGACCTTCCAACCCGAAGGGTAACTAGGCCTTATTATAATTTAATTATAATATTATAATTTGTTGCAAAACAAATTCACCACAGTACTGGTACCGGTACCATTGTCTATAATAGACATGTCCTATTCCCATCCCTATTGCTAATCGTAAAGGCGCGCCATTATTTGAAACGACCAATGGCAGCACCGTGCGCGCCCGCCTCACCCCGCAAGGATTGGTGATTTGCGTCTCGAACAATATCGCTTGCATTAGGCTTCTAGTGGGGTGTTCTGTGGGCTCTGTACATTCTTTGAAAACGGATAGCAAAGTCGCATTTTATCGACAAGAGTGAAAAGTATTTTATACAATTTTTTTGGCTGGTAGAATTTACCTATAAATGAATTTGAAGCATAAATATTCAACTAAATAGGTTTGCCCCCTTGTAAAACAAAAAGCTATAGTTTTATAAGGGGGCAAAGTTGTTGTTATGTGCCAATATAAAATAATAATATGTGATGTTATCTGGATAAAGCGACCCTATTGTCGATGGCGCTTACGTCCCGCGGCGTCGTATTTGTACACGAACATCGTTCATAACGCCGTAAGCGCCATCGACAATAAGGTCCCTTTATTCAGATAACATCACATATTATTATTTTATACTGGAATTTTGAGCGTTGCGAAGGTTTCAAGGCACGTAACGTAGGTTGTACAAATTTCCCACCGAGTGAAACGAAACTTTTCACCACACCAACACTAACAAAATACTGTCTATAAATCCATCAATTTATTCAATATTTATGATTCAAAATTATCATATAAATGTCAATTCCACCAGCCACTTTGGGCATCAAGTTAAGACGATACGATACAGGTCAATTCTCCTTACAAACGATCTCGACTATTTCCTCCCTGGTTTTTGAAGATATTAGAGCAATGATTTTTTCAACACAGATTATTATTATTTTTGTCTGTGTCGGACCGTTTTGATTTTTATCTGTGAAGACGCTAGAGCCAATCAAAAATTAAAAAACCGGCCAAGTGCGAGTCGGATTCGCCCACCGAGGGTTCCGTACAAACTTTCTTTCAAACTACCTAGTAAAAATAATCTCATATTTTCATATAACTCTAATGACTTGACTAGAAGACAAAAGTATAGGCACTAATGAGTATTATAGTGTATAGCGCCATCTCCCGGTCAATTTGCTAACTAATTTGCGCGACCTGGTTTTTCAGGGATAATTCTTTATAATGTTAACCGATTTAAACAGTTTATACTTTATTGGACAGAAGATGGTTTACGTAACATCTCGTATTAATTTGAAGTACGATATACATCCGCAAGGGTGGGTAAATTGAAAGTAAAAATCTGAAAAGTTTTTTGTGAATTAAAAAAAAAGTATTCAAAATACAAACACGATTATATTTTTCCTGTAATATATACTATAAAACCAATGTTTACTAAAATTTTCATAATTTTTCGTTGGTAAACTTCGGAGATAAGGGGGGGGGGACGGTATTTTTTTTTACATTTTCCTTCAAAATTCTTTTTTTTCCACAACAAAAAAATTATAAAAAATAGCTTATTTACGTTCAATTTGAGCTCTTTCTAACGATACCCCACTTGGCCTAGTAACTTGAAATTTACAGTTTGCCCCCCTTTCATTTTGGCCATTTTCTACAATTCTATTTGTAGAGGTTTACAATGTTCACAACTATTCCAAATTTCAAGTTGATAGCATTAGTAGTTCTCGAGATATTTAGGAATGTGACAGACGGACAGACAGACGGACAGAGTCGCACCATAAGGGTTCCTGTTGTACCTTTTTGGTACGGAACCCTAAAAAAGGTGTGATACTCAAGATCGGTAACAATTAGCCAAAAAATCTAAACGGTCCGACACAGATTATTTAATTGTTATTCAGATTCTCAAATTTCGTTCCGTTTAAATAAGTTTTGAAGGAGGAAACAGTCGAGAGCGGAACCTCGATTATAAGGATTTTTTGCAATATCTTTAACTGAGTTGTTCTTAATGGACTTTTTTTTTCGATAAATCTAGTTAATAACACTAGTATATTTGACTGAAACTCCCAAATTGAAAGGGGAACTCCTTTTCATTTTAGCATTTTCGCTCCCGTAGCGTCTTAAAATTTATATGAAGTACTTTACACTCTTGTGGATAAAATGCAACTTTTAATGTTATCTTTGTCGCAGGAAAATTTCCTGTAAATTCGAATGACAAGGACAGAGAAAACACGAGGATTATTGTAAATCAACTTTGATTGGTGCGCATTCATCTCCGACTTTCGAGTAACTACTTGACGATGGCTAGTTTCCAACAAATAAGTGTAGAAAATAGTAGTAAGTAGATTGTGTCACACGGGAGAAAATAGTTATTTGTTATACAAGGGGGCAAAGTTGTATTTTAACGCCGAGTGTGGAATTGAAAAACGAGCAAGTGAAAGGATTCTATAGTTGAACCACGAGCGAAGCGAGTGGTTCGAGAATAGAATCCTGAACTTGCGAGTTTTTTAACACACGAGAAGTAAAATACATTTGCACCCGAGTGTAACACAAAACTTTTCCCCTCACTATAGCGAGGAAACTACAACGCAAAAAATGCGTTTATCACTGCTTCCAGTAGTTCAACAGGTGGTAAAT
Organism: Leguminivora glycinivorella; assembly: GCF_023078275.1. Lineage (NCBI taxonomy): Eukaryota > Metazoa > Arthropoda > Insecta > Lepidoptera > Tortricidae > Leguminivora > Leguminivora glycinivorella. Next base: position 12,808,190 of record NC_062977.1, read on the forward strand.
CATCTTCATTACTAGATTCACCTACTTTTATAAATTTTAAAGCACTTAATTTGACTTTATTCAAGGTCAAATTACTTTACCCACTAGTGGATAAAATGCGTTTTTACCCGCTGGTATTAAAGGACAAAACACGTGTTTCCGAGCTAGTGAGGGGAAAAATATATTTTTACGGAGAGGGCGTGTATTGAATTCTGAACTGAAGTGAGAAATTTAGCTGTCATCGTCCAAGGACCCCTTTACTTACTGCTTTTCACAGCGTTTGGAAGGAAATTATTGTTTCCTAATATTATCTAAGCAAAAGACGTGTCAGGATAGTTTTACTTTGATACTGTAGATTGCGTCACAAGGGAGTGAATTAATATATGTGTTTACGGTTACGGCAACAGCGTCCATAGAATCCTGAGCGTAGTGATAATTCAAGTGTTAATGCCCGAGGTGGAAATAATTTTGCTAGCATGTGTTGACGGTTTTTCCACCGCGACGTTCGCGACACAACAGGATGACGATGAGGCTGTTTTGTTCATAAGCTTCTATACTATCATCTGACAAAGTATAAATGGCAGGTTTTGACTGAATGTACAATTTTTTATGTGTTTAGGTGTCTGCCATGCCTCAACACACCAAAGAAGTGGCAAAGTTACGAAATTTAGGCTATTCAGTAGGTATTCATGGCCGATGACTGGCAAAATGTTCGCATGGCGCGCGGTCTAACACTGAGAGCTGAACAGCAGACTGAAATTGACTCACGTCACGTGCGTAGGTACTGAGTTCTTAAAAATGAAGTTTTAAACTTCCTAAGAGTTTGAAAGAATAAAAGGGAACAAACTTCTCTCGAACTTGCGGCACGTTTTTTTAACCGCCGCCTCAAATCTCTCAAGGTGGTTTTCAATTCGTCTGTATGTTTTTTAATTTTTTTTTTGTTTTTTTTTAATGTTTGTTCCACGACATCTCCGTCGTTACGTGAAAATTTTTATTTTGATTGAATGTATATGCATACAGATTGGTCCCATTTTTCTCAGAACCCAGTTCTGATGATGGGGTCCTGGAGAAATCGAGGGAACTCTTCAAATCTTAAAGGTACACATATGGTGATTTTTGTGGTTTTAAGGAACAGCATGCATTTACTTACGGAACAGTGACATTTGGTGCAGTGGAACTGCTGATGATGGTCAGAACGGAACTCCTCAAATCTGAACGGCACGCTTAATAGTGACTTTGTTATTTTTATAAGAACAGCATGCACTTACGTCCAGAACAGTGGATGAATTTCAACATTATTTAATAGCAAGGTCACAGAAAACTGTCATGATGGCACTACTCTAGGTGTACATATGTGATATTCACTTTGTTTGTACATATGTGATTAGTGTGACAGGTAGTGTTGTGTTCTTGATAGCTAAGATGTTCTAGGAAACACTGTGGCCTGCGAAAACGAAAACATTGAATCCTCGTATGCTTGAAGCAGCGATGCGTGTACCTGCACAGGAGTTGAAAGTGCGCATAGGCTACTGTGATTGCTTAACATCTTTGTCCCGGTGGTGGCATAAAAAATTATCCATTTATGTATCAAATGAAATATTTTCTTAAAATTTGTCCCAATGTCAGCTTGAAGTCAGCCAAATTAAAACGAGAGGGGGTAATTTGACATGGTCCTAGTAATGGCTTTCGCAGAAATAAGTGTTAGGTATAAAAAGTGTTGGGTTGCAGTATAGCCAGGCTTGCAGCCGATGGGTGGTGGGCGGTCGGTGGGGTGAGGCCAGACGGCGAATGAACTGCAGAAGGGTTAACGCTCGCTTCCCCTGCATCGCTGGCTGCCACCCACGTAATGCTGCCAACCTATGCATAGCTGCCTAACTAAGATTGTGTTAGGTGACACGGAAATTAACTAAATTTGACGTGATGGAATTCTGATGCTGTGGTGAAAGTTTGCAATCTGATTATCGATGGTTTGGATAGCTCGTGGATTTTTTGTAGTCGTTTATCTGTGTAGGTACCTACCTACTGTTTTGACAGCTTTATTAAGAGATTTCAAGAATAAGTACTGTAATAAGTAGGTAGACCTCTAGGTTGTCAATTAAAAAGTTACTGTTCCACTGCACAGAGCGGTGGGAGAGTTAAATATTGAGCATTGCTAGAGTTTCAAGAATAACCTAACCACAAAATTAAAATTTTGAAAAACCTCCGACATAGTAGACCGATTTTCATGAAACATGGCTAAGAACACTCCCGACTTACTCAGCGTTCAAACAAAAAAAAAACTAAATCCAAATCGGTTCATCCGTTCGGGAGCTACGATGCCACAGAAAGACACACACACACAGACAGACAGACAAACAGACAGACACACAAACAGACAGACACGTCAAACTTATAACACCCCGTCGTTTTTGCGTCGGGGGTTAAAAACATTTCCTCTGAATAAAAACCAAATGAAGGTTGTTAAGATCGATAAATAGGTGTATATATAGTTGAAAATTATCACATACATATATTTAATTCTCGTAGCTCACAAAAAAATTAAATAATAATCCATACTTTAATATTATAAATGGGAAAGTGTGTGTGTCTGTTTGTTTGTCCGTCTTTCACGGCAAAACGGAACGACGAATTGACGTGATTTTTTAAGTGAAGATAGTTGAAGGGATGGAGAGTGACATAGGCTACTTTTTGTCTCTCTCTAACGCGAGCAAAGCCGCGGGCAAAAGCTAGTAAAACATAAATATAGAACTTTTCCACAACTACTTACCAAAAATTGCAAAAATCGGATCAAATTACAAAAAATGTGCAAAAAGAAAATCTAACCAACTACATGGTTATGAATAAATAGATAGGAGCTTGTGGTGTCAGGTGATACAGGTCACTAGTTGTGCCTCTCAGCTCTTTGCTAGGTATATTCTTATATACCCAACGGATTCATCTTTAGTCCCTTTACGACAGATTGGAAACAAATCCAAATTTGCACTTTGACACTCTTTTTAAAGTTTGAAAAAAAAAAATTAACCGTTAGGTGCTACGACGTGGCGTAGCACGTAGCAACTACGCAACCTCTAAGTGCCACTTGCACCAACGAAAATGGAGGGTTAACTCGAGGGTTAACCCACCATTTTATATGGAATTTGACAGATGACAGCCCACTAACCCTGAGTTAAGTGATTGGTGCAAGTGGGCCTAAGTGAAAGTGTGAAAATGCTAGCTGAAACGAAAAAATGAACTATCTTTGTATTCATGAAATAAAAATATGGAAACGGATTAAATCGCGTATAATGAATTTACAATTCATCCCGACGTTTCGAACACTTTACCCCGTCCCCCGTCACCCGTTGACCACGAATGCTGTAAAGTGTTCGAAACGTCGGGATGGATTGTAAATTCATTATACGCGATTTAATCCGTTCCCATAGTTTTATTTCATGAGTAACTATCGCGGTAACCGAAGACAATATTATCTTTGTATTTTTAGTAAGTAATAAAAATGTATTCTACAGGTTTTGTATATCTCGATTAGAAGCGCAGCGCTGGTGGCCTAGCGGTAAGAGCGTGCGACTTTCGATCCGGAGATCGCGGGTTCGAACCCGACTCGTACCAATGAGTTTATCTGAACTTATGTGCGAAATGTCATTTGATATCATCGGTGAAGGAAAACATTGTGAGGAAACCGGACTAATTCCAATAAGGCCTAGTTACCCTTCGGGTTGGAAGGTCAGATGGCAGTCACTTTCGTAAAAGCTAGTGCCTACGCCAAATCTTGGGATTAGTTGTCAAAGCGGACCCCAGGCTCCCATGAGCCGTGGCAAATGCCGTGATAACGTAAGGAGGATGATGATGACCATTTAGGAGTAGCCTTGTAAAAGTAGCTAGCGTATGTAAATGATCATATCTAACATATCTGCAGGTCTGCCAAGACACATGAAGGTCATTTTTGGCACATATTCAGTATGTTGTACAAGTATCGGAACATTCGGAACCAATTATCACAAGTACGTGTTGTGTTTCTGAAAATGTTCATTACCAAGGGCAAACTGAACTGACGTCAATGTTGTGTGTATGTGGTAATTGGCACGAATGAACGTAACATTTTGGCACCGAGACTCGCCGCCGTAAAAGACACTAAAATATTCCTGCTAATACCATCAATTAATTTAATTCTAAATAAGTGACTTCATATGTGGCGTTCCATGACTAAAGAGTTCTTAATTATATATGTTTCGTTTGCTATGCGTGAAAACCGACTCTTATCTCGATAAGATTTGCTGTTAATAGGATATGGGTTTTCGGGGGCGAAATATCGGTCCAGCTAGGTCATACTCGTACCTCAGCAGGGTTAGCACATGATTTCCGCGAGAGTATGTCGCCGCGAGATAGACTACCCGTCCTTATCTCATTGATATAGTTAGACGAAGATGTGTGATCCATCTCGCGGCGACATACTCTCGCGGCAATCATGTGCTAGGCCTACAGGTAAAATGCGCAATTTTGACTATTGTTAGTTTAATCTGCATTCGTTTTAATAGTTTTCTTACGTTTACGTGTCATGACTTCATACATACAACGTCACTATGCCGTTACGAATGTTGTTAATATGTTTGTCTGCCAAGGTAGTGTTTATTTATATCTTCCCGGTATAAATACACACGTCGGTGAACTAAATATAATTATATTCAGTTACCCACACGGAATCCCGAGTGTTTATGGCTTAGACTTATTAAATGGTTATTATTAAGTAGAAAGATATCCTGTCTATTGTATGAAGAGATTCATCTTATACAATTATAATGTAGATCTGATCTGAGGTATTGCACGTAAGCCTTTCTAGTATCTCGTGTATACAGTTATATTAATATAACACATTCATATGACCTCCAAAAAAAGTGGGTACATAGGTACCTATAATACCTAAGAAGTATTTAGGAACCTTCTACTTATAGTAGGTACCTATCTAGGACCCGCTCGAATGAGCTTATTGTGGAGGCATAGACTACTTGGAAAAACAACTTTTCATTAGGTAGGTAAGAAGTAAATACACTTGTAAATATCACTTGTAGAAATAGAACCGTCTGAAAAACCCAATTTTAAGTTACCACTAATGTCCCGTTATGTAAAAGCAAATAACTATGTTTATACTAGGTGTACATAACATAAACATATACACTCGCGATCAAAAAAATCGACTCAAACGAATTTTTTATTTCATCGTTTAATATCTCCGGAACCAATCATGAGACCAAAAAAGTAACTGTACCATTTTAGAGCTTACAGTGTAAGCTTTCGATACGAGCATGTTTTTTAGGCGAAAAATTACAGTTCATGAAAAACAAGCGATCATACCAAGGAGGTGTAAAATTTGGGTGCAAAAATGACCTTGACAACGAAAGAAAAAAACATTTTCATGAAAGAATTACAATTTATTTTTATCTTTAATACCTGGTGTTACCACCAAAAACCTTTTTCACACATGCCATGCGTCTCTTCATTGACCTTATCAGCTTCCTGATGGTGTCCTGGGGGCATGCTTTCCACTCTTCGACCAAAGCTTCTTTCAGGGCCAAAATTGTCTCCGGAGCGGGATCGCGAGCTCAAACCTTGCGTTTTAGGTAATCCCACAAGTGTTCGATGGGATTTAAATCGGGACTGAGAGGTGGCTACTTCAGAGTCAGGATGCCAACTGCGTCAATGGTACTCCTTTGTGACGTGGGCGGTATGACAAGGGGTATTGTCTTGCATTAAATGGAACCTCTCGTCAAAGAACCCGGCGTAGGGGACGCCGCGGTCTTGCAGGATGTCGGTGATGTACCTGTCTGCATTCAAACCACCGCCTCGACCCCCGCCATCAACAAAAACCAGCTCGGTCCGCCCCTCCATGAAAATCTCAGCCCAAATCATGACGGAATCTCCACCGTAGGCGACTGTTTTAGCGAAGCAACACTGGGCGAATCTCTCTCCAGGTCTTCGGTATACCCGTCCTCTTCTGTCGCTGCCATGGAGACACACTCTGCACTCATCGCTGAAGAGTACGCGGCTCCATTGGTCGTAGGTCCAATTTTCGTAGGTCGCCACGAATTCCTTCCGAGCGTCCCGATGTCTCTGAGTCAGTTTGGGCCCAGTAGCAGGCCTTCTTGGGGTAAGGTTGGCTTCCTTGAGTCTTCGCCGAACTGTTGGGGTGCTAACAGGCACAACCCGGTTGCGCATCAGGTGTCGCTGGATGGCAACAGCGGTACGGTGGCGATTACAAAGACTGGAGGTGTCGATGAAGCGGTCTTCTCTCTCCGTTGTGCACCGCTGACGGCCAGATCCTGGTTTCCGTTTCAAGATTCCAAACCAACAAACCCGACGGTAAACTCTGGAGACAGCCGACTGGCTTAAATTCAGCTGCTCAGCAACAGAACGCTGCGAGAATCCTCGATTCACCAAGGCGACGACTTCGGCGGCTTCAGCTTCGGTAGTATCCATTGTTCCAAGGTGATTTCAGTGAAAGATTGCGTGAAGATGTGCACTGGTCAACTTCTGATAAGCGACTGATAAGAAATAACCGGTTACATCGGTTTTTATTGGTCTCAAGGGTGCACAACTTGTGCGTATCAAAACGATGCAAAATGCCATTTTGTACAAAAACTGTAATAACCTAAAAACTACGCAAGCGAAATCGTTGTCTTTTACTGTTTTTTGTAGCTGAATAAATTTGTAATTAAATTGCATTCAAAGTTTTATTGAAACATTTCCCGTTTTCCGGAAAAATTACCAAAAGTAAAAAATGTTGCTTGAGTCGATTTTTTTGATCGCGAGTGTAGGTAGGTATGGGCGGCATCTAACGGTTTTCATGTGCTATAGTTACTACAACACAACACGCTTCGATTCTACTAATATAGGCTGCCCACGCGCATTAGTTTTACGCCATCTAGTGAAAAGTTAGGCGAAGCGTTTTAGCTTAAATTGTACAACTCAACTTTTATAATCTGAGCTTCGCATGGGTGGTCTGTGGCTCTCTGTTATCCACGGCTACTTGTAGATGTCACCTATCAGGCTATCATAGAGGAAAATGTATGTGTTCGATATTTTTTATTTACTAAGGAAATGTAATATGTACCTAGGTAATGTAAGTACTATTATTGTACATATATGTCGGAAATTATTAATTAAGTACCTACGTACCTACCTCCTTAATTTTTAAACCTGACTATTATTTTCACTTTGAGGTGCATATATAATAATAATTATTTATGGAATCACTGTTAGAGCGTACCTTTGATATTGGATGCTTTAAGGAGGAAATAAAAAAACTACTTTTTTATTAATGTTTATTAAGCAGAAACGTCTGCTAACGATTCTAAACATTTTACGTTTACTTTTTTATGTTTATTATTGCTTAATGTTCTTTAATAAGTATCTAAACTCACGCCAAAAAGTTAGTCATCAAACCATCTGCTTTTTTCCAAAAAATTTCCGGCTCCCATATCAGATCAGTCAATGTGAAAACGATAACTCACTTAGGGTACAATACCAGGGTAAAAGGGTAAAGTATTTCTCACAACATCCAAAAAACGGTTCCGTTGATTCTTTAAAAACAGAAAAATAAGTTGCATTTTGTCCATATGTGGGAAAGACATGCCTTTTTTTCCTTGTAGGGAATGCAAAAACCGGTTAATTTTAAACTTTACCTTCAAAACCGGTTAACCGGTTTTTAACCGGGTTTGCGGATTTTTAGTAAATAGCCGTACTGCAGTAATTTTAACATTAACTTCAAGAAATCTGATATTGATGATATCGTATCAGGTATTACTTGCATGATGAAATTGACGAAGATAATTTTTATCCAGTTTTTGGAAATTTGTAAAATGCGGAAATTGCCATAAAGGGCTTGAGTGCCCATAGCGTATAGGCGCTTAAAACTGTCGTGACAGTCAAGTGTGATAATCACTTGAAGAACTAAATCTGTACCTATTTGTCAGTTTTGCGTTTTTTGAGCATGTCACGAAGGTCTACAGCTCCCAGACTCCCAGATCCACTAGTAATACAATCGACGTAAGAAAACCAAGATCTCCATTTTCCCTTTATTTTAAAAATATATTATTTACAAATATACCTACAGTAGAGTCCGGTTATAACGATGCTCAAGGGACCGCTGATATTGCGTCGTACTAACCGGACGTTCTACAAAATGAACTTCATTTCTTTTAATTAAAATAAATACCTAAGTACATCACTATTACAAAAACATTTCAATGAATAGGTTTATTTACATGTTATTATAATACTTTATTTTACTGTGACTTGTTTGGTTAGACTAAGTCATTTTTAGTATGCGTGCTTGCTCATCACCGACAAATCAACGACAAGAACGTACATGTTGTAATAATAAATAGTCGCATTCCTTGAACCTCGATTTACCTAATTGATATGACAATCGATTTGTTTGTACTAAAAAAATAAATAATGTAAGTAAAGCTAGTTTAAACGCAATCGAAAAATAAAAAGTGGGTTTTGTTTAGCTTATAAGATTAGACCCGAGGAGAACCAATTGTTAATTAAAATTATCAAAACCAATTCTCTAAAAAGTCACATGGCCACAATCTCATCTTGCTACTTGTTGTAGGCAAGACAGGGGGCCGTACGCGGGATGGAAATCGGACTCTACTATATAAAATGTATATTTGAGTGGACTCGGGACTATTTTTTAATCTTCACGTTTAGTGAGATTATAAAACCATGATTATACGACTTCTTTAAGAAATTCAGTGCAGGTACGTAATGTTGGCAATGAAAAGTATATAAATTCTGATTAGGTACAGTCAAGTGCAAAAATACGTATCGATTTTATCCGCTCAAAAATATGTACCGAGACCTTATTCCGCCGACATAAAGTGCTATGGGACATATTTTTGATAAGTTGTACGCACCCATATTTTTACACTTGACTGTACATAAAAATCATAAAATTAAAGAAATACGTACTTTTGACCCTTTTTATGCCCAGTTTGGTCATCTTGGGAAATAATTATAGTTTCGGTTATTAACCGGTTAGAGACCATGAAAACCGGTTTTTAACCGAGGCCAAAAAATCTTGGTTAACCGGTTTTCGGTTAACTGGTTTGTATTCCCTAGTTCCTTGGGTTAGCTCAGTGAACAATTTTGTGCAATCAATTCCTGTGAACCCTCTCCACGCTCAAGATTTTCTACTATTAAGTACCACTATTCGAATCTTAGTATCTTTCTCTTGCTCGTGTAGGTAATTATAGCACGAGTGAGCGATTAGATGGCAAACTTGCCCACTTGTAAAATAAATACAATTGTCATGAAAGTAGCTAAAATATTGGGCCAGTCCATGTTAACGAACTTAGTCCGTGGTAGTAAATATCCCGACACGTAGCTGTGTCGTTCGGCACGAGTAGCCTAATTGTAGGGTGACTATCAATTTCCTATTTTATTGAGGAAATAAAAAATAAACAAATGTTAGTGGCTTTGGGAGCGGTAGAACCTTAGTCTTCTTGAGTTATCCGTAGTGCACTTATAACTACTTAAGTAGTACACTTAAATCTTTAGTGCTTTAGATCCCACTTACGTGTATTGAATTGTATGGCATGCATATTTAGGTAATAGAGTACATACAGCTTTGAGATCATTAAGCTAGGAAACAGCATTGGGTTGGGTGTCAGGGCATCCAGATCTTCAGCTGGACCAGGATAAGAGTGGAGGGGGCAGCGCCGAGATCCCACTGAGGCTTGCGCTTTTTGATTTCTTTATGCACATTTTAACTATTTTATCGATTTTTCAAAAAAACGTAAACTGAAAAATTCAATCAATTTTTTTTTGTTGTAACGTATATATAAGTACCTAAGTAAGTGGGCTAAGAGCCCAGAGCCGCCAGAATTTTCTCATTTTCTCAAGAATGAAACTTTGGGATGAAACTTTCGTATCGACGTTTAATGTCTGCATATTACCTAGTTTGACCCGTCGGCCATTTTTGTGCAATAAGGTTTTTTTTTTAAAAAACATTAACTTTCCTTAAATTCTCAAGACTGGTTTATATATGTGTTCGAAAATACTGTTAGGAATTGATAATCATCATTTCCTAACCATTTTCGCCGGCCGTAACTTGAGAAATTAGGGTAAGTTAGAGAGACTTTCAGGAGTCTGGTAAAAGTTACGGCCGGCAGAAATGGTCAGGTAATGATGATTATCAAATCCTTACAGACTGTTTTTACTACATATACATATAATAATCAGCCTTGAGAATTAAGGGAAACTTAGTCTTTTTTAAACAAAATCTTATAGCAAAAAGTTGGCCGACGGGCCGAAGTAGGTAATATGCAGACATTAAAGGTCGATACGAACTAGGGCTTCCAAATACCGGAACTTATCCAATACCGGTATTCATTCCGGTATTGGGATTTCAATACCGGGATCCCGGGATCCCGGTATTGAAATCGCGAAAATATAAAAACCAAGTAATTTGCTTAAAATAACAAATTTTATTCAAAATCTCGTTTGTTACTTTTCATGCGTGTTATACTACAGCAAAATCTTGCCAATCGGACTTAGTGATGGGTCAAACAGATCGAATACATTTCGAACTTCATATGTTTCGATTTCAACCCAAAACGGTTCGCAAACTTATGTGGCCAAGTCGGTTCAACTTCTATTGTTTATAAGTATACATGGTTCAAAGGGCTACGCCCCGTGCTCTTTATTTTTGTTATGAGTAGGACTGAGGACGCAGCAAGCGGGAAAGAGCGCCAGATCTCTACTGAGGTGATTCTGTAGGGTTACCCTCATCTGGCAGAATAATTTTAGTCAGAAACACACTTTGCATAACATGTTTCGCAGAAGCACTATCGGTCGAATGGTCATTTTGCAGGAAACTTGGTTGGCATTATTACTACAACCCTCACACATTTGGCAGAATATTGTTTTACAGAACATTACCCGACTTTGATTTAGCATAGTTTTATATACCCTAATAATCGTATAGCATACTATGACTAGGGCTTCCAAATACCGGAACTTATCCAATACCGGTATTCATTCCGGTATTGGGATTTCAATACCGGGATCCCGGGATCCCGGTATTGAAATCGCGAAAATATAAAAACCAAGTAATTTGCTTAAAATAACAAATTTTATTCAAAATCTCGTTTGTTACTTTTCATGCGTGTTATACTACAGCAAAATCTTGCCAATCGGACTTAGTGATGGGTCAAACAGATCGAATACATTTCGAACTTCATATGTTTCGATTTCAACCCAAAACGGTTCGCAAACTTATGTGGCCAAGTCGGTTCAACTTCTATTGTTTATAAGTATACATGGTTCAAAGGGCTACGCCCCGTGCTCTTTATTTTTGTTATGAGTAGGACTGAGTACGCAGCAAGCGGGAAAGAGCGCCAGATCTCTACTGAGGTGATTCTGTAGGGTTACCCTCATCTGGCAGAATAATTTTAGTCAGAAACACACTTTGCATAACATGTTTCGCAGAAGCACTATCGGTCGAATGGTCATTTTGCAGGAAACTTGGTTGGCATTATTACTACAACCCTCACACATTTGGCAGAATATTGTTTTACAGAACATTACCCGACTTTGATTTAGCATAGTTTTATATACCCTAATAATCGTATAGCATACTATGACATGAGCAGAATTATTACACGATAAAAAAAAGGAAATACTGCCCCAGAGTCACCGTTAGGTGCGACGACGTGAGAAATAAGAAGGAGAGTTAGGTATCTTGCATGTGGTACAGTTTAGTGATATTTTTGTTTTTCGTGACACTAGAGGCGCTAAAGCACTAATAAAATAAATCCGTCAAATCATTGAACAATTAGCCAAAAAAGCTAAATTGTCCCACATACATAATTTTATTATAAATCACATTAAGAAATAATCATGATAATCAAAATCAAGAAGATTACTTCGCGGAATAGGAAAATTTAATCTACGGATTAGAAAAGTAATTTTCTTGCTTTGATAGTTCAGATTTCCCAATTTCGTTACTGTAGGGAATGTCACCGCAAAGTTTTGCGCTAGAGTTCAACACATTAATCAATCAATCAATCAATCAATCAACCAATCTATCACAAGTGCGACAAATGTGTCAAAAAAGGTTCGCGACAGGCCCGCTCAATGAATGCTTTTGAAACGTATCTTTATCTTGGGAACCATCGAAAAAACTATCATTTTCATACAAATATTGTAAAAACACCAAACAGAGAATGTGTCAAATCGAGAAAAGAGAGCAAGAAGCAAGATTTACGCGTGTAGCGACCATCATGATGCAGAAATGTAACGTTTTTGACGAGTAATTTACGTTCATTTGGCAAAATTTGTTAGTTTCTAAGAATACCGGGATCCCGGTATTACTAAATTAAATACCGGTATTGAAATGTGCCCAAAAAAAGGCGGGATCCCGGGATCCCGAGATACCGGGATCCCGGTATTGGAAGCCCTAATACGAACTCTACATTATCCCAAAGTTTCTACCTTGAGAAAATGAGGATGGTCTGGCGGCTCTAGGCTCTTAGTCCATAGTGGAGAACATCCGGGCATACGAAAGCATTTGCGTAGATACCAATATCACCTACTTAAATAACGTCCTTATTAGCCCACTATTAAATGTTCATGTGCACGGGATTAGAATCTGCATCTTATACAGTATGTTACCACTATGCATGTCATTATTTAAACTGATATGAATATGTTCGATTAGCAATCGTTTGCGTTTATCAGCAAATCATAGGTACTTAGTTACTTAAATTAAATGAGTGTTTTTCGTGTCCCGTAACTGAATTCATTTTATCACTTGTATCGGGTTACACATCATGTCAATTAGAATTTTTCAAATTTGACCTATATTATTCAAACATGATTTGGCTCGCAACCGATTTTATTTTTGCTGTAATATGCAGTAAGTAGGTATCCAATTTTTAAGGGGTTAGCATAGCAAGAGAGTTCTGTTGTTGCAGGCTACGGTGACTGCTTCCTATTAGGCGGGCTGTATGCTTGTTAGCCATCGTCGTGTTTATAAAAACAGAGTATTTTGCAACAGCAAAATATCTTTATTTGTTTTCTCAAATGGCATGCGATCGCTTAGTCAATAGCTAAAACTGGTCTTGTGTTCCTTGATATTTTTAACCGTCGCCTCAAATCTCTCAAGAAGGACGGTTCTCAAGTCGTCTGTATGTTTTTTTATTTTTTTTTATTTTTTATGTTTGTTCCTCGATATCTCCGTCGTCACTGGACCGATTTTGAAAATTTGGTATGCATACAGATTGGTCCCATTTTTCTCAGCACCCAGTTCTGATGATGGGATCCTGGAGAAATCGAGGGAACTCCTCGAATCTGAAAGGCATACATATGGTGATTTTTGTGTTTTTAAAGGAACAGCATGCATTTAGGTACGGAACAGTGACATTTGGTGCAGTGGAACTGCTGATGATGGCCAGAACGGAACTCTTCAAATCTGAACGGCACGCTTATAGTGACTTTGGTATTTTTATAAGAACAGCATGCACTTTCGTCCAGAACAGTGACATTTATTGCAGTGGAACTGCTGAAGATGGCCAGAACCAAACTCCTCAAATCTGAACGGCACGCTTATAGTGACTTTGGTATTTTTATAAGAACAGAATGCACTTTCGTCCAGAACAGTGACATTTGGTCCAGTGGAATTGCTGATGATGGTCAGAACCGAACTCCTCAAATCTGAACGGCACGCTTATAGTGACTTTGGTATTTTTATAAGAACAGCATGCACTTTCGTCCAGAACAGTGACATTTATTGCAGTGGAACTGCTGAAGATGGCCAGAACCAAACTCCTCAAATCTGAACGGCACGCTTATAGTGACTTTGCCATTTTTATAAGAACAGCATGCACTTACGTCTAGAACAGTGACATTTGGTACAGTGGAACTGCTGATGATGGTCAGAACCGAACTCCTCAAATCTGAACAGCACGCTTATAGTGACTTTGGTATTTTTATAAGAACAGCATGCACTTACGTCCAGAACAGTGATATTTGGTGCAGTGGAACTGCTGATGATGGCCAGAACCAAACTCCTCAAATCTGAACGGCACGCTTTTATAGTGACTTTGCCATTTTTATAAGAACAGCATGCACTTACGTCCAGAACAGTGATATTTGGTGCAGTGGAACTGCTGATGATGGTCAGAAGGTCAGAACCAAACTGCTCAAATCTGAACGGAACACTTATAGTGACTTTGGTATTCTTATAAGAACAGCATGCACTTACATCCAGAACAGTGATATTTGGTGCAGTGGAACTGCTGATGATGGTCAGAACCGAACTCCTCAAATCTGAACGGCACACTCATAGTGCCTTTGGTATTTTTGTAAGAAAAGCATGCATTTAAGTTCAGAACAGTGACATTTATTTAGTTATGTTTGTTAAGCATATTGAGTTTTCAAATCAAAGTTTGTCAAGCTTTGATTTCTTATAATCGGATTCATGAGGAATTGAGGAAACTCCTCAAACCTTAACGTTATACGTATATGCGTGTTGCCATCTAATAATTAAAGCATTAAAAGCAGTTTTAAAAAATACCTACACATTTTTACATAATCCAACATTCGCAAGTAGCTTTCACCAGAACCCGAAAGGCGACGGTTTTTTTTTCTTAAAAATTATGAGTGCACTATTCTATAATTTTTTTAAAGCTTTTGTTCTCTAAGTACTTAACAGAGTATGTCTGTTCATTACATCTTACCACTTGTATACAAAAATGTGTTTAAAATAAAATACTTAACCCGTATTTCACAAAACCATTAGCCAAAATTGCGATTTACTTACACACCAGGCAAATATTTGTTCAGGCCTACTAAACCGTCTTGTGGCATGGTAACCCTACAGGCTACATAATACCAGAGTATATAAGCAGATCATTCTGTAACAGGGTCAGGGTACTGGGTAAGAGGCACAGCGCGTGCGCGCTGAAAGGTCAAGGTCGGGTCCCTGGAAGATTTCCTTTGAGGTCGTCGACCATGCCTGAATTTCAGGGTTGCTAAGGGGTCGATTTACCTTCACTATGTAACAGCGTAGGCGTAACTTTGTGATAAGAAATTGCTTTATTCGCACGGGTGTCTTTCTTGACAACGATCTTTTTTGTGTACGGGTACCTGTATGAATTTTGGGTGACCCATAGTCGATTATTCTTATATAGTAAGTATCAAATTTCAATTGGCAAAAAAATAGAATAGAAAATAATAGGGGCGCCACCGTATATGTAAACCGTTTTGCATGAGGCAACTATTGAGTCACTTTTGTTTCAGAACAGTGTTGCTAAATAAATATGATAAAAAAAATGTTCCATTTCTACTCTTTTTTGCAAGTAGGTAAATATACATTTTCAAACCGTGAAAAACTTTTATATACTAAAAAATGTTCTTATTAAGTAATTAGTTACCTATTACAAAATCCTATAAACCAAGGCGACATTACTCTTATTACAATCCAAACTTTCTAGATATACCGAGATTTCTTTAGGTTAGGTTAGGTTAGGTTAAGTACCTATATTTAGGTATTAACTGATACAGACAGACACTCCCGATCATGTCATTTATCAACCTTGTACGCGAACCTCGATTTGAGCCTTGGACTATACTACTAGCTTTACGTACATGTCGTTTAATTCTTAATATACATGATTGCTGTGCCCTTCGAAGATATAATAGCTCTAACCTAATAGCATTAGGTAAATTCAATGAAGGCCATATCATCCATCAATAACTAGCGCATACACTAGTATGACAAACGGACAATGCAATGTATATGTTCTACGTAATGTTATAAGCAAGGACCATATAACACGGGGCAGATAAAAACCATACAAAAAAGCGTACCTCTGAAATATATGGGCCTTTTAGGCTTAAAACTAGATGGCGCTGTTTCGCAGCCTAGAAGTGGCCAAAATCATATTTTCCCAAAATATTTTTGCGTGTTTTTATTTTAAGAACAAATGACATGCTTCTTTATTTTATATCACGTCAATACATATTTTGAAAAAAGAAAAAAAATGTATTAGGTATCATCTGCAGTGTAGTTATGACAGTATATAGGTATATTAATAGGTGGCGCTAAAAAAATGAAGTATGATTTTTAGTAGGAGCAAGTAGGAGACTGTAAATCCTATATAAATATTATCCTTATATTTACGTATTACACCATCGAATTTAATGCTATTTATTTGTATGCTATGAAGCGGACCCCAGGCTCCCATGAGCCGTGGCAAATGCCGGGATAACGCAAGGAGGATGATGATGATTTGTATGCTATGAACCAAGTGTCCACTCTAGTTAGCAATATTCATTTTTCTGCACACAACACACGAATAGCAAAAAAATTACATCTCAATTCGTATAAACGAATTTGTATAAATAATTATTAAAATTTATATTAAACAATTTGTCTGTCTTCTATTTTGTTAAACTGTATGAGGTGTGCCAATCAAATTAAATGCTGCCTACGTCTATGAACTATTTAACCAGCATTATGACATGACCATCTTTTGATGACCCTAAAAATATCGATGTTTATCCCACAAACGAAGTGATTGCGTAAGAAGGGAGACGAGGGCTGTAACTCCCGTAACGAGGGCGGCCGACCTTGACTCCAGTTCCACGAGGAAGCTTGAGCTCTATTCTCGAACAATCATTTCAGTTACCAAGAGTGTACTGAGAATGTATTGCTTCCTCTTCTCGCTCTAGACCGTATGCGAAAACACTACAAACTGATCCCTGATTCAATTGGTACACATCAATGGATTTTGGAGTCTGAATATGATTCCAACGCCTCATAAAGAGCCTGTTACCCTAATCCTTTGTTATTTCCACGAGTAAGCAAAAATATATTAAGAACCTTACAGGTAGTAATTTATTTTCATAACGGCATTAAAAATGGCACTGTACCTTTTTTTACTGAGCAGGTTTAAGGGTTACGATTTTAGGATGGTGCATACTACATACATGCATAATGGTATGGTACTATGGTATCACCAGCTGCAGCGTCAAAAGTATTAAGTATGTTTGTTGCGATTGGCTGCGAATTGAGAATAATTATTGTACATTTTTTGAGGCACGTGACAGTTTATAAATACCTATGTAAAGATTCTAGTTGTAACCGGCAAGGGGATCGTTTTTAGGGTTCCGTATCAAAAAGGTACAAAAGGAACCCACATTACTAAATATCTCGAGAACTACTGACGCTATCGATTTGAAATTTTGAATAGTTCTTTATGAGCATTGTTAACCTCTACAAATTGAAAGTATTCTATCTTTAAATTTAATAATTTTAATTATATGTATATCAAAACAATTTTTTATATATTTTTTTGTTGTTGAAAAAACTAATTTTGAAGGAAAATATGAAAAAAAAATATCGCTCCCCCCCTTATTTCCGAAGTTTACCTACCTACGAGAAATTATGAAAATTTTATGAAACATTGGTTTTATGGTCAATATTACAGGAAAAATAAAATTGTGTCTAGCTGTCTCTTGGAAACTTTTTTGTAATTGACGTAATACTTTTCTGATTTTAACTTTCGACTTAGCCACCCTTGCGGATGTATATCGTACTTCAAATAAATACGAGAATTTACGTAATATATTATCTTTTAAATAACGTAAAAATTGTCAAAATCGGTTAACATTATAAATAATTATCCATGAAAAACCAACATACTATACAGGTCGCGCAAATTAGGTTGTGAATTCATCGAGAGATGGCGCTGTACACAATAATGCTCAGTACATATACTTCTATTCTATTACCTAGTCAAGTCTTTAGAGTTAATATGAGAAACATGAGATTATTTTAACTATTTAATGACTGTACGGATACGGAACCCTCGGTGGGCGAGTGCGACTCGCACTTGGCAAGTTTTTTGTATTTTATATTTTAACAAAAAAGCCCACGTTTTGCACGTTCTGTGCTTTATAAATGGTTTTTAATTTTCAATTCCAATGCACATAAATTCATTATTGTTCAGTAGGTAATAATAATTCAAATTCAATTATCCATACTAATATAAATGGGAAAGTGTGTGTGTCTGTTTGTTTGTCCGTATTTCACGGCAAAACGGAGCGACGAATTGACGTGATTTTTTAAGTGGAGATAGTTGAAGGGTGGAGTAGTAGATAGGCTACTTTTTGTCTCTTTCTAACGCGAGCGAAGCCGCGGGCAAAAGCTAGTTTTTCATAAATGCATATGCATCTCAAAGGTGGTCCATATATAAAATGGCATCAAGTAAGTAAACTTAGGCATGGGCTACCTGGCTGCAAAAAAACTATATTTAGAACACACAAAATGTTTACCGTTATTAGTTACTGTAAGTATTTATTTGTAATGAAACTGAAATTGAATTAATGTTCATCTTAAAATTGTTGCTAAATAATTTGACGTGTATGTTTGCAATATTATTAATAAATGACTATGACTAGCTATCTATTATCCTCTTTGCTTCGTCTTCTAGATTAGAAATAAACACAATGTAGTTTCACGCAATGCTGGCCCCTAACGTGCCCCTAACATACAAAAAGACAAAAAACAAATCTAGAGATTCTAGAGAATTAAAAACTTGAAAACTAATCCACAGAATTAATTGGCGCAGTCAGTAGTTTTCACGAAAGCGACTTCTATTTAACCTTGTAATCCAGGAGTAACTAGACTTCATTGGGTTTAGTTCGATTTCCTCGCGATGTATTCCTTTACCGAAAAGCGATTGCAGAATTATACATTTAAGTTGTTTAAAAGTTTGGATTAAAAGTAGCAAGATCTTACTGTTCTTGAATTAAATCGTTACTTTTTAATTTATTAATCACACAGAAAGCGGACGACCACATGCGAACACTAAGGGACCCCTTTCTTTCCCATAAACTTTTTGGTCAGAATTTCGTTAGTCATAAGTTGTTATTCATATATTTTGTGGTCATAAACATCACTAGTCATAATTTTTGTTACGAATAATGCTTAATGGTACTAACATTAACAACCCATAATATTGGATGCCATAACCTTAAAAGTCATAAAGTTGATGAGTATAAAATTGAAAGGCATAACAATAATTATCCAGAAATATTACTAGGCATATTTTTTGAAGCCCTACTGATTGTTCTGCATACAGTTTTAAGGCATAAACCTCATAAGTCATAATCTTTGTTACGAATAACGTTTAATAGTTCTAACGTTAACAACCCATATTATAGAATACTATAATCTTAGAATCAAGAAAGTTGATGAATATAACATTTAAAACGGATCCCTTTGTTAGCCAGATTATCATTAGTCATAATTCTGAAACGGTTTCATTAGGGTCACCTATAGATAGGTTAGGTTAGGTTAGTTTTATGGCAATCCTGAAAAGTTACGCGTTTTTGAGAAAAAACAAATTATGACTAACGAAAATGTGGACAATCGATACATTATACCTTATGACTTTATTGGTAGTCCGCATTTACCTCGCGTCCATTAGAACGGAAATAGGACCCCTGTCCCCCTTCTACTCGTTGACGAAGCCGAATACTACAAAAATCAGCATGCAAAGGAAGAAATGGCGGGAAAATCAGTGAGCTCATTGAGTATTTTAATCCTCATTTCTCAGCTAGGTTCGCTAGTTACCTTGTGTCATTCAGAGCAAAAATAGGAGCCCCGCTTAGCGAGGCTCCGTCGAATCGCTGGCGGTCCCTAATACTTTTAAAAGCAACATGAATAAATAAAACACATAACATGTAAAAGACGAAATGGCGGGAAAATCAGTGAGCCCAACGAGAAAATTTTCATTTCTCGGGTAGGTTCGTTAGTTACCTTGTGTCATTCAGAGCAGAAATAGGAGCCCCGCATAGCGGGGCTCCGTCGAATCGCTGGCCGGGCCTAATATTCTTAAAAGCAACATGAAAAAATTAAACACATAACATGTAAAAGACGAAATGGCGGGAAAATCAGTGAGCCCAACGAGAAAATTTTCATTTCTCGGGTAGGTTCGTTAGTTACCTTGTGTCATTCAGAGCAGAAATAGGAATCGCTGGCGGGGCCTAATATTCTTAAAAGCGACATGAAAAAATTAAACACATAACATGTAAAAGACGAAAAAAGTATCTTCTGTGAAATACTAAATTATGACTAACGATAGTGAACACGAACAAACATTATGACTTCAAACTTAATGAAAAATAATATAGATCCTATTGTATGTTATGATTAAAGTTAATGTGGACAGTAATCATTATTACTTGCGAAAATATACTTTACGACAATTATGACAAACATGTTTATTGCTTTCAACATTATGTCCATAATACAAAATGCAATTTGATTATTATGCCAAAGAATGTTTATGACTAACAATAATGATGACTTGCAAAAATCTGACCTCCAATTTCTGACATTCAACTTTATGACTAATGATAATATGACTATTAAAAATTATGACTAACAACGTTATGGATTATAAAAATCGGACTAAAAAAATTATGGGAACCAATAGAGACCCGAACGCTAATCTATACCAAGTACCAACTAAGTAGTCAAATTATTTTACACTATTTGATGTAAGTATGCTTTGTTTGTAGTAGTTCATGGGAGTTGGTTGCAACTCGGGTAAGATTGCTGACCAAAAAATTTGTTTTCAGTACAGATGGTGTTTTTTTTACGCACTAGTGCGAGAAGTGGTTCATTATATGCCAGGTCGAAACTTCGGAGGGCCATCTGTACTGAAAAACGTCGTATGATACACGTGCGAAAAGGAAGTTAGCAACTCGTGTGGATTTAAAACACTCCCTTCGGTCGTGTTTTAATTTATCGCCGTTTCGAACTTCCTTTTTTACGCACTTGTATCGTAATGTACTACTGCACGCCCTCCCATCTCCAAGCCTTGGTACCCTACTCGACAACGACTCACTGCGGGTGGCCGTTGCTCTACGCCTGGGCTGCGATGTATGTCAACCTCATTCATGCATCTGCGGCTCCATGGTAGAGAGCAATGGCGCATTGAGTTGTTGCCGATGTGCCGGTAGATTCCCACGACACCACGCCTTGAACCATATCATCCGTCGGGCCCTGATATCCGCAAACATCCCCTCGACGCTGGAACCGCCAGGCCTCAGCCGATTGGATGGCAAAAGGCCCGACGGCTTGACGCTGGTGCCGTGGGAAAAAGGCAAATGCTTACTCTGGGACGCCACGTGTGTAAGCACTTTTGCCCCCTCGCACCTCGCACGTACCATCAGGACGGCGGGCGCAGCCGCCGAGTTAGCAGCCCTACAAAAGCGGCAAAAGTACTCGGCGCTCACCAACTACCTGTTCATCCCGGTAGCTGTAGAGACGTCCGGTTGCTGGTGCGCGGAGGCAAAAGTCTTCCTCCGTGAATTGGGGTGCCGCTTACGGGAAAGAGGCCTAGACCCGCGCTCAGGGTCATTCCTTTTGCAAAGGCTGTCCATTGCCATTCAACGCGGCGAGTGTAATGGGCACCTTTGCACCAGGGGTTGCACTGGGAGGCCTCTTCCAGTAGGTTTTCTTTCTTTTTTTTTTGTTGTTTTATACTCGATGAAAGTTTTTAGTTTTAGAGTTATTTAGGTTTTTTAGATTTAATTTCATTTTATTTGTAGGCTAATTTGTACCCATTTTATACTTTAAATTGAATAAATATTTTAGTTTTAATTTATTATGTTTATAAAAGTATTACCTTGACTCAAATATGGCAACACGGGCTTAAAATTGTACCTATCATTGTAACAATTTACCGCGGCGTTGCAATCAAAACTCCGATCATTACTTCTTATTTTTACTCATAGATTTTTGTACATTTTTTTCACTTTTTGTACATTTTTTATTAAGTAGGTACCTTTAGTCAAAGTCAGAAACTTCGGCAAAAATTGCATAGTTTAATATCACTCCTAAGGGCCCATTTAGACGGTTCGAGAACTCGCATACGAGTTTTATTACATTGCGGCATTTGATGGCTGTGCAAAATTGTATGTACCCTCAACAGCCCACAATGTAAGTAAAATCGCATGCGAGTTCGCACGCCGTCTAAATCGGCCTTAAGGCTTTTTAGACGGATCAAGCAAGCGACTTTCGTTTCATTGCGGTGTTTAGTCGATTATCTGTTTCATGTCATGTAGGTATTGTACTCTGTAGTTAGCAATGTATTGAATATTGCATGCATGTTCTGGCATCGTGTAAATGACGCTAACTTGTGTATAAATAAAAATAGTTAAGTACTTAAAATTGTATAAAAATATATTCTATCCCATGTCAAGAAAAGGAAAATGGGCACTACGTTTGTATTAAAGAAGTGGTTGTGTATTGCTCCTTACTCATAATAACAATCTCGATTACATCGCATCATTGGCAAAAAAAGTTGAAGGGTACATTAAATGACCGGCTCATTGTCTCAAGTATGCGACTGGGTAATCGTTTTCATTACTTTAACGAATAAACGTCATGGGACTATCGCAGATACCGATTCTCTCAAATTGCGGGCATCTTTCTCTTTTAGATAGATAAAGAATGACAGAGAAAGATACGAGCGATTTTCGAACATCGATGTTCGCGGTAGGCCCTCAGAATGAATGGGTCGCGGTGCAAAAACCGTGGTGCGATGGCTCGCCGGATACGGGTTCCTGCTGGACTGAGGACCGCGCGGGGCGCGCGGGCCGGGGCGCCGGGCGGGGCCGGGATTGCATCGGGACGTTGACTGTCTGGGCCCAGGCTGCGTTATCTGCAGTTGCCCTTTCGTACGATGCACTATAACCCTCCTTTCACCCTAGACTGGAGGGGGCACCAGACCTCTGCAGCCCCCTTTGCCACATTCTCGAAAAGCGCTATTGACCTGAAATAAGACAGAAAGCAAGTATGAGAGAATATTTTAAATTTTCACTTAATTGTGCATGGACGATCTTTTTAATGGAAAGAATTTATTTTGAAAATTATATATATCGTCACTACTTTGAAAAAATCTCGTATCTCACGCTGCTCCTCAAAGTTAAAACGCAGTAAGTCTATATGAATTCCATACATACTTACTACAATTTTCTTTTCATTGACAGACGAAGATACAAGTTTTTTTTAAAGTAGTGACGATATAATACATGTTACCTACAGATTTATAATAATTACCAATTAGTAATGCCCCTGGAAATCATTGTGTAAAACTTATGAATAAAAATAAAAGTCTTCATTATGGTTAAAAATTACTTTGAAAAACCGGCCAAGAGCGTATCGGACCACGCTCAGTGTAGGGTTCCGTAGTTTTCCGTATTTTTCTCAAAAACTAGTGAACCTATCAAGTTCAAAACAATTTTCCTAGAAAGTCTTTATAAAGTTCTACTTTTATGATTTTTTTTCATATTTTTTAAACATATGGTTCAAAAGTTAGAGGGGGGGGGGACGCACTTTTTTTTCCTTTAGGAGCGATTATTTCCGAAAATATTAATATTATAAAAAACGATCTGAGTCAACCCTTATTCATTTTTGACGACCGGTCTGGCTCAGTCGGTAGTGACCTTGTCTGCTAAGCCGCGGTTCTGGTTTCGAATCCCGGTAAGGGCATTTATTTGTGTGATGAGCACAGATATTTGTTCCTGAGTCATGGATGTTTTCTATGTATGTAAGTATGTATTTATCTGTTTAAGTATGTATATCGTCGCTTAGCACCCATAGTACAAGCTTTGCTTAGTTTGGGGCTAAGTTGATATGTGTAAGGTGACCCCAATATTTATTTATTTATAAATACCTATCCAACAATATATCACACGTTGGGGTTGGAATGAAAAAAAAATATCAGCCCCCACTTTACATGTAGGGGGGGTACCCAAATAAAACATTTTTTTCCATTTTTTATTTTTGCACTTTGTTGGCGTGATTGACATACATATTGGTACCAAATTTCAGCTTTCTAGTGCTAACTTTGATTGGTTACTGAGATTATCCGCGGACGGACGGACGGACGGACAGACAGACATGGCGAAACTATAAGGGTTCTTAGTTGACTACGGAACCCTAAAAAAAAGAGACTTCTAATAGTTATTACCCATTTCCCAAAGAAACATTGAAAAGTGTGAAATACCTACTACGATAAATAAATTTAACAAGAACGTTTAAAGCCGAAACCATAAAATAGTATTTTCCACCACACCAACTGGTAAAGGGTTTCTTTGCTATTCGAAAACAGATAACAAAATTGCATTTTATCCACAAGGGGGCAAAGTAATTTCATACAAATTTTAACTCGATGTCTTAATCTGGCTGCTAGATTTTACCTATAAATGATGATTTTGAATCATAAATATTGAATAAATTGATGGATTTGATTTATTTGGATGTTTTATAGACAGTATTTTGTTTGTGTAGGTGAGGTGAAAAATTTTGTGTTTCACTCGGTGGCAAAGTTTAACCTTCGTGCCTTGAAACCCTCGCAACGCTCAAGATTCCACTTTTTGAACCACTCGCTACGCTCGCGGTTCAATATTGGAATCTTTCGCTTGCTCGGGTATCAATATTGGCACGTGCGGTTAAATAACAACTTTGCCCCCTTGTAAAACAAATAACTCACATCAACATGAACAAAATACTGACTATAAAACATCAAATTAAATCAAATCCATCAATTTATTCAATATCCATGATTCAAGATCATCATTTATAAGTAAAATCTACCAGTAAGCTTAAGGCGTCAAGTTAAAATTTGCTAACTGTATTCCATAGCAAAGAGAGCCTTTACCAGTTGGTGTGGTGAAAACATAATAGGCTAGTTTCCTATACTTAAAATAAAATATTTTATGCGGTGCACGAAATAAAGCACCACATAAATAGAAGAAAAATATGGACACTAGTTATGTTTAAACATAATTTCTATTTAATAAGTCAAAGAGAAAGATATAAAGTAAATGAATTGACCGTGACGTCACTCCTCAGTATTTCATAGTAATTCCATATTAGCAAATCGTTTTGACAGTTCTTAAAAAGAAGCTGATTTGACTAGTAAGAAACTAGCTTATTATAGCAATTGACAGGAAAATCTAACCTATCTATAAATGACTGCGCCGCCGATCAAATACCTATTGTATTCAATTTACCCTAATATATACACAAATAATTTGTGTTTTAGTGACGCTAAATGTTGATATTTATGATACTTATTTATTTATACTGCGATATCTTTCTCTTAGAAATCTACATGACCAACTGTATTTGTCTAAAGATGCAACTTATTATAAAACATAATATGTGATACCAATTTGATTTTAATATCAGCGCGTTGACTCGGACACAGCGTGTTAGTGAGACAGACATGCACTACAATCAAATCGGCATTACATTTCCCATTTCAGAATGCGCGTTAAGTTAAGCACGTTTCTTGTATGACATAAATGTTTTACTGTGATAACGATAGTGGGTAAGTAATGACAGTTAACTGGCCGAGAGGCCTTGAACCTGCAAAGTACACCCGCCTAGGACTATTGTCTTATCGTGCTTTGTTATCATAATTAAGCCAATGTAGTATATTTTATACACACAAGGAGCATACACACACACAGTGAAAGATGATTACTTACACTCTCTTATCAACTTTATAGCTAATTATTTGTAAAATGTGAAAATCGTGAAAATTATGGAAAAGTCTGGATAATTATATTACTAAGTTTGAAAGCAATAAAAAACACTTTGTGTACGGTTTCCAAATGTTTTCATCACGTAAGGGCAAATTGTGGCGAGCTGCATCGCAAAAGTGCATGCTCATCGCACTTCCCTTTTCTTTGCTTAACCTGCTTAACATTATTACGTTTTTCGTGGAAGCCACTCTTATTAAATTGCGTAATTTTATTTATCTGCTCTAATGTTGTAAAAAATCCCAAGCATATTCCGGGCACGCACAGCCAGGTGCCGCTCATGTTTTTGCTGGATTTGCACGAGCTTAGTAGCTAATGCTACTAAGCTCACAATTACTACTTAGTACTTTTCACAAATACTTGTCAGATTCATGTAAACATGCCATATTATGTAAGTGCTTAGTATTAGTGCAATTGCAAGTGCAAGTAATTATTTAGTTGGTTCTTTTTCTAAGCGATTCACTACCCAGTTAGCTATCCCAGTTAAAAGTAGTGAGTAAGAATGTAAAGTACGTAAGTACCTAGGTACAAATACTTCTCACTATTTGAAAAGTATCTGATAGTGTCATAATAACCTTGTCATTTTCTTAAAAGATGAAAAAAAATCTACATATTGAATTCATGAATCTAAAGTTCTAAGGTTTATATGGGGTCTCCTTTTAAGCGTAATAGCGTGACTATGATGTAAGTTTTCGTTCATAAAGGTCAAAGATCAAGATGAAATTTATTTGTGACCTTGTGGAGGGCTAGAGTCAAGTCAAAATATTCCCCTAAAGTCAAATTTAGGACGTGTTAGCCGTTATTCCTGTGAGTTCAGTGATACTAATAGTGCCTACGCTACTATTTACCCGTATGAGGTAAATTTATTAGTCCATTATGTTATCTAAAAGCGTTATAGTTTAGATGACAACAATAAAAACAAAGAAGCATATAATATGTAAATATGAGATGTAAGAAGTTATGAATAAGAGAAGAATTCAATTAAATAGGCAGGTAGTACGAGTAGGTATAGCTTACAAAATACAAAAAAAAAATACAAAAAAAAATAGCTTAATAAGAATCATGCTAATCTAGATTTTATTTGCATTATAAATATAAGTACTTAAATAAGTAACATTTTTATAATGTTTTTGTTTGTAATATACATTTGAATGTTATCTGTCATGGCCTAAAAGACCGACACTACGTATACCTATGTGTTAAACATTAGCGAAACCTCATAAATAGCTCCTGGAAAACTTTACCATCTTTGGTAGTTACCGTTATGAGTATGACGACCAAATAAAGTTCAGCAGTACCAATAGGTGCTTTTATACTTAGGTAGTTGAACCGCTACATACTACGAATTGAAATATAATAATAGTTGGGTCGATTGGTCACAAGGAAATGAGGCGATAAACAAGAATCTGTATCCATTCGGCGTCGCCCGGGAAAGTTCGCGATACGAGATTACTTTCCCTCAGGATTACCTATGTTGGGAGCTGGCGTGACCTTGGACCGCGCGTCCTCGGGAGGAGTCAACGACAGCGAAGGCTTCGGCCTCGGCGCGTGCTAAATATCCCCCTCCACACCACGCCACCCCGCCCCACCCCACGGCCAAAACCCGCACTGATATGGTCGGGACCATTTCCACAAATTATATTAACTTTATTTTTTATAAGCTGAAGAAGAATACGCTCTTGATGAAAGTTAGTGTAATTGAGGGTTGGGGCGTAGTTGCGTATGCTCTACGAACGTACTCTGGTATCATGAACACTACGAATGTTTGGATGTATTTAACCGTAAGAAAAGAAACTAGTACTAACTACTAATCTAGCACTCAAGTCCTGTATCCCTTTCACCTGTAGGCCTAGCACATGATGGCCGCGGGAGTATGTCGCCGCGAGATAGATCACACGTCTTCTTCTAAC
Source organism: Leguminivora glycinivorella (assembly GCF_023078275.1). Classification (NCBI taxonomy): domain Eukaryota; kingdom Metazoa; phylum Arthropoda; class Insecta; order Lepidoptera; family Tortricidae; genus Leguminivora; species Leguminivora glycinivorella. The sequence continues at coordinate 12,835,711 of NC_062977.1, forward strand.
TGTATTAATGACATAAGGACGGGTAGTCTATCTCGCGGCGACATACTCTCGCGGCAATCATGTGGTAGGCCTACTGTTTTCAGTAAATTTGTCAAATCGTTTTGTCATCTCGCTTGAACGCATAGTAATCTAAAGGGTCCATGTTCATATTTGTTATAAAATTATTGTTTAATACCGATTTGTGCTCCGAATGATCATTTCTCATAATTTTACTTATCATAATTTTGTTTCATTATTATCAATAGTACTACTATAATAATAATTTGACCGAAATTTTTTAATTATAACTTCTATACAAATATTTAATAACATTCATAATTTTTCACCTCACTAGCTCGGAAAGGACTTTTTTATTCTTTAAAAACAGATAGCAAAATCGCATTTTATCCACAAGAGTGCAAAGAATATTTGAAATCCGAACGTGTCATTAGTTACTTTTTAAATATAAATTCTTGTAAAGGCATGTCCCAGACGGGACAATTTTCTCCCTGTGCTTAAATTGTCTTAACAAATCATGTGATGTGAACGTAAAAATAATTTCATATCGAATTGTATCCGACTAAAAACACTAAATTCAAACAATTTTATAACATGATTTTACCATAAAACACTTGAAATCGTACAAAAGACTGTATTTTAGATTTTTCCACTGTACTTATTCAGAACGCACCTTAAGTAACATTGCAATCTCAAAACACGTGAAACGGAACGCACCCAAGTAGATTTTTCTTCTTGATTCTTAATTTGAAACTTTTGTGGTGTCGGTGGGTGCATAGTGGAAATTGTAATAAACGCAAATTGACTTATTTCTGTGCAATTATGTTCCAGTTGTTATTTAACCCCCGACGCAAAAACGAAGGGGTGTTATAAGTTTGACGTGTCTGTCTGTGTGTATGTCTGTCTGTCTGTCTGTTTGTCTGTCTGTCTGTCTGTCTGTCTGTCTGTGTGTGTGTGTGTGTGTGTGTGTGTGTGTGTGTCTGTCTGTGGCATTGTAGCTCTCGAACGGATGAACCGATTTTGATTTTTTTTTGTCTGAAAGCTGAGTTAGTCGGGAGAGTTCTTAGCCATGTTTCATTAAAATCGGCCCACTATATCGCGGTCGGGGGTTTTTTCAAAATTTTAATTTTGTGGTTATATTGCGTGTTTCCTCGCTTTAGTGAGGTGAAAAGTTATGTGTTACACACGGGATGCAAAGTTATTTTACCTCGTGTGTATTGCAACACTCTCTACGCTCAGGGTTCTATTTTTGAACTACTCGCTTCGCTCAGGATTCTATTTTCGAACCACTCGCTTCGCTCGTGGTTCAACCATAGAATCCATTCGCTAGCTCGTAGTTCAACCCTAGAATCCATTCGCTAGTTCGTGTTGCAATTCCACACTCGGTTAAAATACAACTTTGCTCCCTTGTATAACAAATAACTATTGTGTTTAAGAAAATCATTCATCATAAAGTTATTTGAAAAAGTTTTGGGGAAGTTCCATGAAAAACTTGTGCCATTTATAGAAGCGCGCTTGGAGCTTTTACAGTGACATATACAATTTACATTAAAAAGTCATTTCTGGTTTACTCACAGTCGACCTAACACGCTCCTCCTCGCTACGCTCGCTCGTCGTCGCACCTAACTGGATTCTGTCACATGTGATTTCTGTTCTGTTAACAATAATATAACGACAAATTATATTACTCGCAATCGTCATGATCAATAAGTATATAAACATTAACATTAGTATAAAATGTATTGATGATGAATGACATTATGAACATAAGTCATTCGAAGTTACGATAGTTAATTAACATAAAATTGTTATAAATAATGATCATTATAATGTAAAATTGTATGAGAAACATTTTCCGACTACCAATAATCTATGTACCAATTTTATATGAACTTTGGCGCACCCATCTAAAGCCTAACCAGATATATAATTATTGACAGGAGGGCGCAACATGGCACGTAGTCATATATTTCTGCGCATATATGTGCGTAGCCGTATGCCCAAACGGTTCACAATTCGTGAGCGAATCGTGAAGAGTTTGGGCATTCGGCTACGCACACTGATCAGGCTTTATACACTAAGGTTTTCTAAAAGAGATCGCCATTAAGCAATAAGAACGGCTGTTGTTATCTCTATCTATTGTGTCTGTTTAAATTCATTTACGTTTATTGTAAGTAGAGGTATTAGTATTCAGATGGGAATAATAATGCTGAGGAGAGAGAGAGTAAGTAGAGGTAGTATGAGGTGTGCAACAGAGTCAAACAAGCATACGGTCCGCCTGATGGAAAGCGGTCACCGTAACCTATGGACGCCTGCAACTCAAGGAGTGTCACATGCGCGTTGCCAACCCATTAGAAACTTGTACACTCCTTGTGTAATTTGGAGTCTTTTTTGTGAAATTGGAAGTCTTTGAAATCGGCGTTTCGGCATTGACCTTGTGTCAAGCTGCTAATGCTGCTATGTGCGCGATAACCTTAATCAGTCAGTGTTTTGTCGTTTAATTTGTGTTTACTCCCTTTTAAATGTATGAAAAAAAAAATTGTTTCATTTGTAGTTTGTTAGTCTTTAGATTACCGTACCTTGATTCATAGGAAACTATAGATACTGAATAAGAATAGAATCGATTGGCATAAAAACAGCATGTGGAAAATTTTATTTTCAAAAGTTTTCTCCGATTGTAGCTTTATGTAGGTATTTATGAGGTATCTAAATATGTAATGTGGTATACAAATAGTGGTATACAATACGCTCAATTTTTACTCCACATACCTTATCAATAATAATAGAATGTGTTCTTAACTTCATCAATAATTAGATTAATTAGCTACACAATTCTACGCATTAATCTCTTAAATTCTAGAAAAAAATACTCTAAGACTTTGCAACGCTGAGTTCGCTGCGACTGATATATGATCCCGATAATACAGCCATTAAGCATAATATATATGTTCACTGCATGCATCTAAGATATTACTTTCTCGGAGATAATGCTATTGGTACTAGTTAGATTAAATTCCTTCTTCTGTTTTCTGTTATTTCTCTAACAATGAGTAGCCTTTTGATTCTGCAATAATGGCACGTACGAGAGCACGTGTCTTGGTGTACAAAGGAAAAGATACGAAAATAATATTCATCGTTACATCGAATAACTTGTTTTAATTTTAGTTTTACAAAGTTTTTACCGCTGTGAACGCAAATAATACATTTAAGTACTTAAAGTCGGCGTTACTTAAGTAGGTACATAGTCTCGCCCACAGCGCAAAGCATACAAAAACTACCTATAGGTGTTGTGGCATGCGCTGCCAGTGCTGCCACACTTCTTACCTTTAAATATACCTTCTAAACACATTCAAAATAATATGTAGGTACGACCACGTACTAATTGAGAATACGACACCGGTAGAGCACAACAGCATTCATAGCGATCTAAAATTGTATTCGTCAGATACAAATTATATTCAAGAGCCTAATAACAGTAAGGTACACCTAGTTACAATGCGCCATAAGGTACTCGTACAGCCAAATCCCACTAATCAACACATAATCTGAGGCAGTGGGTATGAACAGCTCTTCGACACTCACCTAAATTGGTATACCAAAATAAACAATAGAACGATGCATGAGTATATAGACAGTTTGTTTACTTTACACCGCCCCTAGTAATTTTCGTTTTCATCTATTATGAAGTTTCGGGAGCGAAGCGTGGGCTAGGGGAGGGGTACAGGGCGACGACTGGCACCTGAAGGCCGACATTGAGTTACCCTTGCAAGGGCATTCCACTGCTGCAATCCTCGAGGCCCACCCGAGGGGTGGCCCTGCCAAAATAAAAGTATTGGGCCAACAAACTTACCCATCTTTGTGTTACAAGGATTGTGTACTGTTGTCTAAAAATAATGCACACGCAACTAAATAGGTACATAAATACTCTAGTAGAGTACTTAGCAAAATTATTTGTAGCATTTCATATTTTCTTTCTATCAGACCACGCTAAGTTGAGAAAGATTTAGATGCGCAAAGGTTATTTTAAAGGTCATACTCGTACTTATATGAAGTTACTGATTGTGATGTTTAATTTAACACGCGCAAAGAGTGCCCTATCAACATTCGGACTCTACGACAGCGGTTAATTATACAACTTAAAGTAAGTAGCATTAACTAGCAAACCACATTTTAAACATGTTGTATTGTCGAAGCACTTTTTAGGGTTCCGTACCAAAAAGGTACAAAAGGAACCCTTATGGCGACGCTCTGTCCGTCTGTCTGTCTGTCACATTTTTAAATATCTCGAGAACAACTTATGCTATCGACTTGATTTATTTGTGAACATGGTGAACCTCTACAATCTGAAAGTATTTTTTTTTAATTTATTAATATTAATTATAGAAAATCGCCAAAATGAAAGGGGGGCAAACTATAAACAAGGTCAAGTGGGGTATCTTTAGAAAGAGCTCAAACTGTACATATCAAAACCATTTTTTATTATTTATTTGAAGTGGTGAAACGTTTTTGAAGGAAGATGTAAAAAAAAAATACCGCCCCCCCCTTATCTCCAAAGTTTACCAACGAAAATTTATGATTTTTTTACCAAATATGGCTATTATAATAAATATTATAGGAAAAATAAAATCGTACACGTATCTTGAAAATTTTTTTTTATTAATAAAAAATTTTTTTTCAGAATTTCATTTTCAATTTCACCACCCTTTCGGGTGTTTATTGTACCTGTAATGTTTACAGAATAATAATAAAAGTACCTGCTTTCAAATAGAGGAAAAATGATTAAAATCGGTTCATGCAATAAATAATTATCCCATAAAAATCATCTTCCATACTTTAATCTCGCGTACATTAGTTTACTTAGAATAGAATAGAAAAAAACTTACTTAATTTGCCGGTAGATGTCGCTGTACGTTGAGCGTTCATTTCCTACATCGCGTTTTTTCTGATACATTATAATGGGGTCGGGTCAGGGTCAGGAGCGTCCTGGACGACAATTTTGTAACGTAAACTATTGAAGTCGAATTGTCTTGATTTTCTTTGGACGTTGTTTAGTAATAAAATTGGATCTTAAATATTACTTGTTATGTGGGAAATTGAGTCTTGAGGGATTTAGTCAAGTCTGTAGAGTTTTATGAATTAACATTTGATGATTCAACTATTGAAAGTTTGCACGGAACCCTCGGTGGGCGAGTCCGACTCGCACTTGGCCGGTTTTTTTGTTGTTAAGTTTAGACTCGAAATAAGGTTATTGCGTATATAGTTATACCTAGACACGTATATAGCTACAATATATATCAAGTCAATATTTCGAAAATATTGAAGCAATAAAAAAAGCAAAAAATCAACAATCACCTTTTTGACCCGCTGGACTAAATCGGATCTGCGTTCAAACTTTTTCGCAGAGAACTTGTCTAGCTCACATATAGACTAGAATTTCATTGATTTTGCAGTAAACTGATGCGCAGTTAAAGGCAGACAGTGCGTCTATTCATAGCTAGGTACGTGGTGGATTCGGGAGTGAAAGTTGGCTATGGGAAGGGCACCGGGGCAGCGAGGGTACCGAGGGTGTCGTCTGTGCAGCGCGCATGCGTCCGCACGCTCATGCAGCGGCTGCATTTACACTTAACTCAGGATTTTAGTGCGTGTGTCTGCTTTTTTTTATTATTTTATTTACTACAGAAAACACGTTACACAAATCACGATTTAAATCTTCGCCAAACTGCACAGCAGTTTGTTGGCGAAAAGATACACTCTTTTTTACATATTTTAAGTAACTTAGGTATAGGTATTGTTAGTAACATTTTGATTTTAAATTATGCTATGTTAGTATGTGGCCTTAATGACTAAACTATTTTAAAGATGGTACACGAACTCCTATACACAGATACATTGATTTCATGACTTTAGGTATTTGCTCATCTTTGACTTAACTAAATTTTTGACTACAATTTCGGATTAAGAACTGGCTTTTCAACCACATTGGAAAATTCTACCCATTTTATCTAATAAATTGAGCAGGAGAGTGAACTTTTTTGGCTGTGCTGTGCTGGAGCGTCAATCATGTAGGATGCATTTTCTGTAAATAATAATAACACAATTTGATGACCTAATTTAACACATTCACTGCTATCAACACGCCAAAACAAACATTATATCTTCGCATTGATATAGCTAGGCGGGTTTACTGTTCCTAGCCGGTTTGCCGATTATCATTGTTACCGCTGAAGCTGTAACAATAACGCGCTGAAGGTTTTCCGTTTGCTGCAGTAGCTTACGATTATTGAACCTTGCATAGATATGTTGTTATGGGTATGTAAAAATATTCACATATATATCCAGCACGGTATGGCACGGGAGTATTATCACAGAATATATAATAGTACAAGTACAGAAGGCCCACTACTTTGATGTTCGCGACATGCCGCCTTTTTAAATGCCTACAAAATTCTAACAAAGAAATGAGCCGCACGTGCGCGGCGTTCGGCGATAGGGTTGCCTATGGATTAAAACAAATTAATACTCAATAAAATGTTATTGTTGGTTATTATCAAAATAAATTACTATGTAGTAGCGACACCTGTTAATGTTATAGAGTAGTTAAAACTATATACTGTATCTGTGGTTATCTCTATCTTTGGTTCTAAAAGAAATAAAAACTAGTTCGTTGTCAACCTTGTACTTGGTCGTTTTATTTAATAGGTTATGGCCCAGCTTATGGCCTTTAGACTACTAAATCGCGAAAATATAAGTAATTAAGTGTTAACAGTAATTGCAGTGTTATATTTCGCAGTAGGATTAGCTAGTTAGTCTGGCAGTTTTGAACTCTGTGCTTTATCGGACGGTGACTGTGCAAAAATGGCGGCATCGAACTATATAATTAACGTGCCGAAACTTAAAGGAAGAGAGAACTATGACGAATGGGTATTTGCGGCAGAGAATTTCTTAGTTCTGGAGGGAATGATGAAGTGCATCAAACCAGAAAAGGATGCGGACGGCGCTGTGATTGCCGTTTCGGCCGTAGATGACGCCAAGACAAAGGCGAAGTTGATACTCACCATTGATTCGTCATTATATGTTCATATTAAGACTGTGACATCTACAAAAGCACTGTGGGAAAAGCTCCAATCGCTTTTTGATGATTCCGGCTTTACGAGAAGAATAAGTCTTTTAAGAAATTTAATTTCCATTCGGTTGGATAACTGCAGTTCCATGACGTCCTACGTTACTCAAATCATCGAGACAGGACAGAAATTATGTGGAACAGGATTTGCAATAAATGATGAGTGGATTGGCTCGTTGCTCCTAGCTGGATTACCAGAGAAGTTCTCACCTATGATAATGGCTATAGAACATTCAGGCATTCAAGTGACAGCGGACGCCATTAAAAGCAAACTTCTCGACATGGAAACCGGAACTTGTGTCGATGGCGCTGAGGGAGATAGTGCATTTGCCGCGTCTAAAAACTGGCAACACAAAAGTCGACAAATGGCCGCCGGAAGCAAAGATGGCGCTAAGAGTGCTAAGTCAACAAAAACAAATGTCAAATGTTACCGGTGTCATCAAGTGGGACATTATCGATCGCAGTGCACTTATAATCCAAAATTGAATAAAAATGTAGATCGTAAACAGACCAATGCATTCTCAGCTGTGTTTTTGACTGGAAGTTTTAGTAAAAATGACTTCTATGTTGACTCTGGAGCCAGTGTTCACTTGACACCAAACCGAAATTGGATTCAACGTAATTTTCGTGAAACAAGTGATGAAATAGTTGTTGCTAATCAAGAAACTGTTTCAGTAACGTGTGCTGGCGATATTCAGATTGTAACCTCAGTGAAAGACTGTGAATTCGAAATAAACATCGAAAATGTACTTTGTGTACCGAATTTGACAACTAACCTTCTTTCTGTCAGTAAATTGATTGAAAAGGGAAATGATGTGCGGTTTACCAAGACAGGATGTCTTATTTTCAACAAAAACGACGACTTGGTAGCTACTGCAGCGTTGACAAATGGTGTTTATAAGTTAAATACAGTTTCTAGCCTACTAGCCGCTGCTGTGACTACGTCAGGCGAGGTTTGGCACAGGAGAATGGGACATGTTCACAGTGAAAGTTTAATGAAAACAAAGGATGCAGTAGAAGGCATGGATTTGAGTGAAAAAGTTGATATCACCAAATCATCTTGCAAGACATGCTGTGAAGGCAAGCAGTGCCGGCTGCCTTTCAAGCATGTAGGCACAAGGAGCAGTGATTTGTTAGATCGAGTGCATACTGACTTATGTGGCCCAATGGAGGCAGTTTCACTAGGAGGCTCAGTATATTTTCAACTGTTTGTTGATGATTTTAGCCGAATGACATTTATATACTTCTTAAAGCACAAGAATGAAGCTTTAAAGTGCTTTAAAGAATTTAAAGCCATGGCAGAAACTCAAACAAATAGAAAGTTGAAGGCTATTCGCAGTGACAATGGAACAGAATTTTGTAACTCAAGTTTTGAGGCTTACTTAAAGGAAATGGGTATCATACATCAGAAAAGTAATCCATATACGCCCCAGCAAAGTTCCCTGTGCGAACGACAAAATAGATCGGTTGTGGAAAAAGCAAGATGTATGCTTTATGACGCTAAGCTAGATAAAAAGTTTTGGGCTGAAGCTTGTCATACAGCTGTCTATCTTCATAATCGCACTGTGTCTTCAGTGTCCAATGGTAAGACACCATATGAACTGTGGTGTGGTGTGAAACCAGACCTAAGTAATATAAGAATATTCGGTTCTCCAGTTATGGTTCACATAGAGAAACAGAAGAGGACCAAGTGGGACAAGAAGTCACGTCAGTGTATATTACTTGGATATCCTGATAATGTGAAGGGATATAGAATATATGATCCAGAAACAAAGAAAATCTCTACAAGCAGAGATATTATAGTCTTGGAAAAGCCCTCAGAATCATATAGCATTATGGAGGTTGAAGAGAATGACAAAGAAGAAGTTGAGGACCATGTACTGCAAGATGCAGTGGTAGAAGAAAACACAGAATCGACACTGACCGAAGAGCCAGCATTGGATACATCTAGCGAGTATATCCCTAGTGAATATGAGGATACTATTGAGAATACTGATAAAGATGTTGAGGATTCTCCAAAGGTGACATCCAGACCAGTCAGACAGCGTCGTGCACCTGAAAGGTATGGGTTTGACGGTGTGTTTTTTACCCAGAATAATATTATGGACAGTGCTATGGAGCTGACATTGGAAGAAGCCTTGAAAGGGCCTGAGAGGGACCAATGGTTACAAGCGGTCAAGGAAGAACTTAAGTGCTTTGAAGAAAATAGTGCGTGGGAAGTGGTAGATATTCCTAAAAGTGGTACCATAGTGCAGTGCAAGTGGGTGCTAAAGAAAAAATTTGGACCAGACAATGAAGTGCGTTATCGTGCTAGATTAGTGGCAAAAGGTTTTACACAACAGCCTGGTGTGGACTATGTGGAAACTTTCTCGCCTGTTGTGAGGCATAGTACCTTAAGGATGCTTTTTGCTTTGTCTGTGAAACTTAAATTAGACATCACTCATCTGGATGTGACCACCGCATTCTTGAATGGCGAGCTTAATGAGAATATTTTCATGCAAAAGCCTCAAGGTTTTCCCTGTGAAGACAGTAATAAAGTTCTTAGATTAAAAAAGGCTATATATGGCCTGAAGCAAGCCTCAAGAATGTGGTATCAAAAGGTACATGAGTGTCTTACTAAAAATGGATATGTAAGGTCAAAATATGAGCCATGTTTGTATATAAAAAATAAAACTACTATAGTTGCACTATATGTAGACGACTTCTTTGTATTCTCAAGTGATGAAAAAGAAACTTGTAATTTGAAAGCAATTTTAAGATCTCAATTTAAAATTAAAGATTTAGGAAGGGTAAGACAGTGCCTGGGTATGTCAGTGTGCTATGATAAAGATAAGGGTGTACTTACTTTAAGTCAAAGTGAATATATACAACAGTTGTTATTAAAATTCAATTTAATTGACTGTCATACCGTTGATACTCCAATGGAAGTAGGATTAAAATTAACAAAATGTGAAAAAGCTGAAAAAACTTGCCTTTTCAGCAACTGATAGGCTGTTTAATGTATTTGGCTATACTTACTCGCCCTGATATTGCATACTCGGTGGGATATCTAAGTCAGTTTAACAATTGTTATGATAAAGAGCATTGGAGTCATTGTAAACGCATACTAAGGTATCTAAAGAAAACCAAAGATTACTGTATAACATATAAAGGCACCAGCAATAAGGAAATTGTGGGGTTTGTTGATGCAGATTGGGGCACTAACACTTTAGATAGAAAATCGTATACAGGGTATTGCTTTACTTTGTCCGGAGCTGTCATATCTTGGGCTTGTAAAAAACAAGCAAGTGTAAGCCTTTCGTCTACGGAAGCAGAGTATGTAGGGATATCAGAATGTTGTAAAGAGGCAATATATTTGAAAAATCTGTATGAAGAAATTTCAAGTGATATTAATTATATTAAGATTTTTAATGATAATCAAAGTGCCATTAAACTGTTACACAACCCGGTTTTTCATAACAGAAGCAAACATATTGATATTAAATATCATTTTAGTCGGGAATGTGTAAATAACAATATAGTTAAAGTTAAGTATATGCCATCAGTCGATATGATTGCTGATTTGTTAACTAAAGCTTTAAGCTCTATAAAGCATCATACATTTCTGAACCTGATGGGAATGCAATAATATACCTTAACTGTCTTTGCTGTAAATTTAATGTATTTTTTATTTTGATATAGGGAGAGTGTTGGTTATTATCAAAATAAATTACTATGTAGTAGCGACACCTGTTAATGTTATAGAGTAGTTAAAACTATATACTGTATCTGTGGTTATCTCTATCTTTGGTTCTAAAAGAAATAAAAACTAGTTCGTTGTCAACCTTGTACTTGGTCGTTTTATTTAATAGTTATACTATTATATTCAGGTCTTGGGTACTTTCTAGGTATATATATATATATAGTATTTATATATTTTTGTTTAAGTTCCATCATCACAAGCCTTATTGAACCTTTCCGGGGGACTTAATCAATAGTAGATATGTGTAAGAATGTCCTATGGTATTTATTTTATTCAAGATATTTATTTAAGTAAACATTATTAGCCATTCCACACGAGGACAACGCATATGAACCTTAAAAAAATTCGCAACGTAAAGTAACAATAGAAAGTGCGAACGTGCGTTCCGCGAGAACGCGCGCCACCCCTGATTAGGCCGCGAACTCGCGGCCGCCAGCATGTACTTGTAGCGCGGCGATAGAATCGCGGAGTGAGCCGCCCCTGGTATTATTTAATACAAATCAATGCTCTTTAATTTATTGTGTTTTCTGATAACGAAAATTAGAAGACGCGAACACATAACATCGAATGTTTTAATCACCATGACTCACTAGGTAAGCGCATACAATTGGATTCCTACCGAGAAATATTTGCATATCTAAATCTGTAAATGTAAATCTCGAATCATCTTTCGTAAGGCAGACAAAGTATATAGGTACGGAGCAAAATAAATACGAGTAACCTAACCACAAAATTAAAATTTTGATAAAACCCCCGACAGCGACATAGTAGACCGATTTTCATGAAGTATGGCTAAGAACACTCCCGACTAACTCAGCTTTCAAACAAAAAAAACTTAATTTAAATCGGTTCATCCGTTCGGGAGCTACGATGCCACAGACAGACACACACACAGACAGACAGACAGACACGTCAAACTTATAACACCCCGTCGTTTTTGCGTCGGGGGTTAAAAATAGAAAACTGTTTACGAGTTACAAGTTACAAACAAACACACTTCCACACGAAAAGTGAGGGTGATTTGAACCATGAAATCCTGGGCCTCGTATAAAGTATATAGTAGGAGAATTTTTGTAGACATAGTGGACCGATTTTCATGAAACATGGACACTCCCGACTAATTCAGCTTTCAAACAAAAAAACTAAATCTAAATCGGAAGACACAGACAGACATACAGACAGACAGACACGTCAAGGCAATTAAGAAATAATCGCTCGAAAAGAAAATTGACCCTTCTACTGTCATTTTCTTTTAAATCCCATCATAAACATAAATCTGAACTGAGAGCCAAGTCCAATAATATGAATATATATATGCCTTAGTTGTTCACTTCAACGAAAAAGAAGTGATATCTATGTAAATGGGTGCCAAGTTCAATGGTCGGTCCTGAAATTTATTTATAACAACATAAAATACTTTTATTATGGGACCAATGCCGAAATCACAAAAAAATTTTGGCTGTTCCATAGAAGTGAGCGGTATCATGACAGTCGAAATGTATGAAACAGCCAAATTTTTTTTGCGATTTCGGCATTGGTCCCATAATAAAAGTATTTTATGTTATTGTAACGGACCACACAGTCCTCGGTTCAAATCATAAGATATATCCATAATAATTATGCTTAGAAACAAATGCATACAGAGATAAAAACTTAAAAATTGCAAATAAATAAAACGAAAACAACTTACATACAAAATGGAATTCCAACAAATTAAAAATAGAAATTCTCGGAATTAAATCCGGCACAATAGGCGTTTTAGGCACAATAGGCAAAACCGGCACAATAGGCGTTTTAGGCACAACTGGCACAATCAGGCACTATTTGCCATAAAACAACACAGCGCATGCGTTAAAATCGGGACAATAAAACTCAGAGCGCAGCGTCAGAGGGATTCATTCGGCGAGGGAACGTTGAGGTGTTCACATCTGAGGGATAGGTAGGCAAGTATCGTTACTAGGAATCGTTGAAGGAACACATCAGGAGTTTAAGTAGGAAGCGGACTTGAGATACAAGATTGAGAGGTTGGAGACTGGCGAGAAGGTATCTTGGTAAAGTAGACTAGAAGACTACAAGTAAGTGTCCAAATTGTTTATTTTGAATGTGTTTATAGTTGTAATTTTAGATTAGTGCTATTTTTGAAGGTGATAATTTTAAATAGTGGTACTTATTCATTTCATATGAACAAGATATTCATGAATGTTATATTTATGTGGTAATTATTTAAAGTCGTTCAAATTTCAATTTATTTATTACATACAATTAACACTAACGGTTAATTTGGAATATTATTAATTAAAATTCGGATCTGAGTATCTCTAATATGACTACTATATATAACAAATAGATACATAAAATATTACACATATTTATTTTATGTACATACACATTCTATTAGCTAGAATCTCTTTGGGTGATTAGAAGGATTTTCATACTATTGTCTCATCCTTAAGTAAGATAATTTTGCTATATCAATGAAAGTAGGATTAATAACTTTATTTATTGTTCATAACATGTAAACTTTATTAGAGTTAAAGGATAACTTGTGGGAATTAATACTAATACTAAATACTAGGGAGGCATAGGACATCTATGGATGTTAGGATCCTGTCGCTATCAAGGAGAATCATTGATATAAAAATAAGATTGTTCACAAAAGTTGAATCATTGACACTGGCCTCGAGATTGGCAGACTTTGGAATCATCATTCCATTTTCATAATATGGTTAACGATATCGTTGTCTGGGAGATCAAACAATTCTAGCATTGACTAGTGAAACACGATGTCAAGCAATGGACCACTATACTCGGAACGTGGGAAATTGCACGCATATAGAATTTATACTTTGTGATCTTGGACAACCTTCGATGGCTATGGCCGAACCAAAATATATATATATGGGATGGCGTGTGAGTCTGGGGTTTTGTCGTTCGAAAGGCTAGATCAATGAAGTATTTGTCTTAGTATCAAAAGAAGGTCAATGAATAGGCCCAATAAAGGGTATCAAAATAGATATTCTGTTTCCTTGATAGACCAGGGGTAGGCAGAGCAGTTTCTATCCTGACGGTAGAGGACTAGGTTGCAGAAACATCCCAAAACATATAAAATTATACTGGGATTAAAGGGTCCTTGATTAAATATTTGATATCTACTACTATGGTAGTACATTTTTAAGAAGTGCAAAGACACTTTACATCAGTTTACTTTTGTTCTAAGGATCCCATTTGTTCAATGTTTGATAAAACATAAATTGAATCAGCAACCTGGTTTGTCCAAATGCTCGAGCGAGGTCCTTATAATAGGCTATGTTATATTATACACCTATTATTCCTACGTATAAGGGACTCGTGGGTCGGAAACAATTAACCCCATTTTAAATAATGTCTTGTATATATTTTTAATATATTTCCTGTATTTATATTCCTTACACAATTTTACCTATCTCGCACACTCTTATCTCAATGCACTAAATTCTTTCACAAATGTCGTTCTCTCTGCTTATTATACCTCAAGTGAATATATTACTGCCTTAGTTTTATCAACTTAAATTTACCCCTAATAGCAAGTTCCTAAAGGTAAAAAGAATCTGGATTGCTACGCACAACTACGGGGTCCTACCACTTACTAGACGATCACAGTATTTATTTTAATGGCCAATTTTTAATAGTGTATTGTTTTAATTAGGGCTAACAATTTGGACTTAAGTTAGGTAGTGTTAGGTTAATAAAGGGTGAATTAATTAAAAGGGGTAGCGGGGTGTTATAAAGTGTTAGTCCATGACCAGGATGTAATAGACCTAAATATGTCCAATTGTTAGCATATTCAAGTGACATTTTGTCACAAAGTGTTGCTGTGAATGAGATATCCTTTTTAGGAACTTGCTATCCTTCATGCTGAAACTTTATGTTAATTTTGTATCATTCGTCTATTCTTATTAACCACTGCGTAATAGTCTAAGGGGCAATCAAGCTATTGATAGGTTTCTAAGATACGTTTCATCTTGAAGTAAGTTTTGTAAGTTTAAGGTCACTAACCTGGATTTTTAAACAAAGTTGCAATCCGATATTGAAACAGAAACATTGCACTTTGCACAACACATTTCACTCACTTTAGACATAGCTGTGTAATTTTAAAACCATTGTAGGCTTATCACTTATCTAATTAGATTTTTATTTCACTTTAATTCACTATTCAAAGAACTAATGACAGTTTGCGCTTCTAGCATAAACTAAACTTATAAACGTTACCCGTTACGAACTTAGGACGCGGCTTTATACGATAATTGGAATCGCGTGTGCACATGGTATTGTATGTAAACAATAACATAATTATCGATCAACAACGTGCGTACAGACTGATAAGAGATAACACGTGCAGAAAACTGTCATCGACTAGGGACACCGGGGATAGAAGAAAGTATTTGAGGCTATTGTAAAAATGTCAAACCAGCTGTCAATGAAACAATTCAATTGGAATGGCAAATTTAGAAAAGTTATTCGTTCTCTAGCTAATAATTATTTCTGTTACGATAATCAAGAGATTATAGCAAAAATAAATAAAACCTCAATTATATCGGTTATATTCATTTACTGGGAAAGTTGTAATAAAACAAATTAGTCGTTACAGAAAGCAATTACGCACAGATCGACTGTCTTGTGGTAATTTTGTGTCGAGGGTTCTTTAAAACGATATCATGGAAGATTATAAATACTTAGATACATCAAAATAATTTAATATTAAAACGTTGTACATGTTTTATGTTAAGGGAAACTTTTACTGTTTAGTGAATCAAGATTTTCCGTTCTGTTGGTTATAATATATCTGCCAGTCTCACTAAATTAAGTAGAAATGAGCAAGGAAATACTGCTAGTATTTTAGGTACTTTGCTCTGTGGGCCTCTGTAGGAATTGATTTCTAACTAGATTTGGCATGTAGTATGTATGTATGTCATGTACAAGTTGCTAGTATTGGCATGTTCTTTTAAGAAACAGAATAAGCTAAATTAATGACAGTATGCGATACACAGACTTGATTAAGTACATTTTGTCAAAATCTATTCTTCATGTGTCAGTGTCGCATATCATGGTAAGAAATGTCACTTTGACAGCAAGAACACCATCATGTTCACTCTTACCTCACTATCTTCTCGCCCCTTTTCCGTGTTATCAATGATTAGTGATAAGTTGTTATCAGCTACAGAAAAACTAGGAAATAAAATGATGATTGATCTAGAGAAGCGTTAAGCTGTGAAATATCTATTTTAGCTGTGATTATACTGACAAATAGAGGTTGTTTAATCTTAAGTTGTCAATAGGGAAACTCATTGATTTGATTTTGATTTATTTTTAAATAAAATTAACAATAGAATAAGTAAGGGTATTCATAATCATAGGGAAACGAGTAGCAATTAGCACGTTTCATACTTACTAACAACTAAGGATTAGTTGTCTTCCACTGAAGTGTGAACAAATTATAATTACTTGAAAGAGACAAACATTCAAGTAGCTTATTGACAAGAATGTCAAGAACATACAATCTAGAATTTAAGCATAGTTCTTAAGTACTCAAGTAAGGAGTTAGGCACACCATTCATTAGCCTCAGGCAAGCTTATAGCTAGGAATATTTTTATTGACAGTCAGTCTGAGTCATTATATAAGATAGTATTCAGAGCTGTGAGCAGAGTATGAAATGATTCCCATCAGTGAACAGATTGCAGTAGCTATTGCATTTAATAATTAGGGATATGGTGAATCACACACTAGCAAAATTATGAAGGAAGGTGGTAAATGAAACACCCACAAAATGCTTTATTAGTAATATTGAAAAGGTGCACAAAAACAAAAAAAAACCCAGAGCATATATGTTCATATCGTTTCCATTAGACGGAAAAGCGCCACTCCATGCAGGAAAAATAGAATAGAGAAGTAACTTTTAGTTAGGATTATTCAGGCAACAATGGGAAAAAAGATATTATGTTCCTCTTCTCGATGACTTTTGAAAAGTATCTTGATGTGAGACACGTTGAGTGATGATCATATTTGGTGTAGTCAGTGTAGGCGTTAGAAGTGATTGTACATGGAGAAGAATTTTAACTCTTTCATTGAAACCTGGAACAAAAATGAAGGGTAAATACATTTCAGTTAAAACATTTAGAATGCAATTCCACTATTGGATGTGCATTCCTTTTTTTATACATACAGGTCAACAAGTCATATAATGAATTGCAAGACATCTTCATGAAGTTGGCTTTCAATGATATTGTAATATTGTATTGTCATCCCACTTATTGGTTTTATAAAATTTCAGCTCTTTAGGTAGCATGTAGCTAGTAAATATATCAACTATGGAGTAGTCTACAATATAACCTGAGGTTACAATAGGAAAGCATAATTGCCAAGAGCAAGCTTTTTAAAATATTTATCAATAGATTGTGATTAGAGTAAATCTAGTATACTATAAAATAGAGCAAGTGAGTTGATCATAGGTTTCCTATATTTATGACTTTGTCAGATTATCCGTCAGTCTGTGTTTTGATTCTTTACACCAGTTATCAGTGGATGGAGCAGGTTAGCATAGATTAAGTACTTATGAATGTAGATAAATAAGCTAGACTTAAGATTTTAGACTTAGTAGTAGTGTTTGTGCCAAATATAGTGCACAGTATAATAGTTTGGATGAACAAATGGAGTCAGTCTGTACTAGACTTGCTATTATTACCTCTAGAATCAGGAATAAGAGCAAATAATATTATTTACCCTAAAGTAAATCAAAGAATAATAAATAAATAAATAAAGCATTTTACCATTGTCTATGTAGAACAGACATACAGGAGCTGAGCCAGGTCAGCCTGGGAGTCATTCTGTTGCAAGTGAATGTGTTTCGAGCACATACACACATTGCTCAGTCAAAGGGGCATGCAAATGGAGTTCCAATTTGTACACAGCCGGGGAAGGGGCAGGACGTTGATCCTAGTATAATGGCAGTATTGTTCAGCATGCTCTGGAAAATTTAAGAAAATATTTATTAATTAAGTAGGAAATAAGTCCTAGTTATAAGCATAAGTTATAAGAATAAGATTGGTAGAGATTTTATAACTAAATAGGTATTTGATCATTTTATTAATTAGGGTCGATTTTAATTACGGGATAAATTTCAAATTCTATCATACTAAACTATTATCGAAATAAAGTTTAGCCAAATAGAATAAAAGAGAAATAATTACTTAACAACAACATAAAAGTTAAATAAATAAATAAAAATTGAAGGGGCATTTTTGTACAGGCCTACTTGATTACAAACTAAGCATGATTCTTATTATTGACATTCGGTAATGCTTACATTCTTCATTTATACAATTTTTGCTTAAAACCAACATTGCTTGGTCAAACTTTAAAATTCATTCAACCTCCTTGCATCATTCCGGAGTTTGCCACGGCTCATGGAAGCATGGAGTCTGCTTGACAGCTAATTCCAGGATTTGGCGTAGGCACTAATTTTCAATAGGTCTTATTGAAATTAGTCTGGTTTCCTCACGATGATTTCCTTCACTCAAAAGCAACTGGCAAATATCAGATGACAGTTCTCAAGGACAATGGGTCGCGGTTCGAACCCGTACCTTATAATTCAAGGCATACAAATAATTTTATTAACACTTGGTGAGATTAGTTAACAGAATACAGGATCATTAGACATTAAAAGTGTAACTTACATATTAGTACAGGTGATGCAAGCCGTGATCGTCGGTGCCTTGTCTACTCATGGAAGCGGTCCGTCGAAAAATGAGCTGCGACTGGCAGGTTTGAGCTGGTGGAGCGAGGTCACGAGGGTTGCTGAAGATAGGAAGGCGTGGCGTGAGTTTGTGAAGGCCCTTTGTACCTCCGGGGTGTCTTAGGACTACAACACCCACACATAACTGGTAAGGTAGTATAGTGGCACTGGGGCTTAACTCCAAGGGGCATCTAGCACCCAATACCTGAAACATGTAAATAGGCGGACATAAGAAATAGGAAGTTGTAGGCTTACTAAAATTCTCCATCTCTAAGACCGGAATTAGAATGTTATTGTAGTGCGCTATAGGAATTAGACAATCTCTCTATTGGAAAACATTTTACCATTTTAGCAAGTCAAGGTTTAAACTAAACTATGAACTGCTTTGTGATGGACAAGTTAAATACATTATTACTTACGGCGAAAACTTGGCTAATTCCATTATGGTATCATCAAATCATCATGAAAGAAAACCACGTAGTTCCACTGGCGTCATGGGGTCATTTTATTATTGTAGCTAAAGGTTCGGTTTGTTTCATTATTGTTCATGATGTTTTCCATAATCTAAAACCAAACAAGCATTTATTTATTACATTCGTTATACACATTTTGTGTTGTATTTACCACATTACTAACAACATATATCATTACTTAGTTAATGTATTACTCACTTTTTTATGATTTATAACAAATACAAGCCAGCAGGTCGATAAATTACGTAATTTTCAGTTCCAAATAATGCGTGTACGTCTGAACGGCATCCATTTTTCTTTTATTTCTGTCTGACTGACAGTAATGACGTGGCAATGACGTCAGCATAGCAAATGTTGCCATAGAAAAAATCAAAAGGGCTCTATAGATCATAAGACATTTGACGGACCGGATGCGACTAAAATTTATCCAGTATGAATGGGGCTCTGCAGACTATGTGGAACGAATTGTAGAATATTATAAAATATACTCCAATTGCTAATTCGAGTCCAAAAAAACTACGACAGATACGTCAATGTCACAGCTGTCAATGTCACTTATGTCACTGTCAAAATACTTTTCAGGTTTCGACAACCTTCTACATTCTTTATTTGGCACGTAAGAAATCCAAGAATACTTGATGATAAAATTGTGAAGAAAATTCGTTTTAGTTTTTTTGTTTTAATTCTCATACGTCAAATTAGTTCCACCGGTCGCCACTAATAATAAATGTTGGTAATTCGCATTATATTACGTGTATATGTGACAATCAACATCACCTTCATTCACGTTGCTAATAATAATAAAACTTAAACCAGACAAATGTATGCACTAAAGCTGCCCTATCTCAGTCAGGTGCAATTTTCGCCAATGTTTATTAAATTAGTTATTGGAGTCTAACAACCCATTACCAATATTAGAATGTTATTGCTGAAGGGTAGCACCTGAACTGGCTCTCAGAATGGCGCGTAGCGAAGTCAGGGGCTCACGAAAGGTATTTCCTTAGTAACGAGTGCCCAATGTATCTCTGAGACTCCTCAGGAGATTTGGAACCATAAATTGAAGAACATTACTCAAACTTACTTACATACTCTCTTTAAGGTAAAACAATAGATCATTACATGTGCCATTTTTTATCTAAAAGGTTCATAAGTGTCGGTTGTCAATAAAGCGCTACTTGCATATTAACGTCTGTCTATCATATATCAGAGATGTAGTCTGTATATCTGTGTATCATGCATAATAGTAAATTCAAATACAGTTTGACAGACCATGGTGTCATGGCCGCTTCCAAAACAATGGCGGCCGTGGCAACTATAAAGCCCAATATACATTATTTCGCTGATTAGCTAATTGTAAAATATATGTATAAAAAATTGGTCACATATCTATATCATCAATAGTTTGTTCTATACCGCAAAATATAGCACCAAATGTTATTGATACCTGAAGTGATACAAGCGCAATACCAACTTTACAACTAAAAATCACGGAAAAAAAGAAAGAAGATCGAGCGTCCTAGTATTTATGTAAATAATAAAAGACTATTAAATATATAAATCAAAGGATTGAAATAAATAATAAATAAATTATCTTGGCGTGTGTTTTTATAAAAAAGGATTATACTATTTTACAAACATTTTATTGCAGTGGCAACATCGTAGTAGTTTTTTTGGACTCGAATTAGCAATTGGAGTATAGAGACAGTGATTTGACGTTTATATTCAATCTTAATGCTTTTTTTTATATAAATATGAAATAAATAAATAAATAAATATTAGGGACATCTTACACAGCTCAATTTAGCCCAAACCTAGGAAATTTTGTGCTATGGGTGCTGGGCGACGATATGCCTATTTGAATGGATAAAAACATGCTGTATACATGGGAAACATCCATGACTCATATAAAAATAATATATTTTGTGGAATTTCATTAAGGAAAAAAAAATATTTTTAAAGTAAAACTTTGTTTAGACATTTAGTATACTATGACAAATTAAAAGGTCAGTTGAAGAACACCAAATTTCAAACTTTCTATGTTTTGCTAAATAGCGGATCGTAGAACCATATTAGTTATAAAATGAGATAAATAGGTAATGCGTAGTAGTACAGGATTTACTAGCTTTTGCCCGCGGTTTCGCTCGCATACTGTTCGAAACGTAATTCTTGTTCAATCGTTTACAAAACAAAGTAAGATTTCAGTTGGATCTGTAGATTTCGATGTACGGTATACGGTAGCCATACTACCATCGTTGTGTAACAATGAAGCAATCGTTGCAATCACTTATTTAGAAAAATAGTACATACAATATTATGTGTAACCAAGAATCATATTTCGTCATGTTTGGAAACTTTCACTCATGTGTCTTTCCATCTTTTTTATGTAATACGTCGGTGGCAAACAAGCATAAGGCCCGCCATGTTAATAAGCTAATGATAGGTCAGTATGTATGTATGTGTGTATGTTTGTAACGATAATACTAGAAAATAGTTATGTCATAGTATTGGAAGATGTTATCAGAGCAGTTAGGCGTAACAAGTTACTTGTATTATTTTTCCTACTTACAAAAGAAGAATTCTTAGCAGTATCATCTTCCATAATTTAACTTTGCGTCTTGAACTATAGGTTGCAAAGATGTAGGTAATTAATACTTAACGGTAATTGGCATCACATACGATATTTTGCAGGTTTGCGTACAATTTTGCGTGCCATTTGTATAGGGTTAATGTGAAAGTTAAATGTAAGACGTGACGTGATTGCATAGGCTGATTCATAAAGTAAAGAATAACATAGTACATAGTACCTATACTTATGATATAAGTATGTTTATGATTTTTAATTTTTGAACAATTTGAAAAATTTAAATAGCAACAGGAAAAAGAGAGAGCTTTTTAATTATGATATCATACATTATTTTTACTGTCATTATCTAAGTGGACTTGCAGGTATGTCAGAAACAGTAAAATTGAGCGTATGAGGAAGGATGAAATCTGAACGAGTAGTATAAATGAGATTCGCATAATAGAAAGAAGAGAGGTTTAGCTAGATGAATGGATGAAGAGTCGTTTGAAGATATGAAGGGTTTCCTCATGTTTGCAAGTTTGAGAATAGTGACGGCAGTTATTGGAATTTTAGAATGGGGAAAGGGTTACACAAACTTGTTACCACGAGAGTTAGGTGTTAGGATAAATAATTTATACCTTTTACAGGTACATTCTTTTGGTAACAACATACTCTACATGCCGCTAACAAACGAACTAAACACACACCCTGTGTCTTTATGGGATAAATCAGATAATTTTGTCTGGCATATATAAAAAAAAAATGTGACTTAACATGGAATCATATTTATAAAATTGTTGATTTGATTAAAACATTGATTGTCTGATTACTTTTATAATTATACATAGGACATTATGCCGAGAAAGGAGGAAAATTATTGATTAGTATTGAGTTGTGGACTGGTTCCTTGAACTATGGGGAGAACAGTTGTCAGTGGCTACCTGAGAATAGAAAGGCTTTTTCTTTCTAGTGAAGAGATCTTTGTAAGTTCATAATATCTGTACAATGGAGATAGCGGGTTACCTGTCGGACAATGTGACTAACTACCCATATGAGGATGCAAGGATTTTACCATTAGGGTACATTTGATTCACAACCAAATGCTTTTACTGGAATGAAAATTCTGGCTGGTGGCAATTTGACTCATGTGTCTGGGTAACTATTAAGTTCATAATTCGTGCTGGATCAGTGAGGTTCTTTTGAGTATTGGTCACTTTTATTCACCACAACTATGAAAATGGGAAATTGAAAATTTCAATAACTGAATTATTTTATTGGTTATTTTCGTTTAACACAAAATGTTATTTTGCATCAAACGAAAATAAAAGGGGCAGATGTAACGGACCACACAGTCCTCGGTTCAAATCATAAGATATATCCATAATAATTATGCTTAGAAACAAATGCATACAGAGATAAAAACTTAAAAATTGCAAATAAATAAAACGAAAACAACTTACATACAAAATGGAATTCCAACAAATTAAAAATAGAAATTCTCGGAATTAAATCCGGCACAATAGGCGTTTTAGGCACAATAGGCAAAACCGGCACAATAGGCGTTTTAGGCACAACTGGCACAATCAGGCACTATTTGCCATAAAACAACACAGCGCATGCGTTAAAATCGGGACAATAAAACTCAGAGCGCAGCGTCAGAGGGATTCATTCGGCGAGGGAACGTTGAGGTGTTCACATCTGAGGGATAGGTAGGCAAGTATCGTTACTAGGAATCGTTGAAGGAACACATCAGGAGTTTAAGTAGGAAGCGGACTTGAGATACAAGATTGAGAGGTTGGAGACTGGCGAGAAGGTATCTTGGTAAAGTAGACTAGAAGACTACAAGTAAGTGTCCAAATTGTTTATTTTGAATGTGTTTATAGTTGTAATTTTAGATTAGTGCTATTTTTTGAAGGTGATAATTTTAAATAGTGGTACTTATTCATTTCATATGAACAAGATATTCATGAATGTTATATTTATGTGGTAATTATTTAAAGTCGTTCAAATTTCAATTTATTTATTACATACAATTAACACTAACGGTTAATTTGGAATATTATTAATTAAAATTCGGATCTGAGTATCTCTAATATGACTACTATATATAACAAATAGATACATAAAATATTACACATATTTATTTTATGTACATACACATTCTATTAGCTAGAATCTCTTTGGGTGATTAGAAGGATTTTCATACTATTGTCTCATCCTTAAGTAAGATAATTTTGCTATATCAATGAAAGTAGGATTAATAACTTTATTTATTGTTCATAACATGTAAACTTTATTAGAGTTAAAGGATAACTTGTGGGAATTAATACTAATACTAAATACTAGGGAGGCATAGGACATCTATGGATGTTAGGATCCTGTCGCTATCAAGGAGAATCATTGATATAAAAATAAGATTGTTCACAAAAGTTGAATCATTGACACTGGCCTCGAGATTGGCAGACTTTGGAATCATCATTCCATTTTCATAATATGGTTAACGATATCGTTGTCTGGGAGATCAAACAATTCTAGCATTGACTAGTGAAACACGATGTCAAGCAATGGACCACTATACTCGGAACGTGGGAAATTGCACGCATATAGAATTTATACTTTGTGATCTTGGACAACCTTCGATGGCTATGGCCGAACCAAAATATATATATATGGGATGGCGTGTGAGTCTGGGGTTTTGTCGTTCGAAAGGCTAGATCAATGAAGTATTTGTCTTAGTATCAAAAGAAGGTCAATGAATAGGCCCAATAAAGGGTATCAAAATAGATATTCTGTTTCCTTGATAGACCAGGGGTAGGCAGAGCAGTTTCTATCCTGACGGTAGAGGACTAGGTTGCAGAAACATCCCAAAACATATAAAATTATACTGGGATTAAAGGGTCCTTGATTAAATATTTGATATCTACTACTATGGTAGTACATTTTTAAGAAGTGCAAAGACACTTTACATCAGTTTACTTTTGTTCTAAGGATCCCATTTGTTCAATGTTTGATAAAACATAAATTGAATCAGCAACCTGGTTTGTCCAAATGCTCGAGCGAGGTCCTTATAATAGGCTATGTTATATTATACACCTATTATTCCTACGTATAAGGGACTCGTGGGTCGGAAACAATTAACCCCATTTTAAATAATGTCTTGTATATATTTTTAATATATTTCCTGTATTTATATTCCTTACACAATTTTACCTATCTCGCACACTCTTATCTCAACGCACTAAATTCTTTCACAAATGTCGTTCTCTCTGCTTATTATACCTCAAGTGAATATATTACTGCCTTAGTTTTATCAACTTAAATTTACCCCTAATAGCAAGTTCCTAAAGGTAAAAAGAATCTGGATTGCTACGCACAACTACGGGGTCCTACCACTTACTAGACGATCACAGTATTTATTTTAATGGCCAATTTTTAATAGTGTATTGTTTTAATTAGGGCTAACAATTTGGACTTAAGTTAGGTAGTGTTAGGTTAATAAAGGGTGAATTAATTAAAAGGGGTAGCGGGGTGTTATATTATAAATAAATTTCAGGACCGACCATTGAACTTGGCACCCATTTACATAGATATCACTTCTTTTTTCGTTGAAGTGAACAACTAAGGCATATATCATATTATTGAACTTGGCTCTCATTTCACATTTATGTTTTTGATGGGATATCATTACTTTTTGTAGGTATTTTAAGGCTACGGGAACGCTTATTAATATTTACTAAGTGTACTGGAAAATCTAGGACTACTAGCGCCATCTAGTAAGTCCCGGTAGAACTAAACATGTTTTTACGGAACATATCACTTTTCGAAAATGATAAAAAATTACCGATTTCTGATTTATTTCTGTGTATTCACTTAGGTAATTAGTTACCTACCGTCATGCCAAATTTGAACTTTCTAGGTCATTTGGAACTGGTTTAGAATTTATGTCTATGATAAATATGACGATTTTAGACGTTATTATCAAAACAACCGTTTGAGATGTGTTTATGAAATTTAGAGCACATATGTATCTCGCAAGTCTCAATATATGAGCCAAATTTGACACGTTTATGTAAAATATTTTTTGAGTTATGAGGGGGTCAAAAGTGGTTCCAAATGGTTCGTGTAATATTACACACGGTGCTGCTCGCCAGTTCTTTTACTTGAACTTGGCTTGACACACTGCCGCGTGTCTAGACCACGAGTGCAAAAAAATCCTTACTAAAGACATGTCATAAAATAGTACAATGTGCAACGTGGGGCGGAAGTTAAATATTGCAAACGAGAGCAAGTTAATTTGCGACGGCGTGCCGTAGCGAACTCAAATCTAATTTTTCATCACACTTGCAACAGGAAAATGTATGAAAAACTAATAACAAAAGTTAATGTTACCTGAAATTACGTAACTCACTCGGGAGAACGGATTTTCTACAACTCCCGCTCCACCTGCGTGCAATTGGAAATTTACCGTGCTATGAATGAACGTGATAGCTTAACCCCTCGAATACCTTGACCCGTATCCGTCACAGTCTCCACGTTTCACGCCATGGAAATATCAAAAGCACACAAATAAATCTACTTACTCAGCCTGACAAAACAGCACCACACAAACTATGGAACGCCACGGCAGCACGTGGCATGCTGGGCTCCAGGCCCTTATACGGCTGTCCGATCACCAGAGAGGATCTCGTTACGAAAAAGAACGCCGCACTGAATGATTTCGAATTGAAAGGACCCAAAACAAAAGCCGCGTGGCAAACGAATAAACAATAAATACCTACTCTAATTAATTAAATGAAAATTTCTCCAGTTTCTGTATCAACACTTGAAGTAACAAAACCCAAACAAATGTCATTCCAGAACAGCCTTTAAAAACATGTGATAACATTTGTTATCATGTTTCTAAAATAGTTTATTTTCCAAAAATCAATACCTAAATTCAAAAAACGTACAAAGTTCTTCTGGAATGACAGCCAAAATACCTACAATTTCGAATAATACTTGTTGTATGGCAACCCTACAACAGATAAACATAAATATGTGCATTGAATTGCAACAAATAATGCAATGAACGAGAAGGAAGTGTTTCATTCACAAATTATAATTATCCAAAACATTTGGCTACGTTTATAGAAAAATCCGCTACGTTACAGACTGTATCTACTGTTCTGTCGCAGTGCCTTAGCAGTTATACTGTAATGTTGTGTTGCTAATTTTAATAAATAAATAAGGTAAATGCGGCTGTTTCCGTACCGAGAGAAGTGTGGCCCTTTTACTCATTGTCACAGGTGTTTTTTGCGAGCTCTTACATTTGCTACAGATGTAGTGCGAAAAGCTTTTCCTTCGTTTTTTCACGGAAACATACGAACGTATCATGCTATTTCAGTCTATTGCAGTACAAGACGTACTGACACTGCTTGAACTAGCATGACAAATATTGGGTTGGCACAAAAGTAATGAGACACTTGGTTTACGTTTTATATTTTTTATTATTATTACAATACAAAAAGCTTAGTCGATGATGTAATCACCATTAGCATCTATGACTTCTTGCCAACGATCCGTCAAAGTTTGGATGCCTTTCGCCCAGAACTCTGATGGCTGTGCCTCGAAAAAGTTGTTCAACTCCACCTGTACATCATGGAAATCATTGAATTGTTTACCCCGCAAATGTCGTTTTAGGGCTCTAAACAAATGAAAGTCTGATGGTGCGAGGTCTGGAGAATAAGGTGGGTGGGGTATCGTCTCTCAGCCCAAGTTCTGCAGCTGTTGGCGAACGGTAGATGCGACATGAGGTCGAGCGTTATCATGTAGTAAAATTACAGTGGCTCGTCTTCGTCGTTTTTTCTTGATAGCAGAAGATAGTTCGGTGAGCTGTGTTGAATATTTGTTAGCGTTTACAGTTTCATTGTGTAATAGTTCATGAAACAGCATGCCTTGCGAGTCCCAGAAACAACAAAGCAAAACTTTTAAGCGGTTCTATTGACTCAGCTTCGGTTGAGTTGGTGGCGTTTCTTCTCGAGGCAGCCAAAAAGCACGACGTGTATCGTTCTCATAATAAATCCATGATTCATCTCCCGTAACCAGATCAGTCAAAAACTCTTTACGTGGGGGTCGCAGCAAAAGTGATTGACAGATGGCGACACGGACTGCACGACTGGCGTCGGTAAGGATGTGCGGTACCCATCGAGCCAAAACTTTTCGATACCCAAGCTCATGCAGATGGTATTCCACAGCGTGGTGACTGCAGTTAAGTGCTTCCGCTAATTCACGAGTAGCATCAGGATTCGACTGTAGTTCGCGTCGTAAATCGTCATCATTGAATGCAGGTGGTCGCCCTGAGCGTGACTGACTTTCAAGGCTCCTGTCTCCTGATTTAAAACGGTCAAACCATCTGGACACTGTGGCATGGCTTGTACTTCCAGCGCCCAATGCAGTGTTGATATTGTCAGCCGCAGCCCGCGCACTGTGGCCTAACAAGTACTCGTATAAGTAAAGTGTTCGAACTTGTCGCTCGTCCATTTTATTTCAATCTAACTAAACCAATCACGAGGGCGGCCTTATATACCCTCACATTAGAAGTACCTAGAATGTTCTACAACATACTAGAATATTATCGAAAACAATTAACTTAAGAAAGGAAATGTATAGAGTTTTGTAGAGTGTGTCATTACTTTTGTGCCAACCCAATACAAACGTTTCCGGAAAGGTACGAAGGAAAAGCTTGTCGCACTACATCTGTACTCACTATTCGCATTTAGCGGTAAACTTAACATCTCTTAATAAACACTGATTATTGTTTAACAGGCCAGATGTGAAGGCCGTATACTTCTCGATATGCCGCACTTATCCGCATTAACCTTAAACCTTACTTATCTTACTGCATTTAATGCAAGCCACGGTGTGAGTGCATTCTCCTGCCAGACAGCCGGCGGCGGCGGGCCCGCCGATCAATATGCAGCGGCGAGACGCATTGTATCCTTACCCTAAACCCAGTGCGGAGGACTCCACAGACACACTCCTCAAAGGATTTGCATGCTACATTCAATACGCTTTACACTTTGCACAAAGGCGATCACGTACTTGAGGAGTTAATTCTTTAGCACACTGACAACTAAGGGTTGCTGCACTAAATAGTAATTGGCCTATGTTATCAGATAGAAACACACGAAGAGAACTCTATACTGTTATTGTTACGAGTGGCCAATTACATACGTATAATAAAAATATGGCATTAACTATAGAATAGCAGTAACCTCGACTCTTTTTTGTCTCCATTAAAAATAATCAGTTAATCACCAGCTTAGTTTGCTCTCTTGTTTTACTTTCATTAATAATTACATTTATACTTGATGCATCGAATAATGATTTTTATGACAGTACTTGTCAACTTCTTGATACACCAAATTTAGGAAATAATTGAAGTATCTACCGTATTATCATATATTACTAAATAAATACAATATAAGTACTTAAAAAAACATTAATTGCTCTATATAAAAAAAAAATTCGATTGATGGTTGCTTGAGCGAGATGTGTTACAGTTTACAGTATTAGATATCTAGGTACAATCAGCAATAGAAGTCTCTAAGTGGAGAGGTGTTCAAAATTATACTGATGTGACTTTATTGTTAAGAAAATAAGGTCCAGGTCATTTAGAATATCTCGCTCGCTCTGCCATTTCTTCTGCTGATTCAGAACATTATGCATTATTCATTCACCCCTGTACTAAGTTAACTTGTGTAGGTAAATAATACTTTAAATATACAAATATTTTATTTATTTTCAAATATTTATTTGTTTTAAAGAAAAGGAGGTTTCTCTTAAAATTATAGAGCATTCATGATTAAAAATGGAAGTTCCTATAATTTTATTATCTTACATTTATTGATAAGACACGTCTCCAAACTTTTTATGTCATTCGTCACGTTTTTACGTTTAAAATAATGTTTTACCTATCTCCTGATTATCTCTTACTCGTACATTACAGATTGCTTAATTACATGCGTAGACCTTGATTAGACTTAATAGTTTCATACAGCATTTTTAAGCGCTTATATTAAAGTCTGGGTCTGTTGCCAAGAGTCACAGGAGGTAGGGCATAGCGAATGATATTCCGCTTTGTGTGGTAGGGCACAGCACAGCGGATATCGTCTCGCTCGAATCTAGAGCAGAGCCCAACTGGGGTAGTACCTCCGCCTTACAGAAGACCGCAGCCAAATAGCACTAGACCCTACTCATAGTGTTGTGTTCCTGTCGGTGAGTAAGGCTGCCAGAGCTCAACGAGGGTGCGGTGTGCTGATGACGGGAGGACTTACGGAACTAACTTGTTCCGTTTATTGTCCTTTGAGTCGTCGGCAACCCGAACCCTCCTTAGAGCTTGTACACTCCTTTTTGCTGTGTACACACAGCAAACACAGCAAAAGGGAATGTACAAGTTTCTAATGGGGTGGCAACGCGCATGTGACACTGTTTGAGTTGCAGGCGTCCATAGGTTACGGTGACCGCTTTACATCAGGCGGGCCGTATACTTGTTTGCCACCGACGTAGTATTAAAAAAAAAAAAAGTACAATCGTGGACGCTCCGTTACCCGATACATAACTGGCTGACCTATTCCCTGTAGTTTTACCGCGTAGTCTTACCAGTTGAACCATTAGGAATTTTCTTCCCGATAGATTTACTGATTGTAAGACATCGCTTTTTTTACGAAACCAGACGCGACAACTGTTTCGACGGAGCCCCGCTCTGTGCGGGGCTCCTATTTCTACACTGCCCTTCGGGCATCTATAGGTACCTTACGAACCTACCTATTGCCTGGCCCTTACTAACAGTAAGTTTATTGGGAAGAAAATTCCCAGTGGTTCAACTGGTAAAACTACGCGGTAAGACTAGACTAGGTACGTAGCCAAATGCACAAACTCTTCCGATAATATTGTTATCGTAGCTAGCAATTTCTATCGCTCTCCCGTATTGGCGCAATAGAGCCAGAATGCGTTTCGATCGGCGTCTAGCGTCAACGATTGTCATTTCGGCTAGGCCAGCTGTTGCACCAATACAGAAGAGCGATAGAGAAAGATAACTATACGCTACGCTACGGATCGTCAATAATTTGAATCTGAGTTAAAGGCTCGGTTCGAAAAGAGAAGAGTCGTAAAATGCATTGGATCTCATACATTTTACAACTCTTCGCTTACCGCTCAGAGCGTCTTGAATAGGTACTTACTTAAATGAGTCAAGTCAGATTATTGATTCGAACTTCAAACCGACTTGTTACTAGTGTCTGACCAAGTTAAAGTTAATGATACGATTTTGATACCAAAGATTGCGCATGGATTATTTTAAATGTTAAATTTCTTTCAAATATTATGACAAACGTCTGTGGCGAATCGCCACGCATTCAGATATGCCTCGAACAGAGAAAAGTTAGTTTTGTTGTGTTGCCAAAATGGCGTGTTAGCTTAGCTAGAGACAACTGTGTTCGATTTCGCGGCTTGATATTTAGTCCTAACTTGTGGAAAATGTAATGACAATGACCGAATGTAAATGTTTCGCACAAATGCAAAGTGATGTTGAACTTCATCGTGTTTCATTTATAACATGGAATGAGATTCTATACGTCCAAAGTCTGCTGCGTAGTAAGTAGGGACGTGGGAACAGCGTAAAATCTAGAGATAGGTCTGGTTCTGGTGTTACATGAATTAGAAAAATTAATTTCTGATATTGGTTTACAAGGGGGCAAAGTTGTTGTTTAACCGCAAGTGTCAATACGCAAGCGAAAAGCGAAACCCGAGCAAGCGAAAAATTCCAATATTAAACCGCGAGCGTTGCGAGTGTTTCAGAATGTGGAATATTGAGCGTTTGCTAGGGTTCCAAGGCACGTAGGTTAAACAAATTTTGTTAACGATCGAAGCTCAAATTTTTCAACCACACACCATACAAATTTTAACTTGATGTCCGGGTGTTTAATAGTTTGATTAAGGTAAGAGTATTAAGATAGTATTTTCATCGTGTTGGTGTAGTGAAAAAAATTCACTCACGGGCAAATTTTGTTTAATGTTCGTGCCTCGAAACCCTCGCAGCGCTCAAGATTCCATTTCTCGAACCACTCGCTACGCTCGCGGTTCAGTACTTCATTATTTCACTTGCTCGGGTATGAACATTGGCACGTGCGGATGAACAACGACTTTGCCCCCCCTGTAAAACAAATAACTATTTTTTGATATGAAATTTTACTTTCATTGCATTGGTGAGGACATCGGACAGGAGGAATTTTTCGCCCTCTGAATTCTATATCTATAATTAGGTATACGCTGGTACAAGGAATTTAATCTGAATACATACTTTGATAGAACACTGACTTGAACACCCCTACAAAAGAAGCTGTAAAAAAAACATTACCTCGTCTTAATAAATAATGAATAGAAGGTTCAAAAGTGCAAAAATCAAAAGTGCGAAGAATGTTAGAGGACAAACAAAAAACTCCCTACAAGTCTGATATTGAAGTGGCTGCAGTTCGTCATGCGTGCTCCCTAAATTCGGCAGATCTAGCCATCAGAGTAGGTATTTTACTTAAGAACTTTCTACGACTGAAGAAAATTTTTGGACGATTAGCCGTGTAAGGTACAGCGGGGCAAATCTCGACTGGGGCCAATTTAACTGGTCCATTTTTTTCATGTTTTACAATGTTTGCATTATTAAATAGAGTGTCCACCGGTTATATATGGTAGGCGTGTTCAGTGGATATGTTATGGACCAAGTGATAAATCGGGCACTATACAAGTATACATAATGCCCGGGCATTATGAATAATGCCCATTGTGAGTGGGCAGTTTGATAATAACTATTCAAATAATTAAATTGCCCGGGCATTATACATAATGCCCATCCACTTTTGGGCAAAGTAATAATAACACGGCGAGTAGCTGAATTTTGCCCGGGCATTATACATAATACCCACCCTCTGTCGGGCAAAGTGATAATAACATATCGAATAGTGGAATTTTGCCCGGTCATATACATAATTCCCATCCTCTGTTGGGCAAAGTGACAATAACATACCGAATAGCTGAATTTTGCCCGGGCATTATGCATAATGCCCATCCTCTGTTGGGCAAAGTAATAATAACACACCGAATAGCTGTACTTTTCCCGGGCATTATACATGATGCCCATCCATTGTTGGGCAGAGTAATAATAAAACATGTAGCAAAGCTAATAGCTGGATTGGCGTAGCTGGGCCATTTTTTTCAAAGTTGTTCACCCGACTTTTTTTTTGGATATGGAAATTTTTATGTGGTTTCCACTCAGAATCGCGAGCTCTTTCAATTCTAATAGGAGAAAAAAAGTGTCCCAAGGTTTTTTTCCCATTCTGTTACCATTTTTTCATACATTTTGTATGGCGGTAACGGAATGGAAGGTTCGAAAAAATGTATGGAAATCTTGGGTCATTTTTTTTTCTCCTATCAGGATCGAAAGAGCTCGCGATTCTGAGTATTAATCGCGTAAAAAATACCCATGTTACAAAAAAAGTGGGGTGGACAACTTTGAAAAAAAAAATGGCCCAGCTTCAGCATACTTTCGTGCCGATTTGTTCAAGAAACTGTATGCAGTTTCATATCGAACAACAAAGGACGCGCAGCCGCTGCAACTTTGACATCCACCCGCCGTCTTCAGTTTCCCGTGATCATGATGCATGAAACTGCGTCGAAATATCGGGACTTCAATAAAATTCAAAAAAGTAATCACGGTTTATATCCCGGTTAATATAAATCTTATGAAACTAATTGTGAATAAATTAAAACTCTTATGATAGATGATTTAGAGTTAAACGAAAAGTCCGATATAGGCCGCAGAGCAGAGCTCGCCTTGAGCCTTAGTGAGGCAGGGTCCATAGATGATATCGGGAGAGGGCAATAAAGAGTTTCGGTCCGTCAGACCAGCTTCTAGCCATAAGGCACGGCTACCGGTAAGCGCCATGATAAAAGTGCACTTTCACGAATGGCAAAGATGGTGAAACGCCTAGTTTGTTTAGCAGGTATGACCAATGATAGCGTGAAATGTGGCTCGACAGACAATACGGCCAGCACACTGGGAGAATACAGTCGTTGGGCTGCGGAAAGAGCTTCCTTCAAGGCAGTAACGAGGTTTGCAGACCTGTATATGTAGCGAGAACATGGGATAATGGAGGCTATGCTGAGTAGTGAGAGGTCGGCCCGGAGGTGAGACCCCTAAATCCTCCCCGGGTCAGGGGGATGCTGCATAACAGCATTCCGGAAAAGAACAGCTATGCTCGGTCAGTCACTATACTGTATACCTCTCACACAAGAGAGGAACCTGTGCCAAGCAGTGGCACGTAATTTTTTTTTATATTTCCGTCCAACTGTAACCGTTATTTGAAATATGTTTTTTGTTTTAATAATAGGTACGTTTTGTGAAACTGATTTAACTTTGATCATCTTTACTGACCTGACTGACCACTATTTGATCAACAACTTAATAAAATAATTTGTATTCATTTTTATTATACTTTAAAGTCTACTTCAATTAAAACGATGATGGCGTACAAGGAAATAGGTATTTAATTTGTATAAAAAATCGAAAGACTACTAATTGTTCAAGTCTACTCAAAAGTACCTATCCTCATGAAAGAAGCACAATTTACATTTCATTATTTGTTAGGAAACACTCAGTATACTTATCAAACTTATTATCAAATTTTCCAACAATCATGTGTATCATAATTTATTTATTTATTTATTTAAACTTTATTGCACAAAAGAACAACTTAATGTACAAAAGGCGAACTTAATGCCATGAGGCATTCTCTACCAGTCAACCTTTGGGCAAAGCAGAGAAGATTGTAGGCGGTGCATTAAGAGACCAATTTTGAAATATCAATCAAAAGCTAATAATAATAATAACCGGGCAATGTGATAAAAAATGGCGTTTAGACAAACTTGTTAAAACTTATTATCAAAGTGCCCAGCGATTACGTAGCATTATCATAATGACCGGGCAATATGATAAAAAATGGCGTTTAAACAAACCTGTTAAACTTATTATCAAATTGCCCAACGATCACGTAGCAGTATCATAATGACCGGGCAATGTAATAAAAAATGGCGTCAACACAATGATTAATCACTTTGCCCAATACGGCTAGGCATTATTCATAATGTCCGGGCATTATACATAATGCCCTTATTAATCACTTGGTCCATAACAGATACATGTAGAACTCAACATCATAGTGTAGTAATGGAAAAAATGGATCAGTTACAATTGACCCCCAGTTGACATTTGTCCCGCTGTACCTTAAGCTTATATAGCCGTGTAAGCTAAATAAAAACATGCTTCGACCTGCGTCCTTTTCAAATTCTTTGTTAGTACCAAAATAGTGTTCGAGGTCAACACATTTCAAGGTCATAATGTCACTGCGTCTTGAACTCGGCGAACCTTCATTACAAGTATCGATCCTAAGCGGGGGATGTCAAGATAAAATTTTATTTCAGCCGTTGCATTGATCGCGTTTAATAGCAGAGCTAACTTTTAATAATTCTATTCCATCAAAGTAAATTACGTTTAAAATTTCATCGTATTAGATTGTGAGGCTTGAAAATGGCGGGGTCGTTGTCTAGCCTCGAAAATAGATAGTTCGGTGGCAG
The DNA here is from genome assembly GCF_023078275.1 of Leguminivora glycinivorella. NCBI lineage: Eukaryota > Metazoa > Arthropoda > Insecta > Lepidoptera > Tortricidae > Leguminivora > Leguminivora glycinivorella. The sequence continues at coordinate 12,871,037 of NC_062977.1, forward strand.
TGACCTGAGCGCTCCGACTGCACTCCCCATCCCTGGGCTTCAGCACCCTTTTGTCCCTCAGCGGCTCGCCTGTTGATTCGTTGTATTCGGCATTATAATTTAAAAAAAAAAAAATAACACTCTTATTTTATTTAGTAATTTTTCACAACCACATTGGGTGCTTTGTTCGCTTTCCGCCTGCCCTACAAATAAATATATGATCCAAATATTGTGCGTGTCGGTACGGTCATTTAGGGGTTCCGTACCTGAGAAGGAAAAACTAAAAAGGCTCATCAGATCACTTTGTTATCCTTCCGTCTGTCTGGCTGCCTGTCTTTCGGTCAGACTGTCTAGGTCTGTCTCTCTGTCAATAGGTAGGTACACGGGACACTTTTAGACCTTAGTATATGTATAGTTTCAATTTCTAACCGATACGCGTTTCCTAAGATAAAGGGTCTTGACTGACAGGCAGACAGACGGACGTAAGGATTCAGTTTTTCCTTTCGAGGCATGGAATCCTGAGAGACCCACATGAGCGTATTCTACCATTAATAGAATATTATCTGGAAATTTCTATAATAAAGTGACGTTACTAAATTTTATGTTTTAGTGTAGGTACTTAGTAGTAATTAATTATCTAAATTATTATATTTCTAGGGTGGTCTTCTTTATTTGAAATATTTCATCGGGTTTGATTGTTCAACTAGTTTGAGCGTGCAGCACTTTGGCGTATAATGCGTTTTTCACCATTTTGACAAAGTTAGCTCTATCTTTAATACTTTGACAGCGCTTTTTAAAGGTGACTAAAGCAGCTAAATCGCAGCAGAGACTAAAAAAATACATAAGATATTTGACTGAATAATATATTTCGCAATTTTTAAATATTAAAAACAAATGTGGTTACTTGCAATTTGAAACAAAATTTATTTTATGATTTGGGAATTTATTATATAATTTGGAAAATACTTTTTTTTTCTATATTAATAATTTTATTTTGTTAGTTTTAAGATTCAGTTTAATTTAGATTAGTTTTTAATTTAATTTTAATTAATTAATTTATTTGTTTATCGTTTTTTAATTGTATTGTTAACGTTTAATTTATAACTAAATTTTTTTTAGGTTTTGTATCAGTGATTGGCAAATCAATTTTAACGAGATAGTACCTAATGTTTATTTTTTAAAATATATTTAAAAAATCTTAATTTTAGTAAGGTGTAATAACCGCAGGTCGAGAGTGCAGTGCACCCCAGCAAAGGTCAGAGTTAAGGTTAAAGTTGATGTCGGATGGGCGTTGCATCGGCGTCAGCGACGCTGGGCGGGCGGTGCAGGACACCTGAGGGTGAGATGAGGGCGGCGCGGCGCGCGGGCGGCGGGGCGCACGCTGCAGATTCACTTTCGTCCGGCCGCGACCGCCTGCCAGTGAGAGAAAGTTGCCCGCGGCGAGCGGACGAGTCTCGCGTTCGCGGCGCTCGCTGCACGCACGCACGATACGAGTACGCGCCCGGCGCCGGCTTGCAACGTTCCCGCCCAAGCGTTTTATGATTTAAAAAATGTCTTCGGGACTTTTCGTGCGCATGAATCGTTGATGAAGTATGTGTAGAAACTTTTTATGACTGTTTAAAAGTTTTAAGATAGAGACTTAGTTTAATTAAGGAACAATGCAGTGTTATCCGAAGATGTCGCCCAAGCGCGAGCCTATGGACAATGGTTACGAGCCGGAGATGCTGCCCGGCGTGAGGAGGCTGGAGCTGCCGGCGCCGCCGGGGAAGGAGTTCCGCGCGCCGGTGCTGATGCCGGCGCCCACGCACTCCGTGATCCAGTGCATGCGGCCGCCGCCGCCGCCGCCCCCGCCGCAGCCGAGGCTCCACAAGCCGCCGTCCTTCGAGGAACCTTCCAGCTCCATTCCCGATCTAGGTGAGTCTACTACTACCTACTACGATCCATCGCAATAAGGAAGTCACGTTGGACCTAGGTCAATAGGCACATGGCTCTCCGGTGGCAGACGTGTTACGCGCACTAACTGTCACTCTTACTTGAGACTATCGCTACACACACACTATGAAGAAGTGGGCAAGGTTGTAAAATTCACCCTTACTGAATTTAGAGTATTTTTAAGGAACCCTTAATAGATCATGGACCCGTAACTTATTTAGTGATTTTGTCTCTATTCTAGTAATTAGGTAATTAATTTTAATAAATCTACTTAGGTAATTCTAAGTATAAAATATTTTATACTTAAATTGATTTAATTCTGTCACCTTAACCCCTATTTTCAAGGTCTATTTTTACGCGCATGTTTGCATAGATAGTCTTTGATATTTGAGGTCCCATTGGCAATTCCACCAATTTTATTAGTCAGTGAAACAGCGCCCGTGAAAATTACGTTCATGTATATGGGCCATACCTATTTTATCCTTTCGTTATTGCGCCTTTTATGGTCCTCAAATTGTAAAATCAAGTAGGATCGACGTAATATCGATTTCAGCAACGAATAAAGAAAATATTCAAAGATAGCCTTAACAATGTTAACGTTTAATGTGATTCAATAAATGTAAAATTTATCAGGTGATGTCATCTTACATAGGTCGACCTAGCCCTAAATTAAGCATAGCTTGTACTAAGGGTAGATGGTCTGTTTACATCACACATTTGTGTGAGCCTTTACCGGGATCCGAACCTAGAAAATCGGCTTCATTACCAGTATTCCACAGCGATCGTCTTATACTGTTCATCGATCTAATCATAACAGTGTACACGTACAACGTAATAGTTATTTGTTATACAAGGGGGCAAAGTTGTATTTTAACGCCGAGTGTGGAATTGAAAAACGAGCAAGTGAAAGGATTCTATAGTTGAACCACGAGCGAAGCGAGTGGTTCTAGAATAGAATCCTGATCTTGCGAGTTTTTTAACACACGAGAAGTAAAATACATTTGCACCCGAGTGTAACACAAAACTTTCCCCTCACTATAGCGAGGAAACTACAATGCAAAAAATGCATTTATTACTGCTTCCAGTAGTACCACAGGTGGTAAATCATCTTTATTACTAGATTCACCTACTTTTATCAACTTTAAAGCAGTTAATTTGACTTTATTCAAGGTCAAATTACTTTACCCACTAGTGGATAAAATGCGTTTTTACCCGCTGGTATAAGGACAAAACACGTGTTTCCGAGCTAGTGAGGGGAAAATTAATTTAATATCCATCAATTGTCCGAACTGTGAAACGATCCTATTTCAGGAAATAAGAACACCCACCGCGCGCGGAGGCTTACCTACTCCTGAACACTAGGTCACTGTTCCAGGGTCACTATAGGAACAATTTTACTCCGCCTTGACTGAGGATTTATTTATATTTCCTGCTTCGGAAAATTGTAACAGCGCGTCAACAGCTAACAGTGATTTCCGGGTGATGGCGCGTCACGAAGGTCGTATTTATCAAACCACATAGTATTTGTTGCAATGCAATATGGCATAGAAATATTGCAATTATGAGCAGTAATGCAGGTACTCATACTGTATTAATTTTGCGCCTTACACAGCGTAGGTACAAATAATTATACTCTTAAGCGTTTTATGACATATGACATACCTACACAAAATACGCATATATTTATTATCTTTCATAATGTCGGCCGATAAAATGCCAAAAGGTTCAATAGTTATTAATTAAACAGCAGATCACGTCAGTCAATTAATTAGAGCAGATTCAATCGAAACCTGCATAATTATCTTGATATAAGACAAAAAGTCTTAATACCATCTCGAGATGCACGCGTTCACTTTCATAACACATTATAACACACGTGACCTACCTGTTGAAAATAATCCTGTTAACTTTATTTTCGCGGACGGAAAGATTAGATAAATATGGCAAGGTCGCAGCGACGTGTGGTGATGACGCGTCGGTGTCATTGAGGTCAATGTGACATTGGGCAAAATAATAGTCGGTGCTTATCTGACAATGTCAGCGGCGCGGGCGCAGCAGGTGCGCGACCCCTGCACCCTGCTTGTTTGCGAGCCCTGCATATCACCGTATCATTGTTTTGACACTAACTTGTCCGCTGAATCACGTGCCGGTTATTTTGACAGTCGTATGGAGGCACAGGATCAAAATGGCCGACCTGCATCGTACCGGTACGTATCGCGCCTTTTGCCTGTCTGTAGTGTCTGTACAGTAATTGTAAGACAAATGATGTTGATGTTGAAGATAAATTACTTTACGGGTAATTTTTAAAAGCAAAGCTTAGTACATACCTACATATTTCCAGGTGGTAACTGATGCAGGTCTTAACTTACATAGGATCATAAATGTAGAGCAAAAAATAATTTGGTAACTTTAGTTAAAGCTGTAATACTAGGTAATCTATATAATTTCTGATCTGGTTTTGTGATGTGCGGAACTTACCAAGTTTAGCATAAACTACGTAAATTTGCCATACCATCGTTATATTCCACGTGGAATATCACGGACTACCTGCTAATGTTTTATTAGAATGCGTACGCAGAATCACGGTGGTATAAATACCTATTTATGTTTTTGTTTTTAAATTGATACATATCAGATTTATTTATCTACTAAGGACACACATACCTAAGTCCGTAATTAAAATTTGCAACCTAATTTTACCTTGATGTGCGGAAGGTGAACAGATTAACAGATAAGGTTGTATTGATTCTAGCCGTTCTGGCGTGGCCATGGCTCGCTATTTGCAAAAATGCGTTTCTAAACTTGTATATATATTATGTCGGTGTCCGATGCACGATGGTAAGACCAGGAATGTCTTATAGTTCTTGAGTAGTGATAGTGTTTTGACATAATAATCGCAAACCAATTACCTCTAGATAGACAAGACAGGTTAGTTTCAGATGCTTGAAGGGCGTTTGACCTGAACCCAGAAATCGGGGCTCCGTAGACTCAAGAAGTAGAAAAAAAGATTTTCACGATCTGCCAGATAGTTCTATCCGCTACCAAAATATCCATTCTTATCAGAGTAATTTTCGCTTATATGTGAGGACAAGGACACGAATATACGCTTCAACATAATTCTCTGTATAGTAAATATTATTCCTATGTATATGTGTTATCATTATCAACGTAACCTTCTGTAAGAGCAAATTACTTCCTACTGATACGCGATACGTGATTATGTTTCAAGCTAACTGACTATTTGCGTATATAATCGCTTTTGCTCTTCCTGATAGGTATTTATACTAATAGCTAATATTAGATAGATGAAGATAACCTATTAATTTACTTACATTATCTCCAACTCCATTCTAGTGTACCTATATGTGAAAACTATTATTTTGTATTAGTAGTAAAAACCGTTTTAAAAGGGTGGAAAAATACGTCTAAAAGTTTAGTAGTTAATGGTACCTACATTAAACTAAAAATATATAATCTTTCATGTTTTGAGGATCTGTTTTTCACCTACATAGCAATCATTTTAATTATTTCAGTCATTATATAACGTCGACTTGCAAAACAATGATAAGATGGCTCTATCGAGGTGCGAATAAACTAGTCAAGCCAGTGCTAGTACACATAATGGACGATTGAGTACAGGGAAGTGCTCGTAGCAACCTTGGCGGAGGTCACGGCGCGTCACTCGCGACACATAAATTGTTTCATAACATACCTAATCTACTTATTACTATCGATGAGGATCAACCTAACTTTCCCAGAAACTACGTTTTTCCAAGTAGTTTTGTCCCTGAAAGGCTTTTAACCGTTGGTATAGAAACAAGTGAAATTCTGAAAGGTCTATCCATCCCTCCCCCGCCCGCTCACCCCTTCGTGACCGCCGGGGGTCAGGGCCGTACGTTGAATATTTTCGGAAACACGTGTCTGACGCCCACTGTAGTGATAAAGACGAAGTAAGTACGGGTTTGTGGATAAATTCAGCATGATATCATAATTTTAGGACGTCCAATATTTGATTTATTGGGTATCCTTCTAATAGGCACAATAATTGAAAATCAGTTAGGTACATTAGGAAAATATGAACGTATTTTCCTTTAGGATTATCATTTTAAATATCTACGAAGCAAGGGATTGGCTACTTAAGTTGGATGTTAAATTGTAATCTTACTTTATATGCATGTATAATAATTAAAATTTTAACAGGAATAAAGCCATACGATATAATAATAAATCTACGAGTAGCTTTAAATACCTACCGTAATTCATAGAAGCCAAACACTTTTAAACTATACCTTCATGTATATCCGGAAAAGTAATAGAAGCAGATATGTACATACTGATCAATACAACAAATAAAATAATTTAGAATCCTATTCCAATTGAAAAGATATTGTATTGTTTTGATATTGATGTGATATCAGTTCTTCTCGTTCGCTTGTGAATGGATGCGAGCAAGATGCACTGTGCCTAATATCAAGACAAGAACGTCCATATATAATGGAAATATGTCTGTGCCTTCTGTGATTTATATCACTCCATCGGCTCACCATGAGATTTGCGCAGTAAACGTGTAGTACATACGGATGAGACTCAATGACGATGGTAGGTGTTTATGTAGAGAACAACTAGCTATGTACTTCTTTTCAACGTGGAAAACGTAATGATTCGTAGCGAAGGTCGTTGATAAGAAATCCGCAATGTAACATTGCTTTATGCTATTGCTTTTACGCAATAAAATCATAACAAAGGAAAAACATGTGGCCGTAGCCATACACAGATGCAGATTTAAAAAAATAATCATTTTTTATACAATTTGATAGAAAGATACCTAATACTTATGATTTAAAATTAATTTTGGAATGAAATTGTAGTTTCTAAGTAACACGAAAATGTCCGTGAAAATAGGCTTAGCTACTTACCTATCCCTGAAAGAAAAGCAAAGCTGATGGTATGTAGCTTTAATTTTTTAGAGCCCACTATCACACAATATTTGGTTATATAGAACTACAACATACGAACAAGCGACGATAATAGATAACACAAATATAAACGCCAGATTTTGCACGCTCCTCTGTGCGCGTTACACACACCAATACATATTTGACACATTCCACTGTACATAGTATACATACCTACACCGTACGAGTATATCGGCATTTTTCCAGGAAAGTCAGAGCACTGCTAAAACCAGCCAGTGTAAGCCTAATCCAATCGCGGAAGCAATCACAGCGGAGATGTGTCCATGACCCACCGCCACAGCGTAGAGCCCGTGTTGCTATGGGCACTGGCGATCGATGGCTCCCGGGTGCATCGGGACCTTGAGCCTGAGCCTTCAGCCTTGAGCGCGAGCAAGGCTGGGACCTTCACGGTTAGAGGTCTTGCCCGGGCAACGTTTGCTCTATCATAAGGGTTATTTTATTTCATGTTGGCGGAAAATTTTCGGCATATGTTACAGTGTCAGCGGTACCCTTTGGATTGAAATATTAGCTTAAGCTTGTGGTGATTACATCAGATGTGTTTTTTTTGCAAAATACATAGTTGAATGTTTTTAAAGAGATTTTTAAGTAATACGGACAATTATAATAAAATGAATATTTTAAAGATATCAACATGGTTACCGTGGATCATTATTCATTAAAATTAAAATATTTATATTTATTCTGTTTTATTTATTTTATAACCAGACGGCCAATTCTATTTAAGACATTAGGTTCACTACTTAGGTTTACCTAACTATTTACTATTTGTAACGTCGCTAATTACGAGTAGTACGAATTAAAACAAGGACTATTAGAAGACGACTTCATTTGTTTTTTTCCATAAGCCACCGTGCAATTTAGCAAATGGCTGACAAATCATCATTGTCATGCGTGTCATGCGTGTCAATGGCCGCAAATGTAATAATTTTTTAAGAAAAATAAACCGCCGCTTTTGGGGTTCTGGTGAAAGGTACTTGCGAATGTTGGATTACGTAGAAATGTGTAGGTAATTTTTAAAACTGCTTTTAATATAAATCCTTGATTATTTGATGGAAACAAACATTTAATGAATATAAGTATTACGTATACCGTTAAGGTTTTAGGAGTTTCCTCAATTCCTCATTAATCCGATATCCGATTTAAGAAATCGAGCTTGACAGAATTTGACTTGAAAACTCAAAATGTAAGCATAACAAAGAGAACAAATCTCCTAACAAATAAATGTCACAATTCTGAACTTAAATGCATGCTGTTATTATAAAAATACGAAAGTCACTATAAGTGTGCCGTTCAGATTTGAGGAGTTCCGTTCTGATCATCATCAGAAGTTCCACTGCACCAAATGTCACTGTTCTGAACGTAAACGCAAGCTGTTCTTATAAAAACACCAAAGTCATTATAAGCGTGCCGTTCAGTTTTGAGGAATTCCGTTCTGATCTTCATCAGCAGTTTCACTGCACCAAATGTTACTGTTCTGAACGTAAGTGCATGCTGTTCTTATAAAAATACCAAAGTCACTATAAGTGTGTCGTTCAGATTTAAGGAGTTCCGTTCTGACCATCATCAGCAGTTCCACTGTACCAAATGTTACTGTTCTGAACGTAAGTGCATGCTGTTCTTATAAAAATACCAAAGTCACTATAAGTGTGCCGTTCAGATTTAAGGAGTTCCGTTCTGACCATCATCAGCAGTTCCACTACACCAAATGTCACTGTTCCGTACGTTAATGCATGCAGTTCTTATAAAAACACAAAAATCACCATATGTATGCCTTTCAGATTTGAGGAGTTCCCTCGATTTCTCCAGGATGCCATCATCAGAACAAGGTTCTGATAAATGAGACCAATCTGTATGCACATATAAAATGTCAAAATCGGTTCAGTAACGACGGAGATATCATGGAACAAACATAAAAAAAATACAGACGAATTGAGAACCACCTTCCTTGAGATTTGGGTGCGGCGGTTAAAAAATAAAGGCTCCTAAATAATGGTTGTATTGGAGGGAACACACTCACATGAGCACCCCAGTCTCAAATCACAACTTATGACTCTTATGAGGTTAGGACAGTGTAACAAGTATGCCCCGTAACAGGAACAACACATTTAACTGTAGGTTGCACAAACTCAACTGATCAAAAATTGTCGGCACTTTTAAATATTACTATTGGCTTACCCGGATGTATTTATCAATACCAAACATACCGATGATCTTTTAAATAGAACAGAATATTACTGTTTTTTTTATTGAAAAATTAAAAAAAAAAATCTTTAGGTTTGGTAATTCAAATATGTCTAATTACTATATTCAAGTTCAATTTAATTCAGGGCGCCGATTTATTTTAATCAATTCGTTAAAGTTTTATACTGTTAATTGTTACGATACGACTTTGAGTTTTCCTGCGTAGAAATTTACTCGACAATTTTCGGGTGTGTGCGCTTAGCAGGCTGCTCGAGGTAAAATTGTTTTGGAAGTATGTACATCTTTTCTTGAGAACGGAAAATTTATTCTTGTAAGTACCTAACGACACAACGAACTTTGAGACTGAAACCTAAAAAAGTAAAAAGTTTTTTTAACCCACATTTTATTTTCGGAGGACTGACCTCTACATTAGACGTGTGCGCCGATTAAAAAATGATCGGCGGCGGCGTTTGTCAAAAAATCGGCGGCGGCGGCGTATTTTCGGCGTGAATTCGGCGTGACCTTGATTTCATGTTTCTTATATAAAATTCATTTATTTGTTTTTATTCTTGAAAATTTGATCAATACAGGTGTACTACTTACACTTTTATATAAAATATGAGTTAAATAACACATATAAGTGAACACGGGATAGGAAAAGACACTTTCGAGTATACCCAAATATATATAAATATAATAAATATATAAGACAATATTTCGAGGAGCCATGAAATCTTGAATGGATTCAATGGTGATCTAGATGAAAAGATAGCAGAAGATCCAACAGGGAAAGTTCTTGGCTCTCCAGATGTGGTATTCTCGTAGTGCTGTAAACAATTGTGTCAAGTCGTATGCCAGATCAAAGTCGTCACGATCATAGATCTTCCCCCATATCCGGTTTTTCGCATCTTTCTTAGTGCTTAATACAGAATATTTTAATAAAAGTAAATTATATGTATTGGAAATTGCATAAAAAGTCCAAAAATGTAATCAAATACTAAGTTTGAGCAATTTATTTACCAAGGTCACGCCGATTTCACGCCGATTAATAATCGGCGGCGGCGGCGTGGCCAAAATTACCGGCGGCGGCGGCGCGCCGGCGCGGCGCACACGTCTACTTTACATTTGTAAAACTTTTAGCAAGCTGTGGTTCAGCCAGCACGCGGCTTAGAAGCCATAGGTGTAGAATACTTGTTAATAATAAAAGCTAGAGATGGGCCGATATGGACTTTGCCGAATACGAATATTCGGCCGAACATTCGGTTCAGCTCTTACCGAACCGAACATTCGGCCGAATATTCGGTTACGCCATATTTTGAAAGCGGATGTTAAGATTAAAACTATTAAATTATTGATAATGATTACATAATTATGTTACTACAATTAAGTTTTTATGATTTAGTGGATAACTAAAACTTAGTTAAAACCAAGGACCATTTAATACTAGACTGATATAGCCCATATAAAAAAGCGTACCCCTGAAAAAAGCTTAGTTTTTGCTTTAAAACTAGATGGCGTTGTTTCGTAACCCGGGAGTGGAAAAAAACATATTTTCACACATATTTTTACTTGTTTTTATATTATACTATAAATAACTATCAAAAAACTTTATTTTAATATCAAAATATTGGCTCAAAACACAATTTTTACAAAATATATTTTTTGGTCGGCCTCGACGTAGTTGTGATCGCTTCGCTGGCTAAGTTTGTTCGCATGTTGTCTAATTATTGCCAAATAAAATGACTAGATGACGTTGGTGGACTAGGAAAATGTCACATCCGTTTCGTTGTTCATTAATATAATATACTTAGTGATAATAAACCTATATGTTGAGCTCAAATACGTTCAACAGAACGCAATCATTGTGCCAACAGATGTGACATCTGACATCCATGTCACATCACGAATGTCATTGTATGATTTATTGAATATTCATAATATATGGATATTAAATATTTTAGAATCGCAGCAGCAATGCGAGTAGAGATACAGAATTAATAACTGTATAAATTAATAATTGTATGACCAATGACCTCATACATAAAATTACCAGTTTAGGTGACAGAAGGCGAATCCAATTTGTAAACATTAAATGTGCTAAGGAAAAGAATCTTTCCGATTTTCAACGGGACACGGCTGAAGGGGCGAGCTGGTTTCGACTGCGCCCATGCATCTCAATTGTCCAGAAAATTCATTCGAAGATCATTTTGCTTATAATAATCTGAGTAATCACAGTGAATGGTTTGACAGTATTTCAGCTAACATGTAGAGAGACTTGCTAGCTTCGTCGGTCAGGCTTCGTCTTGGACACAACGCGGATGGTTAGGCCGCCAGGTGTGGCACTTTGGATTACGTTTTTATAATAAATTAATGATAGTTTGTATTGTTTTGGTAATATATTTGCTACTCGTATACTACTCGTTTGGTACTCGTATAAACCTAAACTGAGATAATAAATGAATAAAAGGAAATAATTAGTGAAACTCTGACATAAGTAATAATTAATGAGACTAAATGCGTTTTCACATTATCCGATCCGATATCGGATGTAGGACTGATACCCCATACATTACAGGCGCTATCTTGGATTTTTTCCATTTAAATCCTTCCGACATCCGATATCGGATCGGATAATGTGAAAACGGACTAAGACAATAGATACCTTGTTAGTGTTATATATCTATGCCTATGTATATCCCACCAAAAACACTCTGTAAAAAATAGCCGTCTCGATGGAGCTGCTTGTTTATCTCTAAAAAGTAATGAAATCTACATAAAGTTCCTTACTGCGATTTCTTTATTATTATAGTTAACTAGCCTTTGCCCGCGGCTTCGCTCGCGTTAAATTCGAAAATCTCTCCACAAACTTCCATCCTCCATTCTAAGGAAGTGGGGGGATATAAAAAGAGACAAAAAGTAGCCTATGTCAAGTATTATGTCACTTTCCATCCCTTCAACTATCTCCACTTAAAAAATCACGTCAATACGTCGCTCCGTTTTGCTGTGAAAGATGGACAAACAAACAGACACACACACTTTCCCATTTATAATATTAGTATGGATGTTGTGTGACTTGGCCGTTGAAGTGTAGCGGTGCTGGCGACAGATTGTCATGGAGCACCTGGTTATAAACTTCTTTATACCCTTTGTGTATAAAGAAGTTTATAAGTTTCATATTCGATGGTCCGAGCTAAGGTTCGTAAAGCCATGAAGCCGAGCTGATAATCATTGTCGCTAAACGCCGATCGAAACGCAGTCTGAAGTGGGTGATAAACGTACGATACGAGCAGGTATGCGTACTTATGGCTCGACGACCTTTTTCGATTGTGTGTCACCGTAAGTACGCGTAAAAACCGCTGCGCATAGTAGTCGACCATCCAACGCGTACTTGCTCGTACGCCTATCACCCACTTGACGTCGCGCCAACACTTTATGGAAAAAGCGGGTTTTCGACAACTACCAATAAGATTTTAGACATTCAAAAATCTTCAATAATACTCAAATGTTTCGGTCGCACTCGTTCAAATATAGGATAGGATTGGTATGAGCGAGACGGTCAGGAGATTGATTGTCAACATGATATCTATCATAAACACCGTTCGAAATGGCTTCATTAAAATCTAAATTTTAAATATATTGAAAGTAATATTACTAATCATTGACGTCACGCTCAAAATGAAAGAGATAGAAAATTTGACAGTATGGTACTCTTTTGCATGATTGTCATAATTCAAAATAAGAACGATGGCTTGCGTTGTAAACAGGGACTGAAACATGACACGGGCCCCTAGCGTCATCTATTGGGACCGTGCGCGACGACAACGCCACGTGACAGTGACAATATTGTAACCGCTGTGAAGCGAGAAGTAAGTAAACATTGTGAAAAAATTAATGAAATCTTGTGCTATTTTACTACATTAGACAATTTTGGACGATGGTGGTTACAAACATTATCGCCAATAACATTAAATCGTTGTTTTCAGTGAGAAATTAACAAACTGGTGACTAAAACGGGGTTTCGAGCCATCGCTCAAGAAAACATTTTCCAACCTGAGACGATGAATAAAGGTAATAAATTGGTGCTAGCTGGGCATTTTCTACAGATTGAAAACATTATTCCACCATTTATACCTATGTGCAATAAAGTATAAATAAATCATTGGCTTTTGAAATAGTTGATCAGTTCACTGCTATTCTGTCATTTTCATAGGCTACTTACTTATAGGAATTATAAATATCATTGCAGGGCATAGGGTTTATTGTAAAATAAAAACAAACTTGCTATAATAACGTTTAATTATAATATACATTACAAAAACTTCTTTCATTTACTTGAAAATATTGGAGGTTTACCAGATATCACATCAAATACAATCATGAATGCGATGAAATAAGTTCTCAGGAATTTTATTTAAAATGTGATAAGCCTTCAGTGGATGGACTGCTTCTGCTTCTATTGTTATCGTGCTCCTTCTTCCCATTGAAACCTCGATATTTACGCATTTTCGTCAATCCGTTTCGATTTGTAAACAGGAGCACAGATGAGGAAACAAATAAAATGATTTTCGAACATAACTGGGATTGGTTTCCACGTCGGCTTTTCTACCTCCAATAAAATTTGCACTATAAATTCACCGTAAATTCAATTCAATACTTGTATCAAATGATTACGCACTATAAGTAAAACTTCAGAGATTGGACGACCCTTTTCTTCTTACGGCAACTATTCACTTAAACGGTGGTTTCGTTTCCACCACGGTCTTGGAAATAGCTAGAATTTAGTCGCTACTTTTCTTGGAGTTATTACAATTCGCCATAACAAATTTTACTGGGCCCGTATTAAATTTATCTCAAAAACGACATGAAAATGTTTACTGCAATATGGATTTGACAGCGCAAGTCAGCGACTAAGATGTCAATTTTGGCCGTAGTGAGCGCTGTGATCGTTTTAGCTACCCCCTCCACCCGCTTTGCACCCTGCCAATATACTTTTCACTGTATCACTTGTAATGCCGTTGAACTACCGCGTGCGTATTTAAATAAAAAACGACATTTTTATTCAAATGACACTCTTAGTGACATCTAGTGACATAGATTTACGGCTGCCAACGGGGTACGGTATTTAGTATGGACTCTGCTGGTCCTTTATAATCGTCCTTGGTTAAAACAATTCTTCTCAACTCTTAAACTACGGTTTTTTAACTTTTTACTAAACAATTGTATTCATATTTTGACGCATAGGTTTCTCTCTTTTTATCAGTTCCTTAAAAACCTACTAAAATAGGAGCTTATTATCTAATGGAATATGTAAGATCTTCATTTTACTAAGTTTATTCGGTAAATATTCGGCAATGCAACCGAATTATTCGGCCGAATACGAACATTGAAAAACTTGCCGAATATGCCCAATACCGAATATTTACCGAATATTCGGCCCATCTCTAATAAAAGCTTTTGTAAAAAAATATACATTCAATGACATTCAAGTAAAAGTGAAAAACTTAAGAAAGTCACCTGTTGTATGTGTGAGTGACGTGTTCGAATAGGCGTTTGTTTTGTTTGTGTTACTAATTTTAAATATGTGTTCTCTATTCGAACACGTCACTCACACATACAACAGTACCGTTACCATGGGCTGCCCAAGTGAGAGCCGTATTACTTTACTCAGAAAGTAAGTGAGTTTACGTTTGTTTACAATATATTGTGCCTAACTTCACACCAAAGAAGCTGTTTCTATCTCTTTCTAAGTTTATCAATAAACGGAGAAAGAACTATAGGCGAATGCTACGCCTCTGGTGTTTACGCGATGGAACTAAATCATAAGTAAATGTAATTTACCTATCGAAATCTGTCAATATAGGGTCTACTGCAAATTTCGAAACATATGCACTGAGGGATTCTTCCTCTTTCACTTTATACTGATAAGAGTAAAAGAGACGCATGTCCACATTTCGATAACTTCAGTATTCGGTAGTAGGCCTCAAACCATAGACCAAGTCATTCTAACGTGACATTTCTGTCAAGTTATACAAAAATCACACGGAATTTTTACGATTATATTTGCAGTTTTAAATAAAATTATGACTAACATATTGCATTGCATTAATTTATAATATTACGTGAAATTCAAGATTAGCTAAAATTGAATAAAAAGATAAACCAGTGAAAAAATCAAATAAGGTAATAAGTTATTTTTGGCCATCATTTTGTACTATTTACAATGTTTACAATTGAGATGATTATATTGCTCAAAGCAGTTTTTGGTTTCAGAAAGATGACGGAAGCTATGATTAAAATCAATATTTCCGAACAAATCGTATGGTATTCAGTCAACATGGAAGATGGTTCAATTGATATTAATACTGTGGCACTCTGGCAGTTACGCTACTCAAAACCTGAGGGCAGCAGAGGGGAGCAATACCAATTTATAGGTGTTTTTGTTCCGCGATGCACTTAATGGTATTGTTAGCCATGATCATCACGAGTATATGTATACAACTCCAAAAAATAATCCTGTTATTTACTAAAATAAAGTATTTCATTAATTGACTTTGTTTATTTGTGATGTTCTCGAGTAGTAAAGAAATAGAAATATTTTTACAGAAAAAGGGTACACTATCATCTTATATAGAATTAGCTTTTGCCCGCGGTTTCGCTCGCGTACTAAAAAAATTCTTATTCAAACATATACAAATAATAAAATTTTCATTTGGATCCGTAGGTTTCTATGCAGACGTTTGTCTGCGTTTATTTCGATTACTCATATTACTATTGTTTTTAAAAAAGAAATGCTTGCAGTGGTTGTACAAATGTTACACAGCGACCACAGCGTAGGTAGTAGGTACGAGTAGGTATGTATAATATATACACTGAGGAAACTACATATTGTACAACAGAACTCACATAGCTCCGTATCTCGGCACTATTGTCGGTGGGTAAGAAGTACTTTCTCGCATTATCGCTTACAATTACCGATTGCCGACTAATTACCCCTATCCCTAACCCTACCCCTATCCCTATCCCTATTAGGGTTTGCTCCCGGGAAATACCGGTACCGAAAGTACCGGGAATTCCCGGGATTTTCAGCCAATCAAAGAACCGGGAAATGAACTTGACTTGAAGGCTCGTAAACCCTATAATTTATGAATTTATTATGCACACTATTGGCGCTTTGTAAATAATTTGTAATTGTTCAAAAATACTTCTTTTCATTCATAAAACATTGTATTGTGTAGTTACTAAATGTCATAAGTTTAGCATTTCAATATGTGCAATATTACTTTTATGATTAATAACAAAGTAATTGTTATTCCTGTAATTGTTTCTTCTGCTGTATGTTGTATTAAATATTGTATGTTTGCGCTGATGGCCAAGTTGCCAATGCTCCCAATAAATAAAAAAAAAAATTAGCTTTGTCAGTTTTGACACAAGGACTTAGCTGAAATGTCAATCGTTGACGCTAAACCATGGACTTTAAATCTATGCGCTAAACGCCGATCGAAATTCAGTCTAGCTCTGTCATGTCAATACGGAAAAGTGATAGAGATAGCTAAGCTACGATAACGATGTTATCATAATCGTTTGTGCATTTGGCTACGTGCCCTGCCAAAAAATTAGATACAATTTTTACTTGTTTGCTTTTTCTACTCACTTTTGTATCAAATTATAATCTTCATATACACCCCATAATGGCCTAATCGCCTTCAAAAGTTCTACTATACCTTACCTTAGACTTTGTCGTTACCTATGTCGATGTCGTTGTAATTGATGTTTGATATTTACGTAAACGCTGAATTTTAGGTTTTTAGTTTTCGTTTCACGTCAATTTATTAAATACTTAGCCTGTTACTCAAGAATATTACAAAATAAACAAAGTCACAGAATGAGATACTTTATTTCAGTAATAGGATATTTTTTTTGAAGTTTTTTCCTTTGGTTCGGTTCTAATACATACCCACGAGATATGGTGTTATGGTGACTATTAGGTACAAGTATTGTGCATTGAGGAACTAACATGCCCATGAATTCGTACTGCCTGCTGCTGTAGGTAATCAGTTGATTCTTAACTGCCTCATTCATTATCAATTTGAATAATCTTCTACGTTGGGTTTGCTGAATACCATACGGCTGGCATGGAAATACTGTTTTCAATAATATCTTCTTTTTCTGAAAGCAACCAATATAATCATCTCAACTGTAGCTAAACAGTACAAAATGATGAATAAATATACCTAACTCATTACCTTTGTAAAAGTATCAAGCACGGGTTTCATCACTGGTTTATCTTTTTATCGAACTACTGACTAACTGCTACATTTAAGCTGTTCTTTAATTTCACGTAATATTATAAATTAATACATATTTGTCATAATTGCACTTAAAATTGCAAATATAATCGTGAAAATGTTGTGGGATTGTTATATAATTTGACAGTAATGACACATCAGAGTGAATTGGTGGTTTACTTTTACGTTAGTGACTGTCATGATTACTCACGTAAAGTATTGAGTTTTCACTAGAGACTGTCAAATAGTTCTGGTTCTATTGACTTCATACAGTTAGAAAGAGAGCGCCTTAGCTGTAAAGTTAGGAACGTATTGAAAACTCGGACTAAACACGTTAATAACTTATGGTACCGATGAAAATTTTAGTACGTGAGCGTTTCCGCTTAGAGCGCTGTTCAGATTTTCCATACATTTTCCGTAACTCTCACTGAAAACGTAACGTATTTTTTAACTCAAAAAAGTCATGGTAAGGCTACTGGTGACTTTCTTAAGTTTTTCACCTATAGCGTTTTTATTACCTCGCAGAAATTGCTATAAAAATGTAAGTCGGGTTTTACATTAACAATTAGGGCTTAGTTTCATTAAATTAGTAAATTAAGCAATTTATTTTTATTCCATTATTACTTAAATATAAAGTATGTTGCAACGCATTAAAGGTTTCCAAATAGTTAATTATTGCCTACGTGATATGTTTGACACATAATTATATATTTAATATTTTAAATTACAGTAGCTTATCAAAATAAAAATAATAAATATTTAAGCGGAAAGGTACTAAGGTAACGGACCCAATCATGGACAGTTTAAGAAAAATTTTCGCCTGTTTTTGATATTTCACTGATAAATGTAAAAATTCTACCGCTAAGCGTGTTAAATATTGAATGTCCTATCCTTCTTTTACATTTCAAGCGTATTGCAGAATAGATACTCGTATTGGTTTCTTTATAGTTAACAAATTAAAACTAGGTGTTTTTTCTCCAATTATGGACGGCAGTTCTCCAGTAATGGATCCCCCATTATGGACAGTGAAATAAGTTTAACATTTTAAGCCAACTGATACTCAATGAGTCAATTTTATATACCATAAATAAAATTAGTTTGGGTTATTTTAACATAGGATTGTTTCTTGTAAATTTTGGTTTTGTAAATTGTTCCTTGTCCATCATAGGAGGTACGCAGTTTTTCGGTTCCAGTAATGGACACTCGCAAAATAACGCTATTTCTTTATATCTTTGGAGCAACAAACTAGTATGTTTTATACCTTATCGCAATGCTTAATGCAGTAAGTAAAAGTCATTCAAGTTTACACCGAGTATTATTTTTTTATTATTTTATACATTAACTCAACTCTCTTAGCAACATTACTAAGAATTCGTCTTGATATTTTTTTCAGTTAACTGGTGAATTTTATCTTGTCGCTAAATCCTTCAGAAATAACCGAATTAATTGAAACTTCAAAATGAAACAGCTCTACAACTCTAGTTTATGGTACATTGCCGTCAGTTTTTAGAAACTAATTTTAGATACTTATTTTTAAGGATTTGCGTTTTTTGTCCATAATGGCATCACCGTCCATTATAGGGTATTTTACATTATATTTCATTGTATAGTTGTAGAAATACTTTATTAGCGACCCCTAGTGCGTCAGATTTATAAAATATTGACAACCGGCTAAGTGCCTCATATACATACAGTGTGTAAATCAAACAATGTAGAGGCGAAACCGCACTGCAAAAAGAGCGTGTGTTCAATTAATTGTGTCTTGACTCTTAGAGCTTCACGCTTCCATGAAACCTGATTTACATTGTCCGTCCTTGACCGAAGAACCTTTAGACGTCAGCGACTCAGGCAAAGAATTAAATCACGTATAGCCACCAAAACTTACGCCGAGTTGACGGCACTCGTTTTGTTATGCACGCGGCGATAAGCAGAGTGATTTGCAAACAATGCACTCTCAAACAAGTCCTTTTCACAGTGCGATAGTTCTAGGACCACTAAAGGGTTGTGTAGAAAACGAACCTTCGTCACCAGGAGTGCAGAGCGTGCGAGGTGGTCGTCGTTCGGACGCCCTTGTCACGTCACGACGCTGCACCGCGGTCGGGTCAATGCACAGAGTACCAACCCACACAGACATAATGTGGGAATGCAACGTTCATTTATTGACTTAGTTTACTTTTCTTGTAATAGAAAAATAAATATCGCATGTGTCGTACAAACATTGCGAAGATTTAATTGTTTTTTAGTGGATTTAATATTAAGAAGAGTTTTTTAATAAATTATATTGCCCTATGAATGTTTTATAGGTAACTCATCGTTTTATACGTCTGACTGTGTGTTCTTTCTTGATCTTGTCTCGTGTTTGCAGTAAAAAATCCAGATATACATAAATATCTAAACTAAAATTAAACTCAAAATTAAATAACTGCACTAGTTTAATTATAATAAAAATCTTGTTACTTGTTTAGGCACTTTTTATTTTAAAACTGACTTGACTTTCCAAACATCAAGGTCTTGCAAACGGCAGGTCGTCGTCCTAAGAGGTCAAATGAAAGAGAAACGTTTAATAATTTCACAGGATACAAGCCCGCTTGGATGTACAATTCAATAACATATACACATGTACCTGCACGAATTGAGCAACCCAAAAATAAACACTTGTGCATGTTACGAATCTTTTGTCAAATTTTGAGGACAATTCACATAATATAATAAAGAGAAAAGTTGTGACTACATATCGCTACTTCGACTTGTTACTTCTGCCAACTCAACATGAAGAATAAAAAATTCTTGAAATAAAAATTATACCTACTGCATTCATTGGTGCTATACTGAAATAAATCATATTCTTATTTTTATTTAAATATCGCATATCTATAAAATTGTTTTGGCTGTTGGTATTAGAATTTAATAAAATTTACATATCCCAACAAAACTGTGAATACTTGCTAATTGAGTAGTTACTGACTTGATCGACTTAACTCTCAAAATATCTACGAAAAAGCCTAGTCTATTAGATGGACCTACGTTATCAAAGATATCCTTGACAGAGGACTATCAATACAACGCCACCGTTCACCACCAACAAACTAAATCAAACAGCTCAGACACATTCAACCAATGGAAAATGTGTAACTATAAACACGTGCAATTCCGACGTCAGAAACGCATTAGCAACATGCACAGAATGCAGCCGTCCCTCTCACACTTGCTAGTCACAGATATGTCTGTCGAAGTGCATGTGATTGCAGCGCGTCAATTTCTTGGCACATTCAGTCTCTTCGACGGTTCAGTCGCCCTGGTAGTTCTAAAGTGAAACTAACAGTTCATGATTACTGTTTGATCAAACATGTCACTCAGCTGCAAGTTTGCCTGAACTGAACTATTTTTTAGGGTTCCGTAGTCAACTAGGAACCCTTATAGTTTCGCCATGTCTGTCTGTCCGTCCGTCCGTCCGTCCGCGGATAATCTCAGAAACCGTTAGCACTAGAAAGCTGAAATTTGGTACCAATATGTATATCAATCACGCCAACAAAGTGCAAAAATAAAAAATGGAAAAAAATGTTTTATTAGGGTACCCCCCCTACATGTAAAGTGGGGGCTGATTTTTTTTTTCATTCCAACCCCAACGTGTGATATATTGTTGGATAGGTATTTAAAAATTAATAAGGGTTTACTAAGATCATTTTTAGATAATACTAATATTTTCGGAAATAATCGCTCCTAAAGGAAAAAAAAGTGCGTCCCCCCCCCCTCTAACTTTTGAACCATATGTTTAATAGGTTCAGTAGTTTTTGAGAAAAATACGGAAAACTACGGAACCCTACACTGAGCGTGGCCCGACACGCTCTTGGCCGGTTTTTTTTAGTTATTTTGCCACACATAGCATTTTAAGTTTTCTGTACCGTCTTATAAAAGAACTCGTAGTTTCATATTCAACTGCGAGTAAATTATATACTTAATTAATTACATATTTAAATACCTACCTACCTATCTATTACCATTTTAATAAAAAAAAATTTGTTCGCTTTTACAGAAAGTCAGACTTAGATCGTATTCCTAAATTATATTTTTTCTTGTAAATACCTATGAATTGCGATACTGAGTCAGTGATTAATTTGAGTTTACAAAATCGACGAATGTAATATCAAGTAATATATACCTAAAATTATGATTATTTAAATATAATGATGATAAGTAAATAATGTTTTAGTAAACATCGCTAGCGGTGGAGCCCCGTATCGGGGTGGCTCCGTACCACGCGCGCCGCTCGCTTCAAATGCAGTTCACTTCAGTGCAACTGAGTACTA
Organism: Leguminivora glycinivorella; assembly: GCF_023078275.1. Taxonomy (NCBI): domain Eukaryota; kingdom Metazoa; phylum Arthropoda; class Insecta; order Lepidoptera; family Tortricidae; genus Leguminivora; species Leguminivora glycinivorella. The sequence continues at coordinate 12,892,697 of NC_062977.1, forward strand.
GGGCATCATAACACTCAAGAGCACTGTATGCACTTTTACTTATATACACATATATATAAGCATTGATATATTCTGGTTGAGAAACAGCGATAGGAGTGTTGTATATATTTATTATGAAAAATAGATGATAATCTTGCCTCAGATATAAAGCAGAATTTCTGTTTCGAAAATGAAAACGTAATTATTCGGCATGTCATTTACTATTTTCTTGTCTTGTTTATCAGTCGTTAATAAACATAATACTTATAATATATTCTTAAAAGTGCCTACATAAAAACTACAAAAAATATACTATCAATTAGGTATAAATCCAAGTAAAACCTTTAAAAAAATTACCCCAATATTTCGTAAATAAAATAATATGTAGATAGGTAGACTTAATTAGCGAATTATCTTATATACCTAATGAAAGAAAATTAAGCAGGTGTCAATGAATTATTTATTTAAATTGCATATTGCAAAACACATGTAGTGTATACCTAGCGTATAGTTTTTGTTTCTTTTTCATTATCCTTTACATTATAAAATAACATGTACTGTAGTTCTTTGTATTAGTTACATTACACACGATGTCTGTAGTCAGTAATGTTCAATTTATATAAAAAGTATAGGCGGAATATTTTTGTTAGCGCATAATTGTTATGAGAAAGTCCTACTGTCCCGATTGTTAGCGGATAAACTAACTGATCAATTTGATCGAGTCATAACATTCACTTGTAAAAATATTTTTCTTTACTCCCATTGATCCATATAGTATAATGGTGATTGAGATGAGTCTCATTTAAGAAAGCGTGAGAGTTACACCGCCCAATTAATAAACAACAGTATTGAAATGTGTATTGGCATTCTTGTGTTGTATTGTAAATTAAAAACATATGTACATTTACACTTTGACGATTATTTGTAAATTAAGTACTTACTTACTTATATAGTTATACATAACACCTTGTATACAATATTTTTTATTTAATTGATAAATCAATGACATGAAAGACAGGAGGACTCTGGGTTTGAATCCGTCGAAGCGAGGGATGAAAATTGTTTTAGGAATCTGGACCCACTTTGGCGCCTAAGCATTGCAAACTAATCCCTATTAGTTAGCAATGAAGTTTCAATAAATCTAAATCCAGATTTTGCGAAAATATTTTGGAGTTGAATACATTTGTAGAGAAAAGTTCACCTCACTTTTTTTCGAATTTATTTGCATTAACGCTTATTTTTGCTTATTTCCTCATGTAACCTCAACATACTAATTCAGTAGTTCCTAACCCTCAAATTACTTTCATAATTCGCAACACAAGAAGCGCTCTCCCTTTTAGTTTCCACGCGCGGCGATTACGCGGCGGCGCGGGCGCGGTGATCTCAGATGTAATAGGCGTTGATTTCTAAGCGAAGGTGAGGTGCACGCGCATTGCGCGCAGTTCAAGTTTAGCTGCGCTTGCCATTCTAAGGTCTAATACACACTGAAACATTGTTTGTTAAATTAATTGTTTAGTTGACATTTATTAATTATCTTATAATTTTGTACTCGAGCAATTCTTGTCTATTTTGGGGTTCTCGGATGCGGCTATTATGATTTCGATGAAATTTGTTATGAGACTTTTTGGGGGCGAAAATTCGATCTTCATCATTATGTAATTTATTATGTAATTTTATTATGTAATTTTTGACGATCATGATGAGAAGATAAACATAATTTTGACATGTAGCAAATTTATAGTGTAATTTTTATCATGAAATAAAGAAATCTAATCTAATCTAATCTAATCTTATGATGTGCGTTCCTTATAATAGGAAAAACACAAACCTTGTTGAAATTAGGTATCATGTCTATAAATACGTATACGATGCTACTCTATACGATGGTACTCAAATTAAAGCAGGAGAGCGTCTAAATTTTCATTTTCACTTTACCAAAAATTCTATTATAGAGAGCTACAAGACGATATCACGAAAAGAAATTTTTATAACAAATTGCATCTCTGGAATGGAATCTATGGAAACTGATTACATTGCTTATAATTAATCCCGACATTTCGAAGTTTCATCGCGGTGACCGGACTATTATGTACCTTTTGTCATTTATTTGTATAAAAGTTCAAGTAAAATTTAAAAAAAGATATTGCACGCGTTTCTAGCATCTAGAAATCTAACGCACGTCTAGCTCCGATGAATGCACTACGTGTAGACTAGCCCTACGCTAGGGATCGTTGGACTTCTAACGCCCTGCGCCGGGGCAACGAACGCGCGCAGCTGCCCGGGAAATAGATCCCGTCCCGACTATTTCAGAGCACGCTTAGATACTGCCCCTGCATTGCTTTGTGCATTTCACAAATACCTGTAATGCGAGAGACCTAACAATGTGGAAGCCAAAAAGGGGTAAATCTTGTTTAGTTCGCCTTTAAATGAGGACAAGAAATTGCATCCGCAAAAGCTTGCCATTTTCTGCTTTGTCTGAATTAATTATAAAATATTTAATATGATCCATAAAATTGTTGTGCATATTAGTTATGTTAAAATATTTTGAATACTATTTTACCAACATTCCGATATGTGCCACACCGGTCACATTCGGTTTATATTATAACAACAGAATCGTTTTTTTTAAAGTTTCTTTAATAACCTCGCTGGCGCAAAAATTATGAGGTAAGAACAATAATGAAAGTGAATTGTTTCGAACGATAGTCTTGAATATTTATGCATCTTTGACACAATATTTATTGCAAATTGCATCATATGGATATCATTTACATCACCTACCTAAAATAAGATACAATGTTACACGACTTGATACGACTATAATACGATTTTTAGTAGATAACTTTTAAATTAATTATTTCAAATAAATAAAATAAAGTTGAGGTAACTGGCGATGGATGTTCATGTAAATAAAGGTTTTTAACTATTTTAAATATCTCGGGAATACAAAGGAATGTCTGGACAGTATAATAGAATAGCTATTGGCTCGGATGCGCTTTGCCGGCCCACTTAGTCGCGAAGTTCATGTGTGTGTGTGGATTGAGTGAGCATCTTCCGAAAATAAAAAAAAATATGCTGATCATTTAGTAAAAGTTCTAAAACAATTGTAAAACGAATCTCTGAATTTGTAAAAAGATAAATCAAAAGATACAGCCATTAACATGTGCTCACTCAGTTCTCACAAACTACCAACGAAAACAGTGAATATATTCATTTAACATATAATATTTATATACTAACATTTAGTAAAAAATAGGCCAACCTACCTCTATAAATATTAGATCACCTAGTGACGTATTAAATTTTTTACAAATAGTTTCTTAAAAAGTGAAATGGGAATTTGTAAAATACAAAACGAACCACTAACGTGTCAGGTTTTTTTATAATAAATTTTTGTAAGTGCTCACTCAGTCCACACGTTTTGAGAAAGTTAAAAATGTAAATATCTTACGATTTGTAGCACCTAAGACACTCGAAAGTACTTCAACATTTAGTAAAAATTTTTACTAAATATCCACCATCTAATATTTTATATTCGTTGTCTGGTTTTAAAGATATTCAGACATAACTTTTCTCATACAAATGTATCAAGTAGGGTGACCACACTATGTCGGCTCCTGATTTTCCCCACCTTCCCATTGTCATATTGAGATTGGGGAGTTTCGTTCGTTCAATTTTGATAATATGAAACTAATACCATATAAATATCCATCTGCAAACTGTTTTTAGGTTATGTTCTTGGCCTAGTGATGATGTGTATTGTGTAATTTTTATCGACGTCAGGATAATAACCATATCGACATGCATGCATTAAAAAGGACATGAATGATAATTGGTAAGAAACAAAGAATATAATACTTCACTAGTAAGAAACCAGAACCTGGTAATCTAATCGCGCTAACAGATGAGCGTACCGGATTTGTAAGTGGGAGCGAGAAATAGTTATTCTTTTCTCGCTCCCACTTACAAATCCGGTAAACTATTATCAAAATTGAACGAAACTCCCCAATCTCAATATGACAATGGGAAGGTGGGGAAAATCAGGAGCCGACATAGTGTGGTCACCCTACTTGATACATTTGTATGAGAAAAGTTATGTCTGAATATCTTTAAAACCAGACAACGAATATAAAATATTAGATGGTGGATATTTAGTAAAAATTTTTACTAAATGTTGAAGTACTTTCGAGTGTCTTAGGTGCTACAAATCATAAGATATTTACATTTTTAACTTTCTCAAAACGTGTGGACTGAGTGAGCACTTACAAAAATTTATTATAAAAAAACCTGACACGTTAGTGGTTCGTTTTGTATTTTACAAATTCCCATTTCACTTTTACTAAACTATACACATGTAATAGCGGTCTAAATCTTATGTTTTTCATCAAAATTCGGCTTTTCAAAAGTGTGTGGATTGAGTGAGCATAAGAAACTATTTGTAAAAAATTAAATACGTCACTAGGTGATCTAATATTTATAGAGGTAGGTTGGCCTATTTTTTACTAAATGTTAGTATATAAATATTATATGTTAAATGAATATATTCACTGTTTTCGTTGGTAGTTTGTGAGAACTGAGTGAGCACATGTTAATGGCTGTATCTTTTGATTTATCTTTTTACAAATTCAGAGATTCGTTTTACAATTGTTTTAGAACTTTTACTAAATGATCAGCATATTTTTTTTTATTTTCGGAAGGTGCTCACTCAATCCACACACACACAAGTTCATCAGGGCATTGCACTTTCTATGCCGATGCAGCGCCGAGAAAGTGATTCACGTCCACACTAACCACTAAATGCTATCAGCAATCGGTTAATGGTATGATTGTTATGAATTATTGCATGCTGTTAGCGATTGGACAGAAAGGGTAATGCTATTTATAATTACGAGTATGACGCGAATGACCGTTGTATGACATATGACAATTCGCTTAAAATGTGCTGTTACAAAAATGTTTAAAGATGTTTCTGGAAATTTTTCTTAAGGAAATCTGTATCGGTTATTGATAGGTACGATTAAAATATATGGATAACTTACAGAATTATTATACTTATCACCCCTACATGTATTTACTATATAATTATTTATTTTTATACGGACCGGACATGTATGTATAATGTTTAACAGAAAGTGTGAAATGCTAAGACATTTTGGAAACCGTAAAAAATCCGCGACTTCCAAATAACGCAATATTTCCAAACAAATTTTTCACCTCAAAAGACAATCAAAGTTATTGGATATATGTAACCATTTTTTTATGGAGTCTAAATTGGATAAAAAAATAATTCGATAAATGTATTTCTGTAAGCTTAAGTACCTACTTGAAAATTTAATACTGCATCGTCAGGGAGAAAATAAAAAAAGGGTTCCGTAGCAGCAAATATAATAAACTTATTATGTCAATTTATACACCTGCCAAAATTACAGTTAAATCAACCTATCTCAAAAACTATAAGAGATACTTTGATCAAACCAAAAATCGTTGAAAGAGTTAATTAGCATGCATCACCTCTATTTTTTTTAGAATTTTATACCCCGTAGTTATAAAAATAGAGGGGGGGGACATACTTTTTACGACTTTGAGAGCTGATATCTCAAAAACCGTTCACTTTAAGAAAAATGTTTTTTAGAAAACTTTATATCATTTTAAAAGACCTTTCCATTGATACCCCACACGGGTATGTACATCGAAAAAAAAATTTTCATCCCTCAGTTACATGTATGGGGGCCCCACCCCCAATTCTTTTTTTTACTATTTAGTGTCATAATTTTGTAGCGGTTCATACAACACATATTCCCATCAAATTTCATCACTGTAGTACTTATAGTTTCCGAGTAAATCGGCTGTGACAGACGGACATAAAAATTGCCATTATAGATAAAAAATAAATAAATAAATATTGGGGACACCTTACACAGATCAACTTAGCCCCAAACTAAGCAAATCTTGTACTACGAGTGCTAAGCGACGATAAATACATACTTATATACATAGAAAACATCCATGACTCAGGAACAAATATCTGTGCTCATCACACAAATAAATGCCCTTACCGGGATTCGAACCCAGGACCGCGGCCCGCGGCTTAGCAGGCAGTGTCACTACCGACTGAGCCAGACCGGTCATTAAAGATTATAATGGGATTACTACTACTTACTTATAGGGATAGGTATACGTAGGTACCTATACTTACCTTTAAAGTCGTGAGTTTCTAAGTGCAAATTACATTCAGTCCTCACTTACGTAGCTATAACTACCAACATACAAGTATAAAAGTGGTTCTAATGCCGCCAAACAGGAATGTTAGGAAAAAAGTTGCAACGTTAGAAGTATCTAAGCAAGTCGGGTGCAGTGGCCAGCCAGTGCCAGTGACCTGGAGCGCTCCGTAGCAGCCCGTAGCGCGCTACGAATGCCCGAGACGTCATTATGTAAGCTCAAACGAGCTTTCTTGACGCTGATATGATTGGAGACTAGTATGTTATTCATACTTATGATACTGAACTGAATAGTGTTTTTTAAAATAGGCCTCCCTATCGCTCATTGCCAGTGGTAAAATTGAGCGTTTTAAAGTTTTAAGATATGTTATAGGTTAACGTAAACTTCGAGTTAAAAATATGTACTACAGGAAGTATTAACAAAACTAAGTATATGAAATATAAAAAAAAAATGTAGGTTTGTTAAACTGAAGGCATTAATTACTTTTTTTTTTTATTAAAAAGGAGGTAAAGTGAAAATCAATAACAAATTCTACACTTTTCCATATTTTGCGGAAATGTATGTACCGCATTTATTAAAAGCAAACATATTCCTTAATTTTTGGTTTTTAAGTTTGTTGTGTGTTTTTGTGTTTTATGTTTTTATGTTTGTGTTCTGCATACCCCTTTATGGGATACAGGCGTGATTGTATGTATGTTGTATGTATATTGTATGTATGTTTGCTTGATAATTTCAAGTAGAAACCGTTCTATTTTATAACATGTTTAGAATGTTGAAGAATGTTTTTCTACATTTAGACTTTTTTTTGTCAAGATCTTTTTAGTAGTAGGTACATTAGATGGCTTACATTAATCTTACAGCGCCATAATATCTGAAGGCAGTAGGTATTATCTCTCTACCCCTCTTTCAGGGCCTGTGACTGTGACGCATAGTTTCGGGAATTCCAACGCTGACTCAGAGTGGTATCCTATTTCAGGCTCTGTGTGACTCATCAACTAAATTTCACTAGTGATAAAGTATTATATATGTAATATGACCATGACAAATCAAAGATGAATGATAACAAAGTTTAAATTATATTACTAAAATGAGGATAGTATGGTTTTACCCATATATTTACGTGTGGTAAAGGACTATAGGTATATGAAATAGTACATTACTATACAAGTGCGTAAAAAAGGAAGTCCGAAACGAGTGGCGATAAATTAAAACACGACCGAAGGGACTTCAACACAACATCCAAAATACCTCACCGACGTACAGATAAATGGCCTAAAATACATAAATTCAAGTACATAATGAGGGGTCTACACCATATTAGTAATTTTGATAAGGTGTGCGCCGTTTGTGATTCAGTGACCGCGCGTAGTAGCGCTGGTCGCAAGGATTTTGCATTTTAATGAATAAATAAGTCTTTTTTTACGATATTGATTAAAAAAAGCATGCTCAAGAGCAAGGTTTTTTTTTAAACGTAGAAATATTGACGTAATAGTCTTCCAATGGTAACTGTTTGTGAGTGGAAATCGTTGTTATTTATAGCCCATGCGAATGGATTACTTAGTAGGTGCCTATTAATTTGCATGGGCTATAAAAAAACTTAACATTTGAATATTTTGAACCTCCCTTAAAAATGACTATATTATGAAAATACGTTCAGTGATTTTCGAGTTACAACTTATTGCACACAGAGACAGATGTAGCACAGAGATAGATATTATTTCATAATATTTTGCATGTTTAGGAATAGTACAAAAATACCTATTTTTCTTACCTACCGTCTTAATCGCAATGATCTAATATAAAAATGACAATTTCATTATGTTGATTCTATAAAAATGGAACACGGCCTATAATGAAACCGAAAGCGATTATACCTTATAAATGGTTCATAGGATAAAAGTTGACATTGGAAAATATGGAAAATCATACGCATTCTAACCACTAGGTATAATAGTTGTTTGATTTGCTGTGGAAAGTGCAAGTGAAATCACACACTAGAGTGAAACCGAGTGGCTACGTGGAATTACATAGCTCGGTAAATGAAACTATCCGGAAAACCCTGCAGCCTTACATTAAGCTACAGAATTACAGCCTGCCACTTTACCTTATTAGATGATTAATTGCTAAACGGGTGACGCCTCATACGTTTGCAAATTATGGCAGTCTGTACAAAGTTGCTGATTGTTCACATCCTATGTGGTATTTTTATTTGTTAGGGTTATAAATTACTTTTATAATCGTTCCACGTGTAGGTTCCTAAGGATGAACTCGTGTGGGTTTTCGTCTGTGTTATTTTGATTTCCTCTTCCTAGCCCCAGTGGTTGATGGATTTGAAATTTGTTTTCGAACCTTGAGCTTATGAATATAGGTAGACAGCAGTTATATATGTCAAAATATATTTAAATCGATTAAATACTTTTGCTACACAGAAAAAAATAATTAAAAAAAAGATGAGCACTTTATCTTTTTTGCAAAAGTGGCTGTAGTAATGTTGGATTTTTTTTCAATTTGACGTTTTTTTTTCTAAAGCTTCCAATAATTACAGATACGGCAAGGATCGAATCTTAATCAAATTTTTGATGTATGTTAAAATTAGACTCAGACCGATAGAAGTAGTCAACTAGAGTTCAAAGTAACTTACCCTTATTTTTCATTGAGCCCCGTCCGCGTGTAGTTACACAATAACAACGAGTTATTACACCGGCTGTTTATCACAATTTATTGGATAACGTAAACGCAGGTGAACCCGGGTTATTAATGTTAATGGAATTACGTCGTGCGGCAATTGAGTGCGGCAGAGAGCGGGCAGTTTTTGCCGCTCGCTGCATACAGATGCGGCAGCGGCAGCGGTGCGCCGTGCAGGCGACCCGGTTGACGACCCGCGCCGGCGGTTGACCTCTGCTGTGCCCTGCTAGCTTCGGTGCAACCACTTTTCTGCTACAACTTGCAATTTGTTACATTTTCTTGGCGGAATTTTCCAGGTTAAAACAATTGGCGAGATTAAAATTATTTATAGACGTTCAGTTTAATATTGATACCAATATTAAACGTAATGCCCCTATCGTTGACATCTAAAAGCCATTGAATTTTAAACTCTAAGCTTTACGGGATCCAAATTATTATACATAGTTTACAATAAAACGTGTATGCTATCAGTCAATTCTAAATACATAATAACACAATTATTTTTAGTTACTTATTTATACTTTATTGTCCATCAAAAATAGAGTAAGTACAAATGGTGGACTTATGCTTATTCTGAGAAATTTCCACTTATCTACAAAAATATCTTTCTATTTGCTATTCCATTTGCTACAATGTGATGGATTTGGAATGTATTATTTAAATGTGTAGGGCATTAAGAGCTAGAGTGGGTGTCGTAAGAGGTCAGGTTCAAGATGAGAATACCTAACAGACATTCAAATAAAATGGTAAAGCTAAAATAAATACATATAAGACTTTTTATTTTATGTAATACCTACAGTAGCTAAACAAAAAAAAAACACATATTAAATTACTCTTGTTAGAGGGTTTCGATTCTTTCATACATTCTTTCGTACACGGTAATATTCTGTTCCATGAATATTAAACATAGCTTTATCAAAAGCCAAACCGAACATTTTTATAAAAAAAAACAAAAACGTAGGTAATTAGGTATTTATAAACAGAAAAGCCTATTATAACTCAGGAACGAGCGTTTTGCAAAAGTTTTCCAAAACTTCTGCCTGGAAACTGCGAGGCAGCATGATCTTAGGTACCTACAGTTTATGGGTATCGAAATCAGTGTCGATTGTGTTTCGTCCTTTTTACTCATAGGCGTAATAGAGGATAGGATATCATTGAATAGTGGGTATAAGTGTAAATTGTGATACGGACGCTCGGGCGGGCGGGGCGTCGGCCGCGGCCAAGGCCCGCGCGGTCAGGGACGTTCTAACTAGCCGAGCTAACTTAGAAACTTGTATCCCATCGTGATGCTATACCATTTATTATATTGGATAAAGTTAATATGTTGGGAGATATTATATCAAGCTGGCAAGCGCTACAATGCTTAGTATTAAAGCTACGTACATAAACGTTATTAATGTTATAGCTTATCGTGGTGAAACAATTTACTAGGGGCAAGTTTGTAAAACAAACATTGTGCTTAGTTTTTATGTGATGATTTTGATAAATTGATGCTCCAAAGTTAATTAAGCTTATTATTTTCTAAATTACTGCTACCTTCTTCAGATATTTTATTACTCTGTAGAGTTATGTTCAAGTTATTGTAAAAGTCAATAAATTATTAATTTTTAAATATATTAATTAATTTTAGTTGATTATATATTATAGGGGATAATGAGTCGCTGTGACAAATAAGTAACATACACTACAACATAAATGTTGCGAGTAACTTAGATTAACGAATTTGGTAGTAACTAAGATTCGCAGTAGCTCACCCTTTTTCCGATCAAAAGCCGTAATTTCAGAAAAAGAAATTGAATATACCCTAAAATTTCTGTTTTGGTCTATAATATTTCTGCAAAAAAAAATTATATGAATTTCCGTTCATTACCTGACATCTTGTACATGCATAATCCGCAAACTGGTTGAACGCTAATGTAATGACTTATTAATCCGTTAGGGCGTGCATGCCATAACCTGTCATTATACATTTGTGGTTAAACATGAGATTGGTAAGTCAGCATTAATAGTAGTAATCAGCAATGCCGACACGAAAATATACCTACTGGCAGCCCTGAAAGAGTACTTACAAAATAAAGAACACGTTTCTACAGTTGGCGGTCAAAATATTGCATATAGTATAAAGACACACTTTCTAATAACCATATTATTATCAGAGATGTACAAAATGGTTTTAAAAAAGCATTTAAATACAAAATGCAAAATACTTTTCAGATTTACTATTTCAAATGCAAAATACCAAATAGTTTTGAGTTTTGTATTTCAAATGCTAAATGCAAAATAGGTATTTTCAAAATACTTTTTGAAAATAAAATACCTTTTGACCAAATCTCAGATATTTTTATTTATTTTCGGTATTAATAATCATGAGAAATAGAGTCACAATGCCGAACAAAAACGTCTAATAACATGGCACCTAATGAAAGTAATGAATGACATTTTGGTCATATTTATCAGTAGGCAATCAATAAATTATGTTATGTTATTTTATTTATTAATAACATAACAGAATTTATTGATCGCCTACTATTTTTAGGTATTATTATACCTATTATACCTACTCACTTAAATAATGTAAAAAAACTAGACTAACGAAAAGAGAGCCATAGCCATGGAGCCCCATTTTGTTGATTGTGCATTGTGCATCTAGTTCTTATATTTCATACCTATATCACCTAAATGCTCTTTATTTATTTTCATTCTATAGCTTAGGATTTTTACAATAGGAATAATAACTCAACACTTAAAAGTAGGTAGGTAATTAAATCAAAATCAGTCATTAGCACTCAGCACCAGCAGTCCAGCAAACAATAAATCCGTTAAATCGTCGGCGTCAGTGGCGTCGCTTTCCATAGATAATATTCGTTTTCGTTTGACATTGACAGTGTCAAATTGACACTAGTCAGTCAGGCGCGCATGGCTAGCAGCATCGGTCAAATTCGGCAATACAAGCGTCATTTGTTCACATTTTGTTTGACTGGTAATGTTGGCTAAACTTAATTTAATCATAAAGTATTTTGCATTTTGAAATGCATATTCAAAATGCAAAATACATCTCAAAAAGTATTTCAAATAAAATACAAAATGTTTTTTACTAAAAGGCATTTAAATGCAAAATACAAAATAGGTATTTTGCATTTTGTATTTGCATTTTAAATAGAATTATTTCAAATAAATCGCATCTCTGATTATTATAAAAATAAATTACTTAGACACCATCGTTTTCATGTATAAATTTAATAGGAATATCCTAGTAAATCCAATTAAACAAATCGTTATACACCTAAACTACCTATTAAATGTATCCATCAGAGATTACCTAGAAATAATATTATAACCTGCTCCACGCTGTGTGCAGTCTATTAAACACATCCTAAGTAATAAGCTGCATCATAAGTTTACAGTACATAATTAATGATTATAAATAAGTACAATGCAACAATGTAGTAAGAAATGGAAAAAATCGAAGAGCACAAAATACGCCCTTTCAAAGTTCCCTCTGGGAATTCCTTTGGAATAATACCTTGTTGTTTACCGTGTTGGTGCACATGTAGGTAGTAATGAAGCCTGCTGAGTCAGGCGGATTGTTGGGCGAGTGTAATCACCGTAGTGCATGTAACTGTAGGTGTGGCACGCCTGTGCGGAAGCGATGCGTGGCCTCCTGTCTGGCCCCACACCCCGGCGCGCGGCGGCCACCCCGGCCAGACTGCACCCCCTGACTGCAATTCACTCTCACTAACCCACTGCAGCACAGTCAATCATGCATAACCTAACCTATCTATCTAACCGGGGCCAGTTAAACGGAACGCTTCATCTAAAGCGGTTATCTGACTTTTTTGATCATGAAATGCTCTGTTAGAGTAAAAAAATGACATTTAAATATGCACCCATGCATTTAAAAAATCCAGATTACATCATATGCCAAATGATCATGTCTTGAAAAACAACTAACCTATTATATTATTGGTGTTATTATTTAATTATATAATATCTCTATTTTAAAGTTGAGAGGTTAAACATCTGATAAAAAATATGTATAGACATATTTAAATTTTGATTCAGGAATATTGTAAGAGAATTCAAATTAATCTTTCTTTTAAAACGAAGGTAAACATTTATGTTGACATTAATTAACAAAGCCACTCCCCGCCTCGTTACATACGAGGACGTGCCTTCATAATGTAAAAAATAAATCTTAGTCCCTCGTGTCCTCTCCCTCATTGAGAGCTGGCTGCTGCATACACCTTTCATAATTTTTCGTCTCCATTTCCACGGGTTTTTTGTTCGCTTGTCACACGACGCATCACTCAAAAACGTTGGCGCGTGTTCTTTTTATAATGTCTGCAAGTCGGTGGTGAAAGCGCCAGGGTTGCGGGGCAGGGTGCGCGGGGGGCGCAACCCGAGGGGAAGTGCCCCCATGTCTAGACTGGGTCGGTAGTTTTCCGGGATTCAGCCGGCTTTGCCTGCAGTCTGCTCACCCACTCACTGCACTGTAGCTATACAATTATGTTTGTACATAGGTACATAAAATCGTCTGAGGGCCCTCGTCGCTTTTGAAGCAATTTTGTGTTACTTTTCTGTATGTAGCTATGCAAGTTTATAGCAACGGTGGCGGGCCGCAGCGTATGTCAGTAGGGAAACCATGGCACGATCAATAACTGAAATGCTACATTGAGACGAAGTAATTGGATAGACCGTCTGAACATGGCGCATATCAAAGCATAATATATAGATTGAGTAGGTTGACAGTAAAGTATAGGGTAGATTGTGGCGTAAAGCCGGGCCGGTGTTGACTGTATGAGAAATAAGTATGAGCTACCATGATTTCAGTGAACTAGGTTGGCTTACCAGTGCATTGAGGGTCCTCTTGTTTGCAGAGGTTTCCAGCTGATGACGCCCTGTTTGTTATTTTTTTCGAAAGTTTGCTATACACTTTTACTGTAAATTTGTAATTTGTACAGAAAACAGATTTGACCTGCACGGGAAGCATGGTCGCGCGATAGACGATAAAATAGCAGGCCGTCCCTATCGCACTATTTGTAAGTGCGATAGGGACGGCCTGATATTTTATCGTCTATCGCGCGACCATGCTTCCCGTGCTGTTTCTTATTTTATCCATAGACATACATTTTTATTTTACTTTTTGTGCCGACCAGTATCCGCACTATTTCAAATGAGTTGCATAGCCTTTTAAAGGTTGAATGTTGAAAAACGTCGAGATACATATACATACCTACACATATAAAATTGGACAAATTTAAAATTTGTAGGTTTTCAGTATAGGCAAAGCACAATATAAATTTAATAACATTGTAACCTGATAATTATCGTTCCACCTGGAAAAGTTCTAGGGTAACAGGTCATAGGACACCATATGATAGTTTCCTGGGATTTAGTTCTAGGTGAAACCTAAACAATCGATTCATGCACGCAAAGGTACCAGGAACAATGGACTGTTTCCTTCTAAGTAGCCTTTGTGATATTGAGCCTATGTAAAAGCTAGTATTAATAGGTAAGTATACAAAGCTGCCGTCTACATTGAACAGTTTTATTTACTGTTCAAAGTTTACTGCAATTTTAAACCAGTTAAAAAACCGGTCAAGTGTAAGTTCGTTTTGCCGCCTCGGGTTTATCCAAACTTTCAACTATCTCATGTAGCTAATGAATAAATATTGACCAGTCTTAAGTTTGTTTGTTTAATGCATTGTGGCATTAAGTATAAAATCCATTTGAACTCATGTTCAGCTTCTGAATCTCCAATTGTTTCTAAGCTTATAATTTCTGCTTGTTAAAAATAATCTACAATAGGGCTTCATCATCAATGATGGTCTTAATCATCTCCCTTGCATTATCCCGATTTAATGCAATGGTTCATGGGAGCCAGTGATCCGCTTGGCAACTAACCCCAAATATTGGTGTAGGCATTTAAGAACGCTTCCTCGCAAGACTTTCTAATCCAAAAGGTAATCTAGGCCTTATTGGGATTGATAGAGAAAAGCAACTAAAATAATCCATACTAATACTAATTTACTAATTATTATTTTGAATATTACTTATATACATGGGAAAGTGTCTGTTTGTTTGTCCGTCCTTCACTTAATTAACGTGATTTTTTTAACCCCCGACGCAAAAACGACGGGGTGTTATAAGTTTGACGTGTCTGTCTGCCTGTCTGTGGCGTCCTAGCTGCCGAAGGAATGAACCGATTTAGATTTAGTATTTTTTGTTTGAAAGCTGAATTAGTCGGGAGTGTTCTTAGCCATGTTTCATGAAAATCGTTCCCCTATGTCGCGGTCGGGGGTTTTTCAAAATTTTAATTTTTAAGTGGAGATAGTTGAACTGATGGAGTATGACCAGGGGCGGCTCACTCCGAGTTCGCGGCCTAATCATCACGGAACGCGTTCGCACTTTCTTTGTTACTTTACGTCGCGAGTTTTTTAAGGTTCATATGCGATGTACACGTGTGGAATGGCTAATAATGCATAGTCAAATAGACATCATGAATAAAATAGGACAATCTGACACGGAAAAGTTCAATAAGGCTTGTGATGCTGAAGGCATAGGCAACCCTATCATCCGACGTTACGCACGTGCGGCTCGTTTCTTTGTTAGAATAGGCATTTAAAAAAGCGGCAGTAAACATCAAAGCAGTGGGCCTTCCTTGTACATATGGTATAGGCTACTTTTTGAATTGGGGATAAGTTTGTATAGAGCATTCCGCAATTTAGGAATTTAATACGAGCGAAGCGACGGCTAGGCCACCTGTTTCTACGAAATAGAATACGTACATCATCTTTTGGAAATAATACCTTACTTAATCCTTGTTCACCTATACCAACGAAAATGTAGTAATACAGGAACAGTAAAAGGGGAAGGGGGTTCCCGGAAGGAGATCGTCCTTCAACAAAATATTAAGTCGGAATCAGATCAAGGCTCTCTCAGCAAAGATTTCTCAGAAACCATTATATATGTCAGTATTGTTATTGAAGCGAAATTCGGGTTCAACTCTCAATACGATATCGGATATGTACTGAAGTGTCAAAAGTGTAGATATTAGAGATGCACCGAATATTCGTTATCCGGCCTATCTGGCCCTTATTTTAATATTCGGCCGGATACCGGATAGTGACGTACTATCCGGCCGGATACCGGATGTGCTATTTTGATTGAATGATTTTGGGGTAAATAAATGTATAAAAACAGTTACGGTTGTAATACTTATAATCCTTTATTATTAAAAAAATTAATATTTAAACATACATTTTGCCTTGAACGAAATAATTATAATAAATAAAACTAGTTTTTTGCATTTAAAACGGACTCCGCGCGAAGTTCACTACGCAACAAACCAAAACCTGCACGGCGCGCCCGCTCCCTGCTTAAATTGTAGGTGAAATTCTGCTGGCCGAACATTCGGTGGCCGAATACCGAACATTCGGCCGATAATTGGGCCAAATAGTCGGTATCCGGTATCCGGGCAAACAACTATTCGTGGCATCTCTCTAGATATCATACTTCAAATTGAATACCTACAGCTGTAGGTTTTCGATTACTAGAAAACATAGTTAAAAACTGCCTTTACTCAAGAACATAGTTTTCTTTCGGTTAAAAGGTCAGACTGAAATGGCTTTTGTAAAACATATGCCTATGGACATGATGAAAATATAAGGCTTCTGTTTTCTGCGCATTGTCTGAGGAGCTGTACTGTATCATTGATATAGGCATAGACTTATATTTTCATGCGCAAGTACCTTATGGAATAAAATTACACTTAACTATGAAGTCTATGAAACATCTTGCCATAAGTGCTTTTATGGGAGATTGCCAATCTGATTTGCATTCAGATCGAGGAACGTATCTTACCTGTAGAATTTTTTTAAATATATATTCGTACAACTAAAACTTAATACTTTAATTAAAATATAATGGATACAATGCTCTTAAAAAAAACATGATGTTTATAAAATATAATAAGGAACACGGAGCTGCGCTCCAAAACAGGTATCGCAGATGTTGGTGTGAAGGCAGCCAAGCTCAAGTGGGATTGGGCGGGACACGTCGGATGCATCCGGAGAGATGGGCCAAGGTAGCGACCGATTGGGCGCCACAAATTACCAGAGGCCGAGGTAGACCAAAGATGAGATGGCGGAAAGACCTGGACTCATTTTGTGGCGGCTGGCGAGAGCATGCACAGAGCCGTGACGAGTGTCGGAAAACAGGGGAGGCCTTTGCCCAGCAGTGGGACACATTATAGGCTATACAAAAAAAAATGAATTAAAATTTTCATACAAGTTATGGACGTAATGGTTCAGGATTTTATTTCCTGTTAAATTTACTGACACTTTCCTCAGTTATACGTTACTTAAATAAGGAGGTATTCTCAGTTCTGCATACCACTTCTATCTGTCATATTTAATTTATATTGGGTTGTCTTACAAGATAAATACTAGAAATTTGATATTGATAAAGTTCGATTTCCCATTTCTAACCCCCGACGCAAAAACGACGGTATTGTAAGTTTGACGTGTCTGTCTGTTTGTCTGTCTGTCTGTCTGTGTGTGTGTGTGTGTGTCAGTCTGTGGCATTGTAGCTCCCAAACGGATGAACCGATTTAGATTTATTTATTTTTTGTCTGAAAGCTGAGTTAGTCGGGAGTGTTCTTAGCCATGTTTCATGAAAATCGGTCTACTATGTCGCGGTCGGGGGTTTTTCAGAATTTTAATTTTGTGGTTATTACATACTTACATGTGTGATATACGGGATATACCTATGTATAATGGTTATTTATATGACAGAGCAAGTTGAATAATATAATTTTTTCCATCTCGGTTATATTATTACAATCCAAAAATAATACTGTTAAGATAGGTATTTAAAGTAGGCCATGAACTCTTGCGTGTCGATAAAAAAACCATTACAAATATAGATTCAAAGCGTGCTCCCCTAAACCTGCCTTAAGCACAGACAGAACAGAATACTTATCTTAAAATAGTGCGGCTAATTGTGTTTCATAACAGAGTCTCTAGCCAAACATATAATCGTTGACTCTCCGTGGCGAACGATACGCAATTGGCTCTGTCGCGCCAATACGGAAGAGCAATAGAGAGAGGATGCTACGGAACGTTACAGAGCATCAACGTTTAATCGCTTGGCTAGAGGGTCGGCTCGCTGAAGGGATGCCAGGGTATATTTAGTAGCACGTGTGCGGGGTGAGGGGGGTCCGGTGACGCGGAAGCGTAGGGCGGGCGGAGGGCGTTGACCGTGAACGTGGGGCGGCATCGATCGCGCAGCCATACCCTCGCGCAACGGGAAAGTGTATGCCATCGCTAGCGCGGCGCCGGCCGCCGCTCGCCGCGTGCTAACTCACGGCATGCTGGGGTGACTTACTATTAGTCTTACTACTAGCGAGTCGAAGGCTCAGGGAAACTAGTGTAATAGGTCGGTATTTCTTATGGGAAATTCGGTCAAGTTACACTGGTGACAACGAGTTTCCAAGGGGCATATATCTAGTAAGTAGTGCAAGCATGTCCAGTGTCCACGTAACATGTAATATTTAAAAAAATTAGTTTAAGTGAATAGGTTAAGAGTTTTATCATATTAGTAGTATTTGAGTTTTACGTAAGAATATATACAACTAAGTACTTACAGTTGCTGTCACTAGTAAAAAGCGATGAAAATAGCGCAGAGTTTACGTGCAACTTATGTACTGTTAGCTGCAAAAGTGCATGGCGAATTTATCTATGAATTCATTCATAATTTCTCCATGCAATTTTGCAGCTCACTGTACCTATACATGCGTGTAGACCATATAAAATTTAATGTCTTACGATGACAACTTCCTGCTTATCTTACAAATTTTAGTCACACGTCACCGGTAAGTAATATTAAAAAAACCCACTAGGTGGCGTTGCCACGCGGTGAAAAGCGCGCAATGTACAGCGCTCCGGAAAACATCCCGACTCTTACGGCCGCTCTGGTAGGCTTACTAAGCAATTCATAAAGCTAGCCACTACTTATCGTCAGTATTACTTGACACCCCGGTTTGTAGCAGCTATGTGTCATCACAGGCCAGACTTATACCGGTCACGTGACGAACTAGTAAGAAACCGTTGCCAATAATAAGCTTACTCTGTGCAGTTGACTTACGCCACCTCCCCGAGAGCGTGAGCTGTGATCTGTGATGATATTACTAATTAACACAATTACGAGAACTGCTGTAACTCGTTAGCTCTTTACCTTGTGTATATAGGCTAAAGCGTGTACTTGGTGTAAAAGGGACTAAGGAGAGCTTTCAAGTACCTACTCGTATCGTGGGGAATACTATAGAGACACTACCAAAATAAAATGGTTGGTCTAGATTAATATTGCATGTAGGTATGGTAAAATATAGTAAGTACATAGTTGCTTTACTGCCACAACTAAAAAATGTTTGAAAAGTACTTAGGTCCAATTTTAACTTTTTTTTATTTCATATGGTTTTGATTTCATTAGTATAACATCTTAAACCAATGTCGGTATTAGGTACTTGAACCATCAACCACTTTTAAAGATGGATGTCCAGTATACAAACTAAATACGATCAATATTCCGAATCGATTTGATAGGAATTCCTCAACATGGACAAGGATGACGTAATCCCTTGGGGCAGGCCCGTGCCCTTGCGGAGGGTCCCGACTCTCGACTCCGTGCATCTCGGGCCCGTTTTATTCGACAGAGAAAAATTGGATCAATTCTTGAACAAGGTTATACGCGGTCTTTGATCACTGTTAAATAATTCTTGAGTTAATTATATTATGTTGATGGAAGAACGGAATGTAAATGGTTTATTTCGTGTAAATGGTAAATCAAGATGTAGCAGTAGCAGATATTAAGAGTTTCTTAATAAATAATTATTTTAGTATAATTTCTTAATTATTTATTTTACACTCCAATCCTGGGCTGGCCAGAAGTAGCACTAGACAGAGAAGATTGGAAAAAGAGGGGGAAGCCCAGCAGTGGGACACAGTAGGCTCTGAATAATAATAATAATTATTATATTACAACAAAAATAAAGGCGGTTTTAGTATAATGATTAAACGATATGCCTTGATACATTTCGTTGCTACAATGGAAAAAGCAGTTAATTTGAAGGACAAGGATTTTCCAAGTACAGTTTTTAGCGATTTTCTTAATAATACAAATAAATACATACATATATGCATACAAACATGTTATTCTGGATGCAGCAATATTGTTAGAATAAGGAATGAGGATGGAAACAATTTTCCCGTCACATAAGATAAAATATATGTTTATAAGATGTATAAAAACATCCCCTGACTAGATCAATAGTTGCACGTCCCTCGTGCCTTCTCCTTACTTTACTTTCCTTCGAATCTTTACCTGTTAGCAACCCTCTCCGATTCTCGTCATCGAATGAGGGTATAAAAGTTAGTAGGGTGTGTTGGTCACGGGGGTAGAGTATTGTCGGGGTAGATATAGAGCAATATATATGTATACCTGTAAGTAAAAAGTGAATTTGATTGGAGTGTGGGTTTCATGCGTTGTAGCACTTTTATGTCGAAAATATTATCTTTCCAAGTTTCATAAAATCTCCCACCACCTTCCACTCTGGGTCCTCTACAACTTAAAATCTTACTTTTTCGTTTCAATTACTGGGAGATTAAATAGGTACTTAAAAAGAAAATAGGTAAGTTTCTATTGACCATAGTTTTTTCTGTCTATTATAATATTGAAATGTGACATTTGACAAGTCGAACGCGAAAAGTTGAGAGTAGTTGACAATTTAGGTATATTTGGTTTTATTTATTAGTAGTTTTTTCTTATAGTAATGTGTGAAGAAGTTAAATAATACAAGGTTCAAGTTTCCCTTTGAAGGATCTTCGCATTATCTACCGGTTATCAAAAAGTAAGTGCGCAAGTAATACAAAACATAGCATGAGCATTTCTCCAAGAGCGTCTTACACAAACAGTTAACATTTTCCATTTATTTCCGGCAATAAAAAGGCACCCCAGCCGGGAGATGGGTAGCCGTGTGATAAGGTGGCAGGGGGTGAATGTCGGGCAAGGGCGGCGTGAGTCACGGCCGCGATCAATACTGCAGCGAAATGCGTGCGTGCGTTTGCCGGTCACTGGTGCACTACGCATGTCGCGGGGGCTGACGAATGCAACTTGTGCTTTGGGGACGTTGTAATCAAATTATTTTAATGAGACGTGCCTCTAACGTGTTATGCATGATTATCCACGTGATATAATAAATGTCATGTTGTTCACAATTTTTAAATGTACTCGGGCTTACCATGCATTCAAATAGATACCTATATTTTTAGTTTTTTAGTTTCACAATGTATAGTGTTTAATAATTCCGCTCAAACTCATAGGTATGTAGAGCATAGTTAAAGTATTTTTAGTTACGTCATTTCAGCATAATAAAATTGATGGCCAAGGTAATTACTAGGCATGTATTACACGACGAAGTCCAAGGTTACCTCTCCAACAACATGATCGTTTTCAGTTTGGTTTTCATTACTTTGCCGTCTTGTTTGAAGCTTTTTATCGGAGATAGTTTCAGTTGGTATATATCACACTGGCGGATCGAATTCGCCTTTTCACCGTGTTGTAAAAAAATACTACCTACTCAGAGAGGCACTTATTGTCAGAAAACTACGGGTGAATAATTATGTTGGTTTATGAGTGTTCAACATTTTCAATTTTCAAATAGAATAGTCATAGGGAAGATAAATAGCTTGTTTCTCCGAGTTTAGATAGGGTTACCTCCAATTTCCGTCGTCGCCGGCGGCGCCGGGTCGCTGCTGCGCTGCTGGGTGCAGCGTCCAGACTGCCAGTCTGGCTCTATTTGGATTCTACCTATGTAGTGAACGTTATCGAACAGCGTTCTAGGAGTCCGGTATCACTGCTAAATAATACCTATCAGGTTAATCTCGAGAGTGGCGTTTTTTTACATACTACGTCGCGTCGGTGGCAAACAAGCATACGGTCCGCCTGATGGAAAGCGGTCACCGTCACCTAAAACCTCCTGCAACTCAAGGAGTGTCACACGCGCGTTGCCAAGCCATTAGAAACGTGTACACTCCTTTTTGCTGTGTTAAGTAAGCGCGTTTCTTCAAACCATGACTTGTACCATGACGTGTAGGTATCTTAGTATTTGTCGTATATGTTGTTTGACACTATGCTTGTGGTTTAAATTAATAAATAAACAATGACAAAAATAGCCAAAGTGACACGACTTGTTTCTTTGTCACCTTATTATCATAATATTCATAATACTTCGTTGAGTACATCAATGAATGTCATTGGTTTCATTTAAGATATCTTTATTATAAAACGATATTATAGGTATCTCACTCACATTACTTTACTGATAATATTGTATTAATTTTAAATCATGTTAATGTTTTTAAAAATACTTACTTATCATTGTTAAAATCTATCTGTACTAAAAACATTGGTCCAAGTACTAAAAAACAGTTTTCTAAAAACTATAAAATCCTCTATCAAGTCCGTTCCAAAGTAAACGTTGTTTCGTAAAAATGACATTAAAAGTCAAACAGATTTGTAAGTTCCATTTAGTTTAATTGAGTTTGGTGCGGTCGAATCATAAAATCTTTAAATGATTCTTGTAAATCAAACCTCCATACGTTACGTACGCCTGATACTCAATCCAATTACCTGAATTCAGTATTGTTGACCTGATTAATTTACCTACTCCTATTAATAAAGATGAAAAAATCGCCGTAAACTTCGCATTTATACAAACTCATCTGTAATAATGAATTCATATTACGCGCAGCTCTCGGAGTCTCGACCAAGACCTTGGCGTGGTCAAGTGCAAGGCGAATGCGGCATGAACGCACGATTACGTAACAAAGGTTGGCAGTTACCTACGCTACCAAACAACATGTGATATCATTATCTGCATAAATAAAAGGGTAGAAAGAAACTACACATTATTCATTAGGTATAGTAAATAAGGGGTTGACGCGAAGTGTTACATTCGGGTCCCGCGTAATCGATGTACGAGTCAGGCAATCCCTGTTCTTATTTCCAAAACTTCATGAAAAACATTTATAAAGGTGTTATTGTATATATAAATATATTATTATCTATGTATTTAGGTATACGTATTGCATTCATTTATAGTACTTTATATACCGATGCACTTTAGTTATGTTTGTCTACCATCTATTTTTTTTTTTAATAAACGTTTCTTTCTTTCTTTCTTTCTTTATGTACAAAAATTACACTTCCAACCTTAAAATAAAACAGTACTTAACACTACTCCCATGCGAAAATTCATCCGCAACGCAGGCTTCGTCATGTGGCCACAAATCAACAACATGCTTCGTCAAACAAACCAATGATGATATCCGCAACAGGCTTCGTCATATATAAAATAATAACTTTAAGCTAAATGAAACCGTCCCGAATCGTTAACGTCCCGAAGGTGTTATTTATTGTTTAAGGTTTTATAGATAATGCACCAAAATTGCGCAATAATACATTACCTAATTGGTAAACACATCATCTCAACCTGTAGGTACATAAATATATAACTATGTTTGTTTACACATTAATTACTCAAGACTATTCCGACACCGATAACCTTGAGGTCGTCCTGATTGACTCCACGAAATATTAACATTTTATATTGACGTGCAATATAAGCGATGAATGCATATGTTTATCTAGACTGCACATGTTGATTTAAAAAAAGGTCGTCCGGTTAGTATGTTACGTATTTGCGATAGTTCTAATTATGATAATTATGTAGGTGTATGTTTATTATTATCTAGATTTGCAATTGAGATAAGTATACAACAATATTTTAATCTTTAATAATGAATTTAATAGGTACGTATGTACAATTGTACAGTCCTAAAAATACAGGCTTACATATTGTATTTTGCGACAAGTTATATAAGGACTAGGTGTATTTAAGCAATTGATATTTGTAAGTACGAGTTTGTTTGTAGATACATTCCTGGAAAATCGTCAGTACATTTGTATATCCGCCTGACCAGCGCCTTGCCATTATGCTTGCGTGTGTTTTGTGGCATTGAACACTAATAATAGGTGAACTTGACATTGAGAACGGAGGTTCGTCATCATTACGAGAGCAGCTATCTCTTCCGCACAACTCGGATCGCGTTAGGGTAGGAAAGGGACGGGTGGGCACATCTTTCTGTGTTCGCGCTGTTTGTAGGTCAGTCGTGTTATTTATTCCGGACGATATACATAGTCGGAAAGTCGGCTGGAGGTTGCATTAATACGTATTTCTTTATTGACGTTTCAATTCAGTATAATTTGATAATGCGCATGATAAATTAGCACCGATTGAGGTGTTTACGCCCTTTATACTCATATGGTAACAATAGTACGTTATTTGTGCGTGTGCACATGAAAACGTCCCACTTTGTCGATTGCTATAAAGTCAGTTTATTCATATAATGATACAAGTAAATCTCGCCTTAATGGTAACCGACAAAGTGGGACGTTTTACTAAACACACTCACATTTATGGAAATGTATAGTAAATAAGAATTTATATTATTATATTAAAACGGGACTTAATCGCGTAAAACTTACGTTTATATTTAACCCGACGTTTCGGACGTGACATTACGTCCGTGGTCAGGGGTAGACGCGTCGGGGTCTGTGACCCGTGACCACGGACGTAATATCACGTCCGAAACGTCGGGTTAAATATAAACGTAAGTTTTACGCGATTAAGTCCCATTTTAATTTAATAATATGAGCAGAGGGCGGAATTGCTCATGGCAAAAATTAAACTTCAATAGAGTTGGAACGTTAAATTTTATCGACATTTTCGGCTATCGATGAATTCAGTCACCTTTTACATTACTGACTTTAACATTGACCCCCGATTAGCTATTCGACCATTTGATTTTGACCTCTTTGATTAGATTACGAGTAAATTGTATGATATTTGATTACCATTTCTATCACTAATCCTTATGCAACTAACTAATTCACGTTTGAAAAAAATGGTTAATCCAAAACGAAAAGTAGCCAACAAATGGATAAAGAAGTATCCTTGTCTTACTTACGACGAAAACAACTCAAAAATGTACTGATAATTTCAGTTTAATCGATAGTCAATATAATTTAATGTTCCAGCTCTGTTGACGTTTGATTTTTGCCATGAACAATTCCGCCCTCTGAATATGAGTGAAGATCGTGTTAGATTAAATCAATATAAAGAAGTATTTGTAAGTAGGTAGTCTCTCTAATTTTGTAGGAATCTTTAATTTCTATATCGGAACCCAATCAACTAGAAATAAAGTCCAAGATATCGAAATTTCGCCTTTCGCGGTAGATCATCAGGTATTACATACTTAAATTGTTTTTTTTTTTTAGATGGACAGATAATAGTTTCTTGTGTGTGTCGAATTTCAATATGCGTTAGCAACTGTTATAATTCATACTAAGCTGATACCATAGAGCCTTATTACTGAGCATGGGTATATGAACCGGCCTCTACATTGGTAGAGCAAACAATGTACCTAGATCTCAAGCTGTATTCATATTTATTATATATTTTTTTTTTTTTTTTTTCTCTTTCTAAATTTCAAATACTTATATTTATTCAAATATTTATATTTATTAACTTCTATTTGTTTAATGTTGGGTTATGTTAGTCGTTAGGCTTGTAACTAATAGTAGGCGTGTAAGGAAATGTTCCTCAAATTTTCGTTAGTAATAGCAAAGACCTATATAACTTCGTATAGACAGATAAAGTCTAAGAAAAAAACGTACCCCAAAACCATACAGAAATAACCTAACCACAAAATTAAAATTTTGAAAAAACCCCCGACCGCGACACAGTGGACCGATTTTCATGAAACATGGCTAAGAACACTCCCGATTAACTCAGCTTTCAGACAAAATAACTAAATCTAAATCGGTTCATCCGTTCGGGAGCTACGATGCCACAGACAGACACACGCACAGACAGACAAACAGACAGACAGACAGACATACAGACGGACAGACACGTCAAACTTATAACACCCCTTCGTTTTTGCGTCGGGGGTTAAAAAGGTACGGTGAGCTAGATGGCGATACACCTTTGGGGTACGCTCGGCTAGATGGCGCTAATATTAATATTTGACATTTTAAAACATATCAAGCTAAAAATATGGGCCAAATTGTCAAAACTGAGGTTCAAAAGTTTTAAGCCTGTGTCGAGAGATGGCAGTCTATGCACTGTGATTACACATTTTACTTTGACAGTAACTCTCTTTAATACTCGATCCTCTTTGGTAATAGTGATAAATTGATAATACATGGTGTTTTTTTTATTTATATTTTGACATACTACATTGAATATGCTCTACAATAGTAAGATAGTAACCAATGTCATAGAGTGACTGTCTATAGCGAAAAGCGCCCATAAACAAAGAACCCGACTCTAGTGGCTTGTTTTGTCTATCGGTAAGGCGAAGAAATTCGCGCGTTTTCCATGAAACACAGACGGCGTGAATTAAGCATTTAAATATTGTATGTGCAAAAATTAATATATGGAATAATTAGCCAGATGGTTTTATTTTTCGGTAAGCGTATTTGCAATATTTACGTTATCATATGTATAGGAATATTTTATTTTGATATTTTGTGTGATAAAAGTGTCTGTGATATTAGCGGGTTGAGAAAAGCGATCTCTAGCAGCGTATCTGCGAATTTTCACGAAACGATTCACCCTCGAAGCCTGCGCGGTTTGGAAAATGCCCGCTAGGTGGCGTTGTCAAACAAGACAGAGCCTACTAGCGCGCGAAATACGCTTTGCCGTCTACAGGTTTCAAAACTTCAACGGTCTGCCGTGAGATGGCAGCACCAGTGGTTCAAAGCATAAGCTTGAGCTTTCAAGTTTTAAAAGCTCTTACCGACTAGCGCCACGCTCAATATTTTAGCGCCACCATGTTAACTTTATAACTTTTGAAATTACTTCGTAGATTATTAGTACAGATATTTTGCATTATATCGTAGATGCATATTTCAGAATAGTTTAGAAATCGTATAAATCTTATATACATATATGATTTGATTCATTTCACACATAATTTACCGTGAGTAGGTAGTAATTTCGAGTGAAGTTCTTAAACATTTTTAATACAAGAACATATTATCATTTACAATGGTTTTTAGAGTTAATTTTCATTGAAACGACTTTTTCGTTATCCATATTTTAGTGGATAAATAAACTTGTATTTGATGCACATTTCTATAAAGTCTGTTTGGAAAGAGAAGAGTCGTGAAATTTATGGGGTCCAATACATTCCACGACTCTTTTCTTTTCGAACAGACTCTTTGTAGATTTCAATACTTATATTTAAATGAAATAAATATAAATGGTGTTTGCCTCCTAGCGTGAACATAAAGTATAACAAAATTCACGTGACAAATTATTTATAATTTTTGATTGTCTTTTGTTGTTGCATTTTGGTTGCGTTCGCCGACGTCAGAGTGAGTCACGCGCGTGGCACGTCGGCGTGACGCCGCGCGCGTCACGCGGTCGACGCTCCGCTTACCGAAATGACGTTGACTCATTTGTTTGTTGCATTTTATGTACGGGTTTTTGTAAATGATAGTAATTGACATACTTTGCGGTCAGATATTATCCATAAATCGTCGATTATTGAAGAACGTAGAATTCTTGCGATAAACTATTATCCGCAAGAAATTTTAGCAATACATCCATTAGTACTATTCACATAATGTAAATTAAGACAGTTGTGATGATTTTTTTTTCAGGCTGTTTAATTTTTTTCAGGACTTTGACTAAAGCTTCTTTACCTTTGTCCGTATGTACAGATCTTATTATGAGATAATTGAACGATGAATATAAATATCATAATCATAATATTAAATTATAATTCAAACGAAAGGTTTTATTAAAACCGCGATTCAATAAAGGCAACGCAATGAACTACATGGACAAAAGTTCTGCTACTTGCCGGCAGATGGCGCTAGTAGGATTATTTGTGGACGTTTCTCTTCTTAATGCAGTTTCTTGAAATGTTAATTTCCCGTAAGAAAAATCATTATTGTGCTAAGAGAAATTAATTTAATAAGCTTGACTTTTAGTTTTAATGTAACATTTGCAAAAAAAAATTTTTTTTTGTTTCAACCTTAGTTCAATTTTTTTACTTTAATTATAATCTCAATATATGAATTAAAAATGAATTCGGTAGATATCTTTTGTATATTCTTCGGTGTAAATATATGCATTAACCAATTTATGACAGTCAATATTAAGACCATAATGCGTCTTTTAATACATTCGACTATGAAACTATGATCATTGGCTCTGTTTAAGCTAAGTTAGTTTGCACTTTAGTATATAATACCGAATGTACCTTAGAACGTTCAAATGCCAAGCATTCGCTGTAATAAGACCTTCATGATATCGATATGACAGCTATAAAGTAAAATAGTTGTCAGAGAAGGGCAATATCGTAGCTTTCAGTAGCTGGCGATAGCGCAGTCGGTCGCAACGCAACCTTGCAGAGTTTGTTGCTCCCTGCGGGGCGCGGGCGGCCGCCTCAGCGCTAGCGACCCGCTTGCGATACTGTGCACTGCACTGACATGCCATGCACCAACTGCGAATCCTTCTTAAACCGTGCAAACTGCAGCTGGGCCGAGCCAACAACCTCACCCACTCAGCGAACGCGTGCGTTGCTATGCAAATCCCTTGATAACCGCTATCGCTTCTAAAACATAATGAGATACCTAATTACTTAACAATCGAACATAATTATCGAACGTTCTTGATGAAGTTTATTGTCCCAAATAAAGGTTGTTTACTTTTGCTTTGAACGCATCATTATGCATACGTATGCATTGTTTGTATCCACATACAGTTTATAAACGTGAGTTTATTAATGCGGAGTAGATGTTGTATTTGAGTAAATATTGACGGTGCATATTGAGTGTTATGATGTCCCAGATCGAGGGATAGCTCGTCGTGGATTATTCCATAGCCTCCGACGGCTTCAGCTGTTTACGCATCCGACGACGTGACCTATATACAAACAAATACAATAGAATTATTCATGAATCCTGTCACTCCGGCTGCCTTTGCGGCCGCATTTAAAACAGGGATAAGAATAAAGAAAGTTGATGCCGCGACAACATCGCTTATTATGATTGATTGAACTGCATTGTGTGTCTCTTCTCTTGTTTTTGAACATATATCAACGCGTTTTAAGAATACAAAGGAGGCATCTCATATAATGCCGCGGGGTCCCATTGTTAAACTCCCGGTAAATAAAATAAAAGTAGAGTGGCACTGACTTTAAATAATGCGCTGGGCGTGTAAAGTGAATGTAAATGTAGATATAATTAATGTTCAACTAGGGAGCAAATCAAATTATTTTATTGAATATTTTTTGATTTGTTCTTTTTTCAAGTAGTCACACTACTATATATACATTATAAATTGAAATAGATATCATACACGAAAGAAAAACCCGAAAGATCCGGGTTCGTATCCCGGCTCGGCCACCAGTGGGCCTTGTCGTTTTTTCTTTCGTGTATGATTTCAATTTATAATTAATGTTGACTATATCTAAATCTCTACGAGATTTGATTGATGCATTTTTTTATCACCTTTTAAATGATCATGAAACATACTTAAAAATTCTTTACTTTAACAACTTAAAGATACAAGATAGACTCAAAGGCAGAGTTCTTCAATTTTTAAGGCTAGTCTTCTAGCATTATTGATATAAACTGAAATAAATGTCATTTTCCCCTCACTAGCTCAGAAACACGTGTTTTGTCCTTTAATACCAGCGGGTAAAAAGGCATTTTATCCACTAGTGGGTAAAGTAATTTGACCTTGAATAAAGTCAAATTAACTGCTTTAAAATTGATAAAAGTAGGTGAATCTAGTAATAATAGTTAAAGCAAAGTTGTATTTTAACACCGAGTGTGGAATTGAAAAACGAGCAAGTGAAAGGATTCTATTGAACCACGAGCGAAGCGAGTGGTTCGAAAATAGCTGAACTTGCGAGTTTTTTAATACACGAGAAGTAAAATACATTTGCACCCGAGTGTAACACAAAACTTATCCCCCTCACTATAGCGAGGAAACTACAACGCAAAAAAATGCGTTTATCACTGCTTCCAGTAGTTCTACAGGTGGTAAATCATCTTAATTACTAGATTCACCTACTTTTATCAATTTTAAAGCAGTTAAAGAGTGATAAAATTTAAAGGACAAAACACGTGTTTCCGAGCTAGTGAGGGGAAAAGATGATTTACCACCTGTGGAACTACTGGAAGCAGTGATAAACGCATTTTTTGCGTTGTAGTTTCCTCGCTATAGTGAGGGGAAAAGTTTTGTGTTACACTCGGGTGCAAATGTATTTTACTTCTCGTGTGTTAAAAAACTCGCAAGTTCAGGATTCTATTCTCGACCACTCGCTTCGCTCGTGGTTCAACTATAGACTCCTTTCACTTGCTCGTTTTTCAATTCCACACTCGGCGTTAAAATACAACTTTGCCCCTATTATTTCAGTTTATACTTAAAATAGTAGTGTGTCCACTAAAAATACAAATTAAATTATTTTCTATGAGGATAAATTCATCTATTCTAAGAATCATTGATATAAGTTATAGCAGTAAATATATCGTTTATGTATATTAAAGCCACATAGTCGAATATATCCCACAAATATGCATATAACAATTCAGTAGGTGCAATATAACGAGCACTTGGATCGCGCCCAACAGCCCAGGACCCGTTTATCCGTGGCGCCCGCGGCGGCCTAAACTGCTCATATATTCACAAATTATTACTACTTGCGAATGTTCATTACTAGCGGGAACTCGTAAATATTATTATGTGCTGGTAATTAATATATTGAGTCCAATAAGATCCAGTTTTTCTGAAATTCTAATACAAATTCTGTGAAAAGGTTTTCTTTTGCACATGAAGCGTTTTTGCACAGGACCCTTTTGTAATGGAAAGCCACATCTGGTAGCTGAGAAATAAAATTACTGCTTTGAGTATGTTCATTACTACCGAGAACCCGTAAATATATATGATGTGCTTGTAATGAATATATTCCTCATCATACTATAGGTACTTAATAACTGACTGATTCTGCTGGCTGCAGTCTCATTGAGAGCATATGACCATATTTTATATTAGGTAGCTTCTTAATAAGACCATATTACGCTCTGGCACAATTAGGTAAAATTGGTTATATATTAAAACCCAGGTATGTTATATTGAAGAAGCCAGGAAATGGCGCTTTGTGAATGAAATTCGATTTTGTAGGTCGATGCGAAGCTATGCATAAATTAACTTCCGGTCAGCGAAAACAGATCAGTTAATATTTTGTTACATTTAAATTTTAACATTGTTTATTTTTCAACAATTTTCAAACACGTATTAAACAATAGTAGATTACATACCTATGCTGTAGCTGTGTATATCTGAGGCTTTCTTATTTACTGGCTAAGGTGTATACCTATACTATTTTTCTGTTCGACAGAGCCGGAAAGCGGTAACTTCGTTTTGCGCATCAGCCTGACAGTTGACGCATTCGGGCCAGAGGACAGAAAATGAATTTTATTTTCAGTTTAATATGTCGACATACCTATTTACGAAGTACACGCATATGCATGTTATTAATTAAATGATTAATTATACATACTTGTACAAAAAAGATTGATATGCATAGGAAAGTGTACCTAGATTTCATCCGTAGTTTTTTCTTACGACGCAATAAATACTGATAAACAAGTTGAAATCCCATTTATATTATAATGAGTATTAATAAGTACTTTTAAGTACATACCTGGTTTGAAACTACGCTGTGTACCTACAATGACTTATAATGGGTAAATACCTATTAATACATGGTTTTAACCTAGGTACATTATGACAATATTGCCCCAAGCTGTGTTAATAATTATCTAAAAGGAAAATACTCCGATTTACTCAACTATTTGCTAGCTGCAGGTTCTTCTTTGTTTTATTGTCGATTTACATCGTTAAATAGAACATGACACCAAAGCAGGTGAGTTATTCTAGTGGTCGATTTTCCTAAAAGATAAAGCTGCTGGCTAACGAGAAGTTAATGAATACTGCACTGAACATAAGCCAATGAACTGTTCGGGCCGTTTATCAGTCGTGTATCTAATAATCGCCGGTTTATGATTATTTCTGATGTCTTATTGTTGAGAACACAGTTTTATAGGTGGTAGGTTTGTTTGTTTATATGGAAAATATATAATGTGTTATTGTTTATCTTCAGCTTAGAAAAAAAACTATAATTATCGCGGGGGCGGGCGTGTGGTCTAGTGGTAAAGACGTTAGCCGCGTAAGCTGAAGACCCGGGTTCGATTCCTGCCTCGGCCACCAGTGGGCATTGCTGTTTTTTTTTTCTTTCGTGTATGATATCTATTTCAATTTATAATTATTATTTTCATATCTACCTTTAAACAGAGTGCCGAACAAGTAAAAGAAATCCCAAAAGTATGGAGAAAAGAATATAAAAAACCGGCCAAGAGCGTGTCGGGCCACGCTCAGTGTAGGGTTCCGTAGTTTTCAGTATTTTTCTCAAAAACTACTGAACATATCAAGTTCAAAACAATTTTCCTAGAAAGTCTTTATAAAGTTCTACTGTTGTGATTTTTTTCATATTTTTTAAACATATGGTTCAAAAGTTAGAGGGGGGGGGACGCACTTTTTTTTCCTTTAGGAGCGATTATTTCCGAAAATATTAATATTATCAAAAAACGATCTTAGTAAACCCTTGTTCATTTGTAAATACCTATCCAACAATATATCACACGTTGGGGTTGGAATGAAAAAAAATTTCAGCCCCCACTTTACATGTAGGGGGGGTACCCTAATAAAACATTTTTTTCCATTTTTTATTTTTGCACTTTATTAGCGTGATGGATATACATATTGGTACCAAATTTCAGCTTTCTAGTGCTTACGGTTACTGAGATTATCCGCGGACGGACGGACGGACGGACGGACGGACGGACGGACGGACGGACGGACGGACAGACAGACATGGCGAAACTATAAGGGTTCCTAGTTGACTACGGAACCCTAAAAAAACATTCAGATGAATTGAGAACCTCCTCCTTTTTAGGGTTCCGTAGTCAACTAGGAACCCTTATAGTTTCGCCATGTCTGTCTGTCCGTCCGTCCGTCCGTCCGTCCGTCCGCGGATAATCTCAGTAACCGTTAGCACTAGAAAGCTGAAATTTGGTACCAATATGTATATCAATCACGGCAACAAAGTGCAAAACTAAAAAATGGAAAAAAATGTTTTATTAGGGTACCCCCCCTACATGTAAAGTTGGGGCTGATATTTTTTTTCATTCCAACCCCAACGTGTGATATATTGTTGGATAGGTATTTAAAAATGAATAAGGGTTTACTAAGATCGTTTTTTGATAATATTTATGTTTTCGGAAATAATCGCTCCTAAAGGAAAAAAGTGCGTCCCCCCCCCCTCTATCTTTTGAACCATAAGTTTAAAAAATATGAAAAAAATCACAAAAGTAGAACTTTATAAATACTTTCTAGGAAAATTGTTTTGAACTTGGTAGGTTCAGTAGTTTTTGAGAAAAATACGGAAAACTACGGAACCCTACACTGAGCGTGGCCCGACACGCTCTTGGCCGGTTTTTTTGAAGTCGATTAACAAATATAAAGTGCTAACAATTTTCCACATATAACACATATGGTGGTGTACAGTTAGTACCAAAAAGAGTAGAAGAGTAGATATTAAAAAGTGGCAACATTGTAGTGTCATCCCTTTCAAATCAATATACCTATGTGATGTGAGAAAACGAGACGACACTTGACGACACATGTTGCCACTTTTTAATTTCTACTCTTTTTGGTCAGACTGTATGCGTGGCTACTTTCTACATGTCAATACCATGTTCACAGAAAACAAAAGGATTGGTTAAAGGGATTTAAGTTACATAACAAAAACTAAAATGTAAATAAATGGGAAAAATTACTTTATGAAGCTGGTGCTATGTTATTTTCCAAACGTTTCTTTTTACCAATGACAGTTGGAAATGTAATACGAGCATGAAATCTGAAACTGATGATGCCATATGCACCTGGCGGTGACTGGTGCTGGAGCCGAGGCCTCCAGCGAAGGTCGCGCCACAAGCTGGTTCTGGCATCGCAAGCTCTGTGTGATATCAGATAGGCTAGTGACGATATGCTAGCCGATGCCACTCCAAATAAAAACATTACGTGAACGCTTGAATATAAAGTGCAATGTTGTTTGTGAGCCACCTCGGTCGGTGGCCTTACCTCGTTAGAGTTCATGCACCCGCTCGAAACTAGGGCACGTACAGCGCGCCCCCCTCCGTCCGCTCGCTTCCCCCTCTTATCCCGTTAACAAAAGTTTTCATTGAAATTTTCCATGAACAATTTTGATTGGAAAGGGTCATCAAATTAAACAATTACCTACATCGTGTAACTTTTTCGACTTAGTTTGGCCACGAAATGAATAATATCCGACCAGAAAAAGTACTAGGTATAAAAAAATTATAATAAAATGTCAAATTACCTTATTTTATTTACATTAGTGCAAGTTGAAAAACTGTCAGATATCTTCTACTTAGACGTTAAACATCGGATCTAGTTTTGTCTCTTTTACCTACAGTTAGCAGAAAAATTATGAAAAAAAAAATACTAATGAAATTAAATCTGTTGAAGATTTATTTGCTAATGTTATCATTATCAATCATGATATCCTGAGCGTGTACACAATTTCAAGCAGCAAATTTTTCAGTCATTTTGACAGGTAACTTGTAAACAAAGTGTCACCGCCATGATAGTTGCTCGCTTGCACGGTGTTATGCCGGTTGCGCAAGAGTCGATGCAATGGTCGAGAAAGTGGCAGTAAAAGTAGACTCAACGCGCGTCATACCGCCATAACACGTACCCTCACTCGCGCACCCTGTACGTGATGTCGCGAACTAATCAGCGAACATATAAGAACAGGCGTATTCTAATATTAAATATATGAATAGGATGGATCGGTTTTAGATAAAAATCGGATCTATCAGTATCCTAATTGGCATACTTCTGTTCTAAAACAAATGTCTCTTATTGTAAAAATTTGATGTTTTATTCTATTAATTTCGAAAATGATTTCTAATATCTACAAAACACAGAACACAGATATTTTTTTAGATCTATGGAAAGAATAAATAGTAAATTTTCCTAAAAATTGAGCAGTCTACTTAAATATTAGACATTTTCACAATTTATATCAGTAAGTAGGCTGTCATATAAAATATTAGCCACACATGACAAAGTGTCGTTGACAAATATTTAGTAGGTACCTATTTTTGAACTGAAGGCTCAACAATCACGTAACTGCACGCGAGACATTGAAGCGTCAAAGAATTATTTTTATTACGCATAAGTAAAACTGAACAATAAACCAGATATTACACTATAACGCATGCCTCATTTCCATTCATAATACTTGACGCGCTTACTTTTATCACGGGCGGCTCTTACTTTGTGTACTATCTTCAAACAACATGTAATTCATGCGAAGATATATTATTATAAGCATGGTTGAGAAACTTGTGTGGAGCCGCCTATATATGTGCATACCCACTTTATGAACAAGTTAAAATAAAAACTAATTTATTGCACTTTTATATATACATAACTAACCTCTCTTTTTAACCAAAGCGGATAACAATATTTAACACAAAAATCAGCTCTTGTTACTCTATATGTGCTTGAGTAGAACCTAATATATATTCGGGTATTTAATGAAATGAGCTTTTAGTGATTTCTTGGTTAGTTAATAATTTGTTAATAATCGTCCTCAAGATAATATAATAAGTAAATATTTTAATTTAAAGAAGTTAAATTAATCAAGTAATTAAAAGTCAGTGTTACTCATGAGAAACTTTTATTTCGCACGCGTATTTAATAAGAGTAAGACTGTGATTTCTCTCAGAATAAAAATGTGAAAGTAAATCTATTTTAACACTTGGCAGTCGTAAAAATATCCGTGTAAGTTTATACATAAACTTTGTTGTATATTTATTGAACAATATTCCAATTTTGAGATAGTAATTTCTTGAAGTGGAGGGTTGTAGGGAGAGCAAGGTAGGGGGGCGCGGGGCGAGTGTGGCGACAGAAATAGGGCGCGGAGGACGGAGCAAGGCTGCCCCGGTTGTCGGCCGACGACCCGCCACCACACCTACAGGCGCCGTGGCCGTGTCGTTACACAACCTGCGCGTATGTGCGTACAGCTACGATTCTACGCTACGGGCAAATATACGGGCCATTATGCATACGGTTCTGACGTAGCCCGTAGCAACTAGATAGAGTTGCAACACTGCCGTCGACGAATTTACAACGAGTTTTTGTTTTTAAAAATATATGTTACACATCAGTTTTATCATCAAAGTAGTTACGATGACAACTATTAAATATAATTATAGTCTAGAAATAAAAACTTATTGTGTATTATGTAACTAAACTACATTTATATTACTTGATATTTCTTTACTGGACTTTTTATTTTATAACTCACTTTTTATTTGTTATATAAAAACCTTTACGTATGGAAGGATTCTCAGTTTAAATACCCATTGTGTATAGCGGCGATAGCGCGCCATCTGGTGTGGAGTAGGGCCAACGAGAGTTCCGTAAGCGCTGCTCGCCGCGCGCCTCAGGCCCCCGCCATAAGGGCACGAGTTCGTTGCCCCGCTAGATGCTGACCTCAAAAACGAGGACACTGCAAAATTAGGGCGATGACAACGTAACGACTCGAGCGCCCGATAGCTGCGAACGAGTTTCAACTTTGAACATAACAGATTATAAAACATTGTCGTTTGTGGTGAACAAGTGAACTATATTTGATCAATTAGGCAAATACGCTGACTCTGACGGCAGTTGTAGCTTGAAGTGTTTCACTCGTATTATAATAAGTTTACGTTATTTCTAAGAATTTGGTGTGATGCGTAGATTAGATTGAACTAGCCATGTTCATCGACTCGATGAGTAATTAGAATTTAAATGCTATTAATTAAATATTAGTCTTTCGAATATGCAAATCACATCAAAAAGAAGATTGTAGATACATATGTGTTTAAAAAGGAAAAAAAAAGAAAAAAATCTATTCATAAATACGTACAGTAAGCTTAAATAAAAAACCGGCCAAGAGCGTGTCGGGCCACGCTCACGCTCAGTGTAGGGTTCCGTAGTTTTCAGTATTTTTTTCAAAAACTACTTAACCTATCAAGTTCAAAACAATTTTCCTAGAAAGTCTTTAAGAAAGTTCTACTTTTGTGATTTTTTTCATATTTTTTAAACATATGGTTCAAAAGTTAGAGGGGGGGGGGACGCACTTTTTTTTCCTTTAGGAGCGATTATTTCCGAAAATATTAATATTATCAAAAAACGATCTTAGTAAACCCTTATTCATTTTTAAATACCTATCCAACAATATATCACACGTTGGGGTTGGAATGAAAAAAAAATATCAGCCCCCACTTTACATGTAGGGGGGGTACCCTAATAAAACATTTTTTCCATTTTTTATTTTCGAACTTTGTTGGCGTGATTGATATACATATTGGTACCAAATTTCAGCTTTCTAGTGCTAACGGTTACTGAGATTATCCGCGGACGGACGGACGGACAGACAGACATGGCGAAACTATAAGGGTTCCTAGTTGACTACGGAACCCTAAAAAGCGGCCTCATCGTCATACCCATCATAGGTATACCTACCTAAACAAATAATGCATAGTCCCATGCATATTTTGTATCATCTTATATCATCCTCACCCAACATATATTTTCCAGACTAATCTAAAACTTACAAAAATATTTTCTATTTTTCAGGTAAGTCGCCACACAGAGTACCAGCCGATTGCAAAACATGAAATCCACGGAATTTACATGTACGTATGCGAAGCAGCATTTTCTATGATAACGCATGCACATGCAAGCTAGAGTAAGTAGGTACGCCCGGGAGAGCTAAATATAGCGCGGTCGTTGACCCGCAAGTAGGTCGCTCCCTGCACCCTGCCGACGTACCTTTGCTTCGGTATTACACCTACTCTCAAGGACTTTTGCATACTTGGGTAAGCTTTAAGTTTAATCTAGATATTGGAATTAGCACGCGACGTGCTTTTAAAGGAGGTATTTTGAATTTTGTAGAGAATATTTAATTAGAATTTTTAAAATAAATAGTAGATTTAACTAAAACAGAAAGTAGGTAGCTTCATAGGATTATCATCTCGCAGCTTACATATAGGTACATTTCTGAGTAAGGGCATCCATTCAAGGGATATAAAGATTATTGTTATGTTCCCTACGTGTCTTGCGGATAGGGGTTTTGCCCCAACACAAAAATGAACTATATAATCATGTTTATATAGCAATAATCAGCTAAGGTACAGCGGGGCAAATCTCGACTGGGGGGCAATTGTAACTGATCCATTTTTTTTCCATTATTGCACTATGATGTTGAGTTCTACATGTATCCACTGAACACGCCTACCATATATAACCGGTGGACACTCTATTTTAATAATGCAAAAACATTGTAAAACATGGAAAAAATGGACCAGTTACATTTGCCCCCCTGTCGAGATTTGCCCCGCTGTGCCTTATATTAATTTAAATTTCAAACGGATTTAAAACAAACGTGTAAATCACAATGGAAAGGTAATTTATTCTAAATATTCGAATAATTAGTGCGTTTTACATTATCCGATCCGATATCGGATGTCGGAATGATTTGAAAGGCAAAAATCCAAGATGGCGGCTTAAATGTATGGGATATCGGTCTTACATCCGACATCGGATCGGATAATGTGAAAACGCACTTAATTTTAATCTTTCTAGAAGTGAGTTGTTTGCGTTTCTAAAAACCTCTCTAAACGATTTACATTGACAAAATAGAGCACAGTTACATAAACAAAAACGATTGACTTTCTATTTACAATTGTATGACCTGCGGCCGACCTCGTGAAGGCTTACGTACACAGAACATCGTAATCAATAAAAGAGTTAACAAACGATTGTAACCTTGCTGTCGTGTTTACTACCGACGTATCACTGTTGCAACGCTAATTAAATATACATTTCTTTACTTAATGGAGACTATCAATAAGTAGGACGATATATTTATCGAGCAAGTGACTGACACTGCGGTATTCGTACATCCATACTTATATATACTTATACTTATTACTTATTAAATATTATCCATACTAATATTATAAACGGGAAAGTGTGTGTGTCTGTTTGTTTGTCCGTCTTTCATGGCAAAACGGAGCGACGAATTGACGTGATTTTTTGAGTGGAGATAGTTGAAGGGATGGAGAGTGACATAGGCTACTTTTTGTCTCTTTCTAACGCGAGCGAAGCAGGCAAAAGCTAGTAAAAATATAAAAGCTTTTTTTTTTATACTACGTCGGTGGCAAACAAGTATACGGCCCGCCTGATGTAAAGCGGTCACCGTAACCTATGGACGCCTGCAACTCAAACAGGGTCACATGCGCGTTGCCACCCCATTAGAAACTTGTACATTCCCTTTTGATGTGTTAAGTACACAGCAAAAAGGAGTGTACAAGTTCTAAGGAGGGTTCGGGTTGCCGACGACTCAAAGGACAATAAACGGAACAAGTTAGTTCCGTAAGTCCTCCCGTCATCAGCACACCGCACCCTCGTTGAGCTCTGGCAGCCTTACTCACCGACAGGAACACAACACTATGAGTAGGGTCTAGTGCTATTTGGCTGCGGTCTTCTGTAAGGCGGAGGTACTACCCCAGTTGGGCTCTGCTCTAGATTCGAGCGAGACGATATCCGCTGTGCTGTGCCCTACCACACAAAGCGGAATATCATTCGCTATGCCCTACCTCCTATAAATGGATATTTTTACTTCAAACGTGTTTTTGTGTAGCCACTTGGATCAGTTATGTTTGTGAATCCGTTTACATATTTACTTAAAATCATGTAGATATGTAATACATATCTAAATAATACATATTATATATTTCAGTCTTAAAATGATACCATAAGTCTCCTACCTCTACTATACGTTTTAGACGTTTTAGAATACTACATTTACTCGATATAACAGAAACATTCCGGAAAATGCATGTAATTTTTGATTCTACTAAGGAACCGTTTGAGGGCGCTGTTCACTTTCTCTACAATGAATATAATTTTTATAACTTTCACCATTCATATAATTTATTAGTTACTATGACATAAGATGCATTGCAATGATCTTAGTCTACACACACACACTAAAATAGATATGTAGGGATTTACATTCGTGGGCATTTCCAACATCAGTTTAATTATAAACGCATTATCAAGTCCCCCGTCAACACGGTGGTTTATTGTCGAAATCGGGTGGCACGCGAGCGATCGTTTCGGTTATCAGTTAGCCACGGGACGACCTATATTCGTCGACGTTGAGCAACCAGTCCCAGAGAACTTTATCACTCCGCAGGGGACGGGTTAAACTCGAGTGCAATAACCATTTGTTTTATAATCTCTGGCTTCTAGGCATGATCTAGCGCTTGAAGGTTGCTTCTAATACTATTTGCCTCGACAGTAGGGATCTAGACAAGAAGACAATCGTACAATGACAAACATGAAACTCTGCGAATAGTAGAAACTCAGAGACAGATAGAAGAATCATGTCACTATTTTATTAACTAGACATATGGAAGAGTCATGTCACTATTTTTCAAACAATACTTTAGTTTAGATTGTGGCTTCCTATCTACGACTGATATTTTGTGTATACGCCCTGAACTCTTACCTCCTTATTCATAACATACATACATACATACATACAATCACGCCTGTATCCCATAAAGGGGTAGGCAGAGCACATGAACTACTCAAGTTTCAGTGCCACTCTTGGCAAAAAGAGGTTGAAAGAAAACGAAATTGTGACATTGCAGTGACAGGTTGCCAACCTCTCGCCTACGCCACAATTTCACCCATATCCCACAGTCGACTTCTACGACACCCACGGGAAGAAAGGGGGTGGAAGGGGGCTTATTCATAAACGTTCACTAAAGTTACCAAGACGATAAAGTTCGTTTGTCCCTTTCTATCACACCAATACGTCGGAAAGGGACAAACGAACTTTATCGGCTTGATCATTTAAGTGAACGTTTATGAATAAGGTGGTTACTGTCTCTAAAGTTTTCTAAAGAGAAAATAAAGAGTTGTACACGGACTGAAATGTAAGTGTGAATCTTTTGGCCATGATGTGTGAAGTCAAGAACACAACCTGTTGTGAGTAAGACTATTTGCTATTGCAACAATTGTCTTAGTCATAAGGTCAAAACATTTCACATTGTGACAAGTCATGTTCTTGGTGAGCTAAGTGATCTTTTTAGTGCGAATAACATACTTATTATATTTTTCACTACTTTTGTTATTTAGATGGCTATTTGACGCGACATACTGCCGTATTTGAACAATGTTTCCAAAAAGTCAGTAAGATGTCAAATGTTACTGCGATATGATACCGAGTATGTCAATATAAAAAGTGACGTTTCTTCAAACATTTTTTTTTTTTTTACTTTGATATATCCAGTCCATAACTTATCTAGACGAAATGAGTATTTGAATATTATTAATTATAGATCCAATTATGGACATATAATAATATTCAAATACGGCCGAGACGTAATGTCTATATGAATACTTTATTGTAAATATAAATAGCGCGTCACGGCTTGCCCCTGTTTGATTCAATAAGATCCTCAGTAAGTTATCTTAGTAGCGTTCTTGACTAAAGGAATGTAAGGTTTTTCATTGTAACTCAATAGCATTTTCACGGCCGTGCATCGGCTTTTGTGGCTATATTGGCTCGTATCAACCGTCTTGCGACATTGACTTCGTAAAAATGGAAACCTGCATTGATTCCAGCTGAACAATCGTTCAGGCAGCAGGTGGCTCTGAAACTAGGACCTACCGCGAACAACGTCGGCGTATTGCGTCCCTCTCACACTTACATATGAATCTATTAAATGTGACAGAGAGGAAACGTGGTTCGCGATCGGCCCTCTGAAACGAGGCTGGCATGTTAGCAACATGTTTCATAAATACAGTTGTAAAAGACACGTCATGGCTGGCGTGGGTGTTGTTGTTTTCCTCATGGTTATGGCTGTGTTCGAGTTGCGACCAACTGATGATTCTTTTTTAAAAACTGCAATAAAACTAGAGCTTTGTTGTAAGTTCGTTTTTTACATGACTGAAGTACCTATACGTAAAGTCTGGCGATTCGAAAAACACAATTTTTTGATTTGTAATATCATTTATTTTGCTGCAAGTTTTCAACGATCCTGATTGGACGTTTATCTACAGCCAGTTCCATCGTTGATTCTATCCGCCGCAGGTTGCGTTGTAGTTTTGCTGCAGTTAAAGTTTGGTCGTAGAATAGTGGCGGCACGGCGCGGCGCGGGCAGGGCGCGGCGCGCGGGTGTCGCAAGCGCGGGTGCACGGCCGTTCGTCGGCACCGCGTCGACCCTGACTGACTTATCTTGCGAACGTGCGCCCGGCCAACCAAGCAAATTCGCATTCTAATAGCGAATTTTACTAATCGCGGATTAGCGCCTGTGTTTGCCTTTCGGTGACATTTGATGTGGCATTGCACTTTGCGATTGACAGGGCAGCACTGTGGCAAGTGTGGGAATGATCAAGTGGATTCTGTAGCTATTATTTTTTCACTCGATAGCGCGTCATGCCTCATACTTAGATTGCAAATTTCTTTCAGTATATTCTGCAGTGTTTTTAGTAGATATACCTATTTTTACAAATCGACACAGAAATGTTCTATTTGTAAAAAGGTTTAGTTAAAAAATATTCATTGAAATAGAGTTATTAGACCTACTCGACTCCAAATGCTACTGACTCGCTTCGAAACATGCTCAAAGCTGACAAGTGGCTGTAGTAAATCACTGCAAATCCGTAGCAGCAGCGTAGCACATGGCGTAGAGGCTCGTAGCCGCGTAGAGCCTCATCAATCTTCCCCACTGTGACGTAGCAGAATGGGTCACATCCACTAAATTAATTAAACTTTGTACCTATGCAAGTGGCCGGCATATAAAGCACATCAATTAGGCGCCTAGCCGGTTTCATGCTCTAGGCACGGAACAATGCCTATACTCTATACTTTTATTTCACTTGCAGTGGTTTTAGTAAATGAGTTTATAGCATTTATTATGTTTACTACCAAGTAGTAAAATAAACGGGTGAATGGACTTAGCAGAGTATTTGATTTCTTTGCTGATTTCATTGAAGATAATAGTTTAATAGCACGACCAGCGTTATGTACATGGATAAATAAATTATAGCAGATCGCTTGCCTACATATATTTCACCTTGGCGTAATGAGTTGCAGGCCATTGGCTGTACGTAGGCACTCGCAGTAAGAGGCGAACCTAGGCTGGATCTCAAAGGCAGAGGCAGGGAGCGGCCGCGACTCGGACTTTGTAATACATTCGTCCTAGTCAGCGTTCGTTGCCCCGCGTCGCTCGAGGTCGCTGCAAAGCGCTCGGCGCCCGAACGAGCCCGAACGACGACGGAAATTGCCGATTGGCTATTTGGCGCGAATTTCGAATGTTGCATGGTGTTGGGAAATTATCTGCAGCAGATTATAATCGACAAAATAAGGATTTACAATTTTAAAATACTGATTGGTGTGAGTTAGATTTAACTTTTATGTCCGGATTCAGTTTAGAAATTTGGTATTATTGTTATTTGGGAATAACAAAGATTTGATACAAGCATGTTTTATAATATTTACTTCCTGCTTAAAGACTCAGATTCTAACATTGCTATATTCACTCGCTAATTTATATCGATAAAGGGTCAAATACATATTTTTACAAAATATACGTGTACGTGCTAATCACATCAAATCAGTTAGACTTTGGAAATAAAGTATTTAAAAGTGAACTGAACAAGTAAACACTCATACATCCCAGGTTTTGATCATTGGCTTTCCATTCTGAAGGCAAAAGTTGATTATGTAACTTATGGTCGCCGTGACACTTTAACCCAGAGAGGTATACCGGACCCTGCGAGCCCCCGATTCGCACTCATTAGTATGGTGACTGCGTCGCCACTTTCACTCTCGCCTGTAACAAGTCTTACGCAAGCCGCTTTCTACTATCTCCGCGTCACCGCGGGCGCATCTCCCCACCACCACCACGCGCGGCAACAAAAATATCGTAAGACGCTGCAACAGCGAGGGACGCAAGACGCATCCATGGGCCTAATGACAAATTGGACAGAAACGAAAGTGAAGTGTTTCGTTTGATTCATACTGGGTCAGCGGAGTAGGGCACCGGGGGTCGTCGCCCGCGCAGCCTCGCCAGGTGAAAGTGGCCCCCTCGCGC
Organism: Leguminivora glycinivorella; assembly: GCF_023078275.1. Lineage (NCBI taxonomy): Eukaryota > Metazoa > Arthropoda > Insecta > Lepidoptera > Tortricidae > Leguminivora > Leguminivora glycinivorella. Next base: position 12,937,040 of record NC_062977.1, read on the forward strand.
CCCGCGCGCTCCTCCAATGGCGGTAAGGCGCGCGCGCACGCGCTGCCTTTTTGCAACTTGGCCATGGAGCCTATTACGATAACTGCGAAACAACGCTCCAGCAGCAAATGTAAATGCATGGCCTTTATTTGTACTCAATCATATGACATACCTACCGACGTAGCGTAGAATTGTACAACTAAAGTCAATACTAATATACTGAGCTAAGGATAAAACTTTATTCAAACATCAAAAAGCTGATGCAACTGTTTGTTTCTCGGTCATTGGCAATAGTTTTACGGTTGCAGCAAAACACATTACCCGCCTACTGACTTTATTAGAGTTCACCTACTACTCTAATTTTGAAGATAATAATTTGAAGACGACCTCGTTTGAATGTCGTATGTCTCAAACATCCACAACCGTGTCCATTTTTAGACCGCCTAAATTTTTTCCAATCGTGAAGTGTCCTCACCATCTCATTGACTCACCTCATTGACTTTTAAATAGGTTTTCTTTCATTTTTTTTTAATAGGTACTACGTCGGTGGCAAACAAGTATACGGTCCGCCTGAGGAAAAGCGGTCACCATAACCTATAGACACCTGCAACTCAAGGAGTGTCACATGCGCGTTTCTTTATACGTGTGTCTTTATAGAATATTGTTTACAGTGCTTTTTATATATGTATATTTCCTCATAAAATGTAAGTTGTTGTATTAATTTCGTGGTCATTGTAAGTTGATTGTTAGTATTACACTTTACGCCACTCGCGGCCAATTTAGACATGTTTTCTCAGAACTAGCATCACCGCGATTAGGTATATTGTTTAGCAGAAATAGTCGTGTCTCATTGTTCAATCGAGAATAGCAAACGATACGCGAAACGTTTACGTAACCTGTCGGTAGTGACTCGCTATTGAATGGCCCTCTGCTTACGTAAATGTAGCACTTACCCACATAATAAGTTTAACTCTTCTCCTTATGTAACATAAGGATAAGTACGTTTTTGTTGACATTCATTCTTTGTTGCAAACAGTGACGCAAGTCGCTGTCCTAATTTTTGGGATTCGCAGCCGTTGACTGACATGACGAGGGCTAAAGAGAGCACAAACACAATACGATAATGCCGCGTTGTACAATAATAGGAACTTCATACAATCACAAACAAATCATATTTTTAGGTAGGTACTTACCTGCTAGGTTACATGTCACCTGTAGGTAGAAAAGGATAAGATCATGAGGCCAGGTTCATATTTTAATGAAAATTATGGAGTCCATGATATTTCAATAAATTTACAGGGAACCATAGTTGCATCGTTGTACTTATTGATAAGTAGAAAATGTCAATTGGCGGCAAAGAAATCACATCTATAACAGTTTCATAGCCAGAGTTCAAATCACCTTTATGACAATGTGTAAAGTACACAAGTGAAACAAATTATACTATAGGTACACTTTTTATTCATTCCATCATCATCATAAATTTAAGAGCTGGGCTCTTGTCTGTAAAGCAATCTCCAGCTATGTCTTTTCTGGGCTTTTCTTTGACAGCCTGATACGACACGACATTCACTTTTTCTTTCATTTGGTCCATACGTATGGCCTCCTTGGCTTTCCCTCTTTCGCATTCCTTCTACTTTCCCTTTTGCGATGATCTTGATGAATGGTCGTGTCGTAACAGGTGTCCCAATATTTCCTCTTCATACATTTTTATTTTCGTTCCTAGCCAGGGTCTAAAAACTGGGGTAATACGTAATGGACTTTTTGTTTCGTAAACTGATCATACGCATTAAGTAATGCCTAAAAATCAAAACTAAAATCCAAAAAATACGTCATACAAAAATACGGGAAATCACAAAAGCGATGGATGTAATACCCTATGCGCGAAAGCTGAAATGGAAGTGGGCGGGACACGTGGCACGCCTACAAGATAACAGATGGACTAGAAAAGTATCTTCCTGGAGGGGTCCTATAGGAAAACGCCGCAGGGCACGACCTCACACAAGGTGGGTAGACGACATCATCAAAATCGCTGGCCCTTCGTGGATGCAGGTGGCCCAAGACAGAGAGAGATGGAACCGTTTGGAGGAGGCCTATACCCAAACTGGGGTTCTTGCAACAGAACCGAACCATTAAAGATGTATCACTTGATGTATTTATTTACTTTTGCAAGAAATAAAAGGCTTTTTTTTTTTTTTTATTTATTTATTTATAAAAATCAAAAACTAAACTAAATGACTAGAATATTCGGCGGTAGAACCAGTAGCACAAAGCGTACAAGTATGATAATTTGTATTCTCGCCAGACTAGAAGTAAAAGTGAACATACGAGTTAGTGAGGCAGGTCGGAATGGTCAAAGTGTTCCTAGTGAAAAACTTACTCGCACATGCTATTACAAGTAAATCTGGTTTTAACAATTTTGTTTGTCGATCATTGATGATGAGTGATGTACTCATTGCAATTATATTTTTTATACTAAGTTCTATAATAGAGGTATATACGGTTGTTAGGTAAGGGTTTAAGACTTGTGCATATCCAAAATATTCTAACAGTACCTTAAACATATTAACACGTATATTTGCACCCTATTAATCACGTAGGCACTCTTAATCTAAAGAAAAAAAAAACTAATTTGTTCTGACTTAGATAAGTTAACATGAAAATCAACACCAAGTTTCATTTTACTCTAATAATGGAACAAATTTTGAGTGTACAAAATTGTAAAGTATGTGGACTTGGCTTATTACTGTATTTAAAAATTGTTTTTAATTTACATATGCTGGTTCTTAATCTAGGTACATTCCAGAAACATACCCGTTAAATGGGTCACAGTAAGTGAGATGAACATGTTATTCAGACGCGTGGAGGTATACTCGTAATAAAGTGATCCAAGCCGTGTCGCAATATCGGCAACAAAGAAAGCGGTCGCGGCGCGGCCTTGTGGAGTTCACCGACCGACTTTTGCAGGTCGCAAGGTTTCGCCAATCGGGCTTCTCGCGGCTCCAGGATATTGCCAATTCAGTGCGATCAAGGCCCCGTGAGCCTCTTACTTTTCATTACGACCATATGGAAATGTGTTGTCACAGGTGGATGATGACTCGCCTGGTGAGGCTGGACTAGCACAGAACCGTCCGTTTCATGCCAACCTTTACGTTTTTGATCGAATACTTATTAAAAGGGGGGACAAATATTTCGCCTGTAGTACCTAAGTGAAAAACTGCGTATTTATTTGAAAAATTGAAACCTAACAGAAACAACTGCGTTGTTTAAATCATACCCTAATTTTATCTATGAATACTAATTGAGGCTTGTAAAGTTGCATAACCATATCGTATAGCCCATGGCTTGTCTTTTTTGTATGCGAATATAGTATAGAATAAATACTATACAAACTGTTCACTGTAAGTTTGTGAATAAATAGTACATATGCAATATGATAGATATGTGTTTAATTTCTTTATAGCGTGACGAAGAGCAGATTAAAGACGGCCTCAAACCTCTGACACCGCGCAGGTGCGGTAGGAATGAGGAACTTGTCTTCAAAATAGAACTGCCATGACTGACGATACGCTTTTAGTCGCATTCTTAATAAAATAAGCAAAATTCAAAGTAATAAATACATATAAAAATGTAACATATATTTTAAGTATAATAAAATCAATTGTGGATTAGACTTGTTGGGCCTGTGGAAAACAATCCCGGATCTGGGGATCGATGTTTGAATTTCGAACGCACGAATTCGCCGTTATGCACGTAATGCTATTTTTGAAAAAGGACGGCTAGTAATTTTAAAACTAATGGTAATGACCACTCGTTTTCGATTCTGTTAGTAGAATTTAAATCGCTAGTACGTGGAGATATTATTCTACGAATTTCACAAAATCGAATGGCCGAGATTCAAAAATCGGCCCCCTGAATTTATTCTAATAAAGTATTGTTTAATTTGATTTTTGCTCGCGCCGTTTATGTCCTATGAAAATTTAAAATGTTCGTTTTGTTATCAGTAGTATTGGCTACAAGTAAGATGACACTGAAAAGGGGAATAATGCAAAAAATACACCTACTAACCGACTTATCCTGGTGGCACGAGTTGCTGATAACATTTGGAGAATTTGTGACGCTATCATACGGGTTGTGACGTTCGCACTAAATCGTAAAGTGATAGCGAATCGAATATATTATTGATATAATGTAAAGATCAACAACGATGAATGCACTCCTCGTAAAGTTACGATCGGTTTCAGAGGTCGTAAAATAAATAGATTATTCTTTACAACCATCGTCACCGTTACTTTACAATACGTGTACTTTATGGTTAGTACGTTTCGTACCATTCGTAGGGAAATATAATTTTATAGCCACACTTTCATATGTTCAGTCGAGCCCGTAGTTACGTTTTTATTTACAAAAAGAATACCTAAACTGAAATATTTTTATCAAGTTGTAAGTGTGGTAGGGTGGGTTAAAGTGTGGCGTAGGCGAGAGGCTGGCAACCTGTCACTGCAATGCCACAGTTTCGTTTTCTTTCAACCCCTTATTTGCCAAGAGTGGCACTGAAGCTTTAGTAGTTTCATGTGTTCTGCCTACCCCTTTATGGGATACAGGCGTGATTGTATGTATTGTATGTATGTATGTAAGTTGTAAGTGTAACAATATAATTAGTTATGTATATTATTAAAAAAAACAATAATTCGTTCTATCAGACTGCATGATCATCGAATAAGTATAGTGTGACAACCAAGGCGCCAAATATATTATATATTACAGTACACTTATGTTACCGTAAAATTAAGATGTGTTCCGGTATATTTGGTGCTCTGGCTGTCACAGTATATCTGATGCTGACTGTACTATAACGTTACATTACATCATAAGTTCCCGTGGCCTTAAATTGTAAATAACATCATCCTGTCGAGTCCGCGAGGGCAACCAACAAACACAAGAGGCGATTGCGGAGGCGCCTTCGTTACGTTTTGACATACATACTTAACTCACCTACATAGACTTGCGCTCAAAACCTACATCCTGAACACTGACATACTTCTGAGGTCTGCAAGTATAATCTGCACAGATAAGAATCAAGTGATTAATATTGCAGTCTGAACAATACGGAGTTTTTCGCATGGTGTAAACATGTGCGATAATAGTATTAGTAATACAGATAATAATAAAAGATTAACAATATTTATTATTAAAAACTTAAACAAGGGAAGAGATGTAGCTATAGAAAATCAAAGGAAGTGAATTATTTTTTGGGAAGGGACTATTAGGTATATGTAGACTATTTGTCAAGGTACCTTTGCGTATATATGTATACATCTTCATTTGGATAATGAGTAATGGACTGTATTGTATCTAAAACAATTGATATTCCATTTATGGAAACTAATAGTTAAATGTTTGACCACTAATACAACGCTATTTGTTTATATTAAAGTCATCATCACTATCAAAATGAGAACATATGAAATCGAAATAGGTTTGTAAGTACCGAAACGAATTGATAACTAGTTTCGTAAGTACCTATCCGAAAAGTTGCGTAAGTGTTCGATACCAAGTAGAAACTGAAAACAAAGTGTCATCAATAACAAATGTATTGTACAATACATCTACGTTTATGCAAACGACCCCAAGCGCTGGATAAAGTCCCGTTATCCGGACAAAAGTGAACTAGTTCACTTATACAAGTCATTTCCTGTGTCACACAATAAACATGCATATGCATGCATTTGATTGTCCCGGAAGAAAATGGTTCATTTACATCGAATACGGACCCTCCATGACCTGTATAGTATAACATTCGAATAAATCTTATGACACTTCATTGGGGCACGCTTATACTACGTTTTGACGTAGTATAAAATGATACGGGATAGTATTGGGAAACACCGTAGTTATAGACGCAAATGCGATGTAACACGGGCGATGTTACGTGTCACGTGACCCACTGAAAAGCAGTGCATTTAACAGTGTTATGTGTGAGGCACAATAACTTTGGTGTGAAGACGTAACCTGATCAGGCGCGACTGCTTTTTTGCGAACATTTGCTTGACGTTTATGTAGTAAATATTGTTTTAACTGACACAAATATACAGGATGAAAAAACCAAAAAATAATATATCTAATAATTTTAAATACTTCATTAATAATTACTCACTTCAAAATTTGACCGCACAAAGTTCCTGATTTGGAACCCCATGCTTGATTACTTCAGTATGGTTTCTTCCAGTCATAATGACGACATATTTTTTTATTTGGTGATGCGAGTTTCAGTCAAATATCTTGAAAGGTTCTTATTTAAACTTTCACGATTTTTACACATATTTAAAATTCCGACAATGCCCTCCTTAAAACGTCGGAGGTTAGTGTTTAAAACATAGTAATACGCGATTTAGTCCCGTTTGCAATTTTAAATATCTTGAAAGGTTCTCTGCATCCTGTTTAGGCAATTATAATTCAAGCAATTAGTCCTTCATTTCCCTTGCGTTTGCCTCGTGAAAGGGCACGAGGCTGACCCAGATCGGCCAGATACATTGTTATACTCGTAGTTGTTAGGACAGTCATATAAATATTAAATATTACACTGGTGATACTCCCAGTATCGAAAATTGATTAGCAAAGATATTCTTGTAGTTGCTCATGACAGATTATTTTGATGTTGCTTTTAAGACCGTTTAGTTTCCATGTTCATAATTTCTATATTGTTTGAATATGGTACCTTCTTTAATTCCATCGGCCTATCACAATTGTTCCTATAATCTCAAAGATAATTGAAAAGGCAATGTACTCAAGATTATGTGACTTTTTGACGAAACACAATATATTAAATGCTGAACAGTTTGGTTTTAGAAAAGGATATTTATTCTACGGAGTTAGCATGTTTTCATTTTGTTAAGAGTGTAACGGAAGCTATTAATGACAAAGTACCAATAATGTCCATTTTTCTGGACATGAGCAAAGCATTTGACTTTGTAGACCATACGTTACTTATGTCTAAATTAGAATCCTACGGTAGGCTGCTGAATGGTTTCATAGCTATTTGTCTGAAAGGAAACAATGCACTGAAATTACTCGTATAGTCACAGGAAATAACAACTACTTAAGGGAAACTTACAGGTCACAATTTCGAACGATTAAGTCAGGCGTACCACAGGGAAGTATTTTAGGCCCACTGTTATTCCTGATATACATAAATGACCTACCGCAGTCAACAACACAAAAATGCATTCTTTTCGCAGACGATACCACACTTATAGTAAAAGGGGATAATTTAATTGATTATGAGTTAACTATTAATAATGCTTTATCTGACATTTATACGTGGACAAAAAATAATCGACTTAATATTAATTTAACGAAGACTAGACTTATGCAATTTAGATCCTATAAAAGTAAGCATAAGAAACTCAATATTAAGTATAATAATGAAGCTGTAGAAGAGAGTAGCTGTGTAAAGTTCTTAGGGTTATATATAGATAGTCATTTAAATTGGAAAAACCACATACAAACAATTCGTTCGAAACTGGACAAGTTTGTATATGGTTTAACGAGACTTGCAAAAACTGTGTCTACAGAAGCTGCTGTGGTTATGTGCCTACTATGGTTATGTGTCTTCTGCACTAAACTATGGTCTTCTTCTTTGGGGAAATTCTGTTCATGTTAGTGATGTGTTTAAAGTTCAAAAAAAGTGTGTGCGAGCTGTTGCAAACGCTTGGATAAGAGATAAATGCAGACCTCTTTTCAAGAAATTTAACATTCTGCCACTAGCATGCATGTACATCAAGAAAGTTTGCTTGTTTGTCAAATCTCACATGGAGTATTTTAGATTACGGTCAGACGTTATCAGAGGGAACTTAAGAACCCAATATCAGAACCTCCTCTATCAGCCTCGTTGCCGTGCTGATATAAATAAACGGAACGTATGTTATAAAAGCATAATAAATTTATAATAAGCTTTCTGACTGTATTAAATTATTGCATGATTTAGAGTTTAAGACAAAATTAACGAAATGGCTTCAGGAACATTGTTTCTACTCTGTTAAGGAGTACCTTGACATGTAAATATTTCATTATTACCTAAGAATTCAGGGATTTATTTGTATATAGTTACCTTCCTAATGTTAATTTAGGATTACTGCAAACATTTGCATGCCGCATGGCTGAATATTGTTACTATTTATACCAATGTCACACCTTTTCTGCACATATTCTTGCAAATAAATAATTCTTTCTTTCTTTCTTTCTTTCTTTCTTTCATTGTGTACATAATTCAAGATTCGTATTGATTTAGTTCTTTATAAAGTTATTTAGGACTTAGAAGGCTAACATAATTATTTAATGTAATTTTCTCGTATCTATAAGTATTTAATTCTGTAAACATTTTGATGCAAATGTTATCACAAATGTTATCTTAAGCGGCCGATATGGTCATATTGGTCGAAATGTTTTGATAGTTCAGTGACGCTTGCCGTTCAAATGGAGGCACGGCTTGAACTAAAGTACCAGTTTCTCGTTCCACGATTTAGTTTGGCCGAAATCCGTGTTGGTACCCTCGTTGCCTTAATTGTTTTGCCTATAAGTGCATTCGTGCTGTCGACCTCTAGTTATCAATTCGTTTACGACACAGTAAACTCAAATGTCATAATAAACAACATGTACCACGGAATGAAACTTATTTAGTTATTACACTGTTTATTACCTAGTCGTTAAATGTATAGCCTTTGTTTGTTTACTCTATAGTACAAATATTGATACTGTAAGGCAAGAGATTCATTATACTCGTACAGTATATTACAGTATATATTAGTACATTTAAATTTGTAAGCATGTATAACCTAGGTTATACATGTTTACAAATTTAAATGTACTAATTCGGACATTACGTGTCTATTAATCTTATTTTTTGCACAATTATTGCACTTTTGCGGTGCGAAATATAATTCAATGGTAATCAGATGCAAATTCTAAAATAATAGCAGCAATTAAACACCCAGTTACGATTGAGTGATTGTAGTTCATTTGGAAACGGTTGCTGCTCTCGTATCTGAGAATTGCCAGAGTCCTCTTTCATGTATCTGCAAATTAAAATAGAATGGTCATCGTTGTAAGAAAGTAGAGCAACGAGGTGATGTGTAGCGTCAGTCGCGAGTGATCACAATACGATTAGAAAGCGAATTGCACAAGTGATGCTCTCAGAAGAAAGCGCGACGTAGGAAAGTTGTATCGAGGGGAGGGGGATGGTGGGGCTGCGCGCACGCAGCCACTAAAGTAGTACACTTTCGATCTCAACTTGCGTTGGTGAGAGTTGCGTGAAAATGAAAGTGGTGGGCCATTATGGTCCACTTTCGAGCGGAGTTCAAGAACCTCGTCAGCCCTGTCCTGAGCCTGTTTAGTTTTAATTATGTATCTATCCGACAACTTCATGCATAAGTGTTGTCAACTGCTTTTAAAAAAGCCGACCGGTTGTATGTTTGTTGTTGAATGAAGGTGAAAGTGATTAGAGATTAAATAAGAATATTTAATAACTATATTCTATCACACATGTAAAGTATGACAAATCGCTGTCGATTCCGCAGTAGTCTGTTAAGATTTTATGAGAATTATTTAATTTAACTGTTTTAGGTATGAAATAAAATACTTTCTTAAATTTAAAATAAATAATTGGAATAAATATAAAAATAAATGAAAAAAAAATCGTGTGAGAGATGACATGAAACAAATGCAAGCGAATGATGAGATGACATCCGATAGAGAGGTATGGTATGGTAGAGGTAATTGGAATAAAGGGAAAGCAAATGACGATAACAATCCTACGCCTAGCTATCTATTAAACTAATGTAGGTTTACAGATATACAGAGTGGGGCCTGTAACAAAGGCGAAAAATTGAACTCTAGGCTATTCTCCTTATACTGATCAACATTTGTTCGGCGACTTTTAAAAATAACTTGTATTTTGATTTTTATCACCCTTGAAAGTTTTTTCTAAGAGGTAATGTATTGCGAATTCTGTTAAGTCTAAAGTGTGACAGACAACGTCAATGACAACAATAATGGCGTACATTGAAGCTAATATTTATTTTGTATGAAAAATTAAAAATTTAAAGACTTCATAATTTTTAAAAGTCACTGAACAAATGTTGATCAGTATAAGGAGAATAGCCTACAGTTCAATTCTTCGCCTTTGTTACAGGCCCCACTCTGTATATCGTGCGAAACAGTGCCGCCATACGTAGGAACATATGAACATAGGTCCTACGACCGTAAAGATATCAAGTAAACGTTTAGAGAGAATGTTTAGTAATTTTAATTTGTATAGGTATTCTGAGCAAGCTCTCATACACGATTAACGTTGGCACAGAAACAGATTTCTGTTTACAAATATTTTGGTAATACATTCGTAGAATCCACAGTTTTCAGGCCGTCACGGTTTACACGGGTCGTAACTGGCGGCCGCGGTCTCACAAGGGCACACCGTTATTTATGATACTGACCACGTTACGGATTTGTATGTGGATAATCATATACTTTATTGAACTATTTACTCACATAGTACTCGTATCAACTGAACCGTGTAGGTACTACAGCATTGTGAAAACTATAAGTACATTTGATCATTCAATAAGCTGATTGCAGTAGATAGACAAAGAAATATTCTCAGTAGGATTTTGGAAAGCTTTTTTTAAGACTCGGCGTTTTATAAATTTGCCTATTGTGATATGTGAATATTACGCATTGAACTACAAGACCTTCAAGATCGAAATTACCTAATAAACTAGCTGAATCGTCACTTTAAAATAGTAAACTATATAAGTAGTTAATTACTTATTGTTTTAAGTTGATTTTGAGCATTTACTGATGTAGCGTAAATAACCAATGAAAATTGTTGCATCCTACTTATGGCTAAATTACCTTTATGAACTTCTAAAACAATTCATTTAACAATTATGTATTATGATTTCGATTTATAAATATCACTACAATCCCTATCCCTAATCCCTATCCCTATCCCTACCTTATCAAGATAACAAATGTACAATTTAAAGTCACATACAGGTCGAACGCGATTAATTAACATTATTTTTACCTTTTTTCCCAACGTTTCGGCCAGGTTGCACTGGCCGTGGTCGCGGAAGACTGACGTCCCAGCAAAATGTCACCGGAGATGTAAACAACACAAAACTACCCGATATTAATTTATATAAATGTTCGGGGTAGACAAATAAATATAATCTACCCGCTTTTAGTTAATGTTTACTTCCCACCGCACGACACACAAAAAAAAAAGGTAAAAATAATGTTTATCGCGGCTACAGTAGAGCCTTGACATATCAGTATAATATGACAGTCATGGGGAATATCATGTTTAAGTCCTTGTGATTCTGCCGTGGCTTATAATTTACTTAAATAGAGTAGAAACTTGTAGACTTTTATTTGTATTGGTTTCTTTTAAATTATAAAATTAAATGATAGGTATAGAATTTGTAAGTTGTAGCTAGATAATATTTTTTTATTTCTGGAATATTATTAATTACGCTTTGTCTGTCTATTTTATTGTTTTAATTTTTGTGGATGATGATGACGTCGTTATTTCCTTTGACTGTTTTGTGCACTTGGCAATTTTCGTACTCTAGATGTTAATACATTGAATAAACTTGTAATTACTTTAAAATATTTTCGATTTCATAGTTAAAATAAGCGATGACTTATATGCTATAAACAAAACCAACTTACTAACGTTTAAAATAAATAAATGAAGCAAACTATAATTTCGTGACTTTTACGACTTCTCATTTGTATTTTCACGAAATCATGCAGCGAAATAGTTTATACAACAGTCGATGTACTTCAGATTACATTCGACAGTGACTAGCATTTTAAAATATCCATGCAGCATGCAATCGTGGTATCGTGATAATTTAAAGTTCGGTGCCAGTCGGTACCTATACATACGGAGCTGGTTGCTGGATGTAGGACGAGGATGGCGAGGGTGGGGTCAACGACCTGCGCTGACGTCATCGCTGCCCCGGCTCGAGCTTAACCCGAGCTGTGACCTCCTGCATATGCGCTTGTACTTATTCTATGTGAAATAAGTATGTCGGTATGTCGACATGGGAGGAATGATTGACGAGATTTGGAATGTTTTTTTCAAGCCAGAGAATTTTTGTTCAAGCCTTCAGCATCACAAGCCTTATTGAACTTTTCCGTAGGACTTAATCAATAAGATCTGTGTAATATTGTCCTATTTTATCCATGATGTCTATTTAACTATGCATTATTAGCCATTCAACACGTGGACATTGCATATGAACCTTAAAAAAACTCGCGACGTAAAGTAACAATAGAAAGTGCGAACGTGCGTTCCGTGAGAACGCGCACCACCCCTGATTAGGCCGCGAACTCGCGGCCGCCAGCATGTACTTGTAGCGCGGCGATACAATCGCGGAGTGAGCCGCCCCTGGTTTGTTGTCGAATGTATCTTACAATTCTTTTTCGTGTCTCAGAATGGTTTCTTATTCCATTGTCACGTTATTGATCCGAAGTCCTTGAGTTTTCGTATAATCCTAGTACCTACCTATTACATAATTGAAAGTAACAAGAAATTGGGTAAACATGCTTCATCCTAGACTGCATCGGCACTTTCCATCTGGTGAGATTGCGGTCAAATGGTTTACCTGTTCCTCATTAAAAAAAAAAAAATTAGAATACCTACTGTCGAAAAGTTTGCTCAATAAATTTGTAACAAATATTGTAGTTCGAATTTTGATGTATGCCAGTTCTTTACACAAAACAATAAAAATAGGAAGGAACCTCAAACAATAAATCTTTCATCACCACTTATAGGTTAAACTTTTTGCGTCCGCCTGTTTGGAGAGATAAGGCGCTCGACTTTTAAGCCGGGGGTCATGGGTTCAACCCCGACTTGTAATTGCCAATGTGTTTCTTGGAACTTATGTACGAATTTTCGATCAATCATGTTTTCAATTCTATACATGGTCCGGACCAACTTTGTCAGTTTGACCTGAAGATTTTCTGATAGAAGAAATGCTGTGTGGCATTAAGTCCGCTTTTTGTCTTTGTGTTTTTTTTACTGACCAATAGTGGTAAAATAAAAATATTATTTTCATAAAAGTATGATACCTTTTCCCCCCTCTGGATTCGAATGTAAATAATGTAATAAAAAATAGCCACAAGGGTAATAAACAGGAAATTTATATATTTTCCTTACTTTTCTTACAAATAGACAGCCATATATTTGGCGTTCCATGCCTAAAAAGGTCCTTATACTTCATCTGTAACGAGGCCAATTTTCTATTGTGAGTTGTAATTTTAGATGATAACGTCCTTATTGGAAACCGACATCCTTTTGTGTCCGGGAAAACAATGCACAGTAGGTCCCGATAACGCATGGTGACATAACGTCTCAATAATAATAGTCAATAACAGCAATGACTGTTCTGCACTTCCAAGGCTAGTACAATTAATCTTACTAACTAGGTCATAGGTTCCGTTCAATTGCTTTAGGTATTGAAGTTAGTCACTAATCATCAATTTAAGTGCCACTTAGTCCGAATTTCATAAAATGAATCTCTAAAAGTATACTTGTTGTTAGAAAGAAGCAACCATTTATTTTTCAATTTTATTTTCACATACCTAGAATGGGATTGACGATTATGATTAAAAGCGTTCACTCCCCGCTCTGATTGTAAACTTTACGGGTTTGTTAGAAGCAGACATCGGATTCCGTGGGGCGAAACTTCTTGATAGCTAGGGACTTCCTATATCGATAAACTCATTTATCGATACTAGTTCTAAATAAGTACTAGTGATCACACAAAGGTTTGCTTTAAAAAAAAAAAAAAAAGAGTATGCGCATGTGACACTGTTTGAGTTGCAGGCGTCTATAGGTTACGGTAACCGCTTTCCACCGCACCGGATCGTATGCTTGTTTGCCACCGACGTAGTATAAAAAAAATATATATAATAAAATAAGAACTTAATTTTCTTCTTCTTTTTTTGAAAACGTTTTTAAGAGTTTACTCGTCACAATTTATTTTAGACGCTGTGAATGAATTTTATACTGGTCTTCAGAACAATAGTTACAAAAAACACACAATGTTGGGGGCGGTCACTAGTATATAGAACTAGTATCGATAATAGTACATTACGATACAAGTGCGTAAAAAAGGAAGTTCGAAACGAGTGGCGATAAATTAAAACACGACCGAAGGGAGTGTTTTAAATCGACACGAGTTACGAATTTACTTTTTGCGCGTGTATCGTACGACGTTTTTCAGTACAGATGAGCCTTCAAAGTTTCGACCTGGCATATAATGAACCACTTCTCGCACTAGTGCGTATAAAAAACACCATCTGTACTGAAAATGAGTTTATCGATATAGGAAGTCCCTAGCTGTCAAGAAGTTTCGCCCCACGGAATCCGATGTCTGGTTAGAAGAATTCCTTGACCCAAATATGGAAGCACTGGATAGTGAACGTATTAAGAGAGACTACAGATAGTCAAGAACAATGTTCACAAGTATACATGCACTCAATCTAAGCTAGCCCTTCACCGACTTTCATATCACGAAATGTGGCGAAGTCATTATAAACGTTACTTACAGTGTCATAGTCATAGAAATCATTTCTATGACATTCATACACGTTGTCAAAACACAAACACTTAGGTACATGAAGAGTTGACTTGGTCTGACTATAAATATTTTACAATAGGGATGACGACTACATAAAATAATGGCATTCTGTTTAGTCCGTCAGTAAGATCGCCCAAAAATACTGAACACAAATTTTTCGCTTTTTCTAATTAATGAAATATACAAAGATATAGAGCATCAAAATTGCGGAGTGGGGGCTTGTGACGTCACTTCTAAGTAAAAATTGTACCTAGGCGTGACGTCAGGCGAAACTTCAACGCACTGTACCGTCGTCATTTTTCGTTTACGAGAAAAAAGAAAAAATACGTGTCTAAAATTCATTGATAATCTAACTGACGGAATAATTCGTTTTTTAGTCGTCTCGCCTATTTCTACATGTTCAGGTTTAACCCGTGCCTGCCCCTCTGCCATTTCATTCGGCTTTGCTCCAGTGGTATTTATCAACATGGCATGATGAAGACGTACTTCCACTGCTGATAACAATCCGCTAACGTTGTATGATTGATGGCTGTAAGAAACCTATTTGGCACAGTCAGCGCTCCTTACATGTCGAGATGATGTATTGCATGTATTGATCACGTGGGTATGTTGAATAAACAGCGAGGAAGGACGCTCTTGTAGGCTTTGTTTTACTAGGAACCATTTTGTTTACTCCTATGATGTAAACTTGCGGATCTTATAATTAGTAATAGTTAAGTCGGTGAGCATAAACAGCATCTCTACCATAAGACTAGGATCTATAGAACTGTGTCATGATTGTCGTATGTATATTTGATGCAGTTGTACTCCTGATCTGCTTATAGAAATCGCAGTGTAAACCTAGGAGTTTCAAAAACCTCGATGTTGCCAGTTGAAAATAAAGTTTTTTTTCCTAAAACAAGCCTGTAGTAAATGAAATTTTACCTGAATAACTCAACAGCATTTGATTTATGTTCCCATAAAAATCTTCAATGTAACCTGCATAATTCAATCAAGACCACCAGTTAAAACGCAACCAATAAATTGTCAAAATATACAGCTCAGTTTGCCCCACGTTCGATCTTAATGAAATCATTCCGCCTGGATAGAGGCTACACAAGGTTTGTTTAGGTTGTTAAAGTATATTTTGCCGCCAGTAGATGATAAACCACCAGTTTAACCGCAACCAATAAATTCTCAAAATATACAGCTCAGTCCACCCCACGTTCGATCAGGAGCGATTAATTACAGCTAATTCTGAACCGATTCTCGCGTCTCGTAAAGCAGCCAGAGTCACGGCTCCCGGCATAATTGGCCGCCTTGGCCTAAAAACTGCTCTCCGGCCGATTCGCCAATTCTAGATTTAGGTTTCCAGATCAGTGGGTTGTGCTGGCTTCCGATGGACGCTGACGGCGATTGTTTGGGCCCTGTTTATTATAAAGTTTAGATGCCAAGGCGACATCTTAGAAGAAGTAAGATAAATACGCAGAATTATCTGGATGGAGCAAAATTTCATTGTTTTTTTTTTTCATAATAATTTTCAATTTTGTTTTCTTTACTCAGATTTTGACATTGATATAATAACATAAATATTACCTACTTAGGTATAAAATAGTTTCTAGTTCGTAGAGCTATATTTCATAAAGGCACATGTAGATTTTTTTTAAATTATAAATGTGCTTACTCTTGGCCACAGACTAGCCAAAGGCGTGGCCTACAATGGAGTGAGCTCGCCAAGGAGATGCCTGTTCACTCTTGATTTGAAGGTTGCCGAAAAATATGAGCTCGAGTTTTAGGACAATTTAACCATTTTGAGTTAAATATTGTGAGAAAAGATTCTCAATTTTAATTAACGTACTCCAATGTAACGTAATTTGGATTTTTTAACATATTCGTTGTTCTATGTCCATACTTAATTCTTCAATTTAAAAATAACGCTCGTCAGTTTAACATCATTGTCATCGCTATTTCAATCAAAATGCAGATAGTTATCTACTGCCTTATAAAAAAAATATAACACCTGAAACGTGCGCATGAGTGGCTGCTACGGCGTAGCGCTCGTAGCGGCGCGACAAAAATGGCGCCATGTGCTACGAAAATTTCCCTCTGGCGGCTTTCCACTGCTTATCAAGTTCCGAACTTTGGTGCGGTTCGTTCGTTGCTAATAAATCAATGTATTGTCTAATTAAAATTTTGACTGTGGCGGTAATGATGACGCTTCAGGATACCACGATGTCGTGATAACCTCCTACCTTAGCGTCTAATTAAACCAGTTAACTATTTATCATTCATGATTTTATTTATAGTAACTTGTTAACGAACTCTGTTAACCAAAACTTAGTATCTAACTACTTTTAAAGCCAAAATGCTCCCAAATAGCATTCAAAATGAAATCGTATTTTTAAAAAAATAATTTTATTACATTAAAAACCGAAGGTAGATTCAATTCTAGTTCGTTACGGTAGGTAATGTAAAATTTTACGTATAAAACAAATGTTTATTTAAGAAGCTCATCTGGTACCTAAAGCTTTTCTAATCGGGACCATACTGTGTATAAAATAAGATTCAAAGTTGTTTCCTCCTGGAGGTCTACCAGCGAGGGAACTGTAAATATTTTTGTCTTAAAAAAGCACAAGGTAAAACTTCACATTTTCCTACAAACAATATGCTACTAACAAGGATTAACTGCAACAAAGTCACTACCAGTTCTATATTAAATGTTCAACAATGTTTCTTTATTGCTACTACATAGATGCGCTAGCATTGGCTGTTATCGCATCTAGTCATAAAGCGGGAAAATATGCTTACTGCCTTTTAAGATAAGGTGTATTTTTCCGAACAATGTCGTACGTATACAAAACTAAGAAGGTAGTTTGTAAGTTTGACATATACCTACTCTGTTTGCCGACTTCGACGTTTGGTTTCTGAAGAATCATCCCTTTTTCATTACGGCTTTGATTGCTTAGAACTTTTATTTAAGTATTCAATAAATTTATATACTTAATGAATTGTTAGTGTGTAAAAAAATCTTGAATATCACATTTTTTCAGTAAAATTATTGCTTGAAAATAAAATATGTCTTTTACTACGTCAGTATGTATCTAAAACAACCCTTAATTTAAGCATGGCCATAGTTAGCAGCTTAATTATTGTAAGCTTGTGTTCCATGGCATGTATAAGAAGTCACCCTCCAGACTTAAGATACAATTTTAAAACAATCAACCCCAAGTTCGCGCGCGACTAGGGGCGGGCACCCCGGCCGGGCGGCCGACGGCGCATTCGCGCCGCACGCTGCCGCCGGCCGCACGCGTGCAAGCTCCCCGCCATGACCGTCACCGAGTGCCGCGACTCCGAGCCCGGCCAGCCCACCGACGCTGATGTCCTCCTCGGCAGGGTCCTGGCAGGTGAGAATCATCACCAAAAAAAAGTTTACCTCTGTCAGCTGGCTTTTGTTTTTCAGTTACGTCACGTGTGCTCATCAATATTGAGTAGAATCATATGTTGCGTTGTTTGTGGTTTTTGTGTGGAGTCAGCTGTAATTTTCGCGCCGTTTTTGTTGTCATCAATAATTAATAATAGTGTTATCATGATGCTTTAAAACAAAGAGTGTAATATTTGATGAGTATTCTGAATATTTTTGAAATGAATCATCTTACCAATTATTCATGAATTAATCGATACGATTACTTTAAAAATCGAAAGTTGATAATTACTAATTCATAAAGTGTAGAAAAATAGTACCTATGTCTGGTAGGGATAAACGTCCTTTTCACTTTCCTGCGACACTTGGCGGGCGAGCGCGGGGGTGCGCGGCGCGGGCGGGGATCTGGGTCAAGCAGAGTTCGTTGCCCTCGGCCTTCCCGGCTATATTCGACGGCGGTAATCACCGCGCCGAGCGAGCGAACGGAGCGCGGCGCGAAGCACGTACTTACTCGTACATCTCTATGTCAACCTAACATGTTTGAAAGAAAAATGATTTTTGCTTAGCAAGTGTCTTTGTCACTTGGTCTAGTGTAAGTTGAAGCGTAAATAAAAGAGTAGCCTAGACTTTAAAAAGAAATCACTTCATTACCTAACATTATGGATGAAACTTTTATTAAATATCATTGATACATTGAGACAATACATTTTATTTGCATCTAGATCAGACGTAATAGTAATAATGATTAAGATGATGTTGAAGTTTGCATAACGTAATCTGGTTCGGTTCGCGCGCGCTCGCTGCGAACGCGATCGTTTCGCAAGTATAGCCCATCGCTGAATGCCATTTTATTTTGGAGGCCGCGCGCGCTCCGAGGGCCCGCGGTCAACGGCCCCGCGCTATCTAGGTCGCCTCAGAATAACCTAGCGCCGATACTCTAATAATAATCCACGCGGAGCCTTGGGACATACAGCCGTCCCACTCTCACCCGCGACACCTGCCTACATGCGAGCAGCTATGCTCTTTTCGCAACACTTAGTATGTGTAACTACATGCACGCACACCACGGCGGGCGTCGAGCGTCTCTTTTCCTCTTAACGAAATATACAGCGGGAGTAAGCGAGCTCTCTTGAAGTTTCTAGATCTCACCAATCTCACTACATAGACACAGTACCTTACTCTTACTAATAATAGGTATACGTTTACATAACACCTGACTTACATTCTGACTGTTGCTTTGCCATTTGGACCAAAAAGATTTTTGAATAGGTGCCAAAGACTTGCAGTGCAAATCCTTTGTCTAGTACTGAAAATTAGTAACATTCCTTAATTATAATAATTAATAATTTGTTGGGGAGGCCCTAGATCTTCACTCACCTGATGCTAACGCTGCCCAATGGGAATATAGATATAGTATTGTAATCAATAATAGTATCATAAGCTACTCAGTGCATGCCATACGAATAAATAAATAAATAATTAATAAATATTTTTTTGATTATTGACTAAAATATTAGTCATCCATACCTAAGCGGATATCAATCGATAAAATAGTAATGTTCCGTTGTCTAATATTACAACTGATTTCAATTGATAAACTTCATATGAAAGTTGTAGCACATCGTAGCAAGACGCGATACGCAAAGTCGTAGAGATGCTACGCTTATTTTTTAGCAATGATCTTATCAATAATGATCTGAATATTATAATTAGAAGACTGGAATCATGCAATTTTGAAGTTTAATGGTTTAATAACTACGCTTTATTGTATTCTTAATAATATCCAACATTTGTGTAAATACAAACAAATACATTATTGAGATACGGATAAAATAAACAAATAATAGGTATGGAGAAAATAAAAAAAAGTTAAAAAAACCGGCCAAGAGCGTGTCGGGCCACGCTCAGTGTAGGGTTCCGTAGTTTTCCGTATTTTTCTCAAAAACTACTGAACCTATCAAGTTCAAAACAATTTTCCTAGAAAGTCTTTATAATGTTCTACTTTTGTGATTTTTTAAACTTATGGTTCAAAAGTTAGAGGGGGGGGACGCACTTTTTTTTCCTTTAGGAGCGATTATATCCGAAAATATTAATATTATCAAAAAACGATCTTAGTAAACCCTTATTCATTTTTAAATATCTATTCAACAATATATCACACGTTGGGGTTGGAATGAAAAAAAATATCAGCCCCCACTTTACATGTAGGGGGGTACCCTAATAAAACATTTTTTCCATTTTTTATTTTTGCACTTTGTTGGCGTGATTGATATACATATTGGTACCAAATTTCAGCTTTGTAGTGCTTACGGTTACTGAGATTATCCGCGGACGGACGGACGGACGGACAGACAGACATGGCGAAACTATAAGGGTTTCTAGTTGACTACGGAACCCTAAAAATGCGATGACAGCCGTCGTATCCTTCAACTAAAACAAGAAAATCTCATATCTCATGTGGTATTAGTAGCGTACTTTATTAGAGTCGGTTTGGTTTATAAAAGTGTGACGTTGGCGTGGCGCGGCGCGGCGGCGGCGGGGCGCGGTATTGCGATCAAGGCCTCGCGAGCGTTCACCTCCCGCAAATGGGTCATGCTTACCGACCCGGCCCTCGTACATAATAAATAACCGTTTTAAAATCACTAAATCCGGCCCTGTGACGTCAAACTATTTTATAATATACGCGATCTGGCTTACGTTATTGATGAATGATCATTTACATAGTACGCTCCGTTTTTGATGTTTAATATTTTTTCCGTAACTGTTAACATTACCACAGATCATAATAAATCTACACTTCTAAACCTGCTAATTCATTGCTAATATGCAGATAATTATTTCTTCTTCATGTTATAAACATGTAAAAATAAATAGTTGAGAGCATTTATCATATCAGTAGGTGAAGTGATATCGAAAGTAAATCCCGCGAGGTTAAAGCTCGGTCGGGGTCTTCTTCTAAAGACGACCAAGGCTGTGTAATAAAAAATAAGGTTATAATGTATGTTTAATGTATTTTTATTATAATGTCCATACTTAACGCCCTTGTACATACATGAAGGTACTTCGTTTTTGACATCTGCTTGTACCATATAAGATGCATAGGTACTGATTTAACTAGATAGATGTTTTCCAAATTATGTAATGTACTTAATTATTATTATCCGCCTTCCAAATTCTAAGATATGTTTTAACTCCGTCTTTTTATGTTAACTTCGTTAATACTCAAGTCGTATTTGTTTTGTTTTATAGGTCCTATTTTAGTAAAAATATAATTCTGATTATAAGATACCATGAGGAATCAAGGGAACTTGATATTAAATCTTTTAAGATTACTTACATCAACAAATCAAGTATTAAAGTTGATTCGCTATTCAAAAACGAGGCAAAAACAGTTGTGGTTCATCCAACTGTATTTCAATCTGTCGTAACAACATTCTAGATTGTCTTTCAGTACAAAAGAATCAAAACCAGAATCTCATTTTCATTAATTACTTAAAAATGCAAGTCACAGTTACATAAAATTCGCACTCAGTTGGAAATTAAATTCACTCTAGAACAAAAGCAATTAAGATGATTGGCGTTAATGTTAACATTCTTATCTCTAATGCCATCATGTAAAAATAAATGCGTAATACAAATCCCAAGAGGCATTGAGAAGAGAAGACCAGAGAGCGGCGGAGGAGCGCGGAGGGGGGGGGGGGGGGGGGAGCCGGGTCGACGAACGCGCCGCCCTGACCCCAATTTGGTCCGCTTTAGCGTCATACCGCGGACCTCGCGTCCAGGCACTCGGCGGAAAATACCCATTGCAATAACGTTTCGACACAACAACATAATGAAAGATTTAACTGAATATTGCAACCGTTACAGAAACACACATTGCATATCCTATGTGGTCGAATTTTTACCAGTGTGGATAATTTTGCCGTACCGAAGGTCTCAATCTATTGTAACATTGATAGTCCAATTATAATCTTGACGGTTAGATATTGCAAATTGGCATTGTTTAAAACTGGACATTCATTAGGTCTAATTAGTTGCTTCGCGTGACGTCAAAAACTTTTTCGTGCGGTTTTCTCATAACCCGATAACCTGGTGCCGCCGATAGAAGCGGTCCACAAAATCGTCTCCATTACCTCGTTTTTTCTGGTTCGTTTTCGCAGCTCTTTAGTAGGCCCGCATCCTTACTCGACTTTTTTGTTCTGATTTTTAAACGCTTTTATTGATGTCTGTAGGTCACGTAGCATTTGAGCCACTTTAGCGAATGGGGTTAAGCTTAAACGAGAACGCTTTATAAATTAGAGGAAGCCGAAATATTGAATAAAAATATATTAACGCTCTTTTTTATCTTTTACGGTCGTTTGTTATGATAGTGGAAATCGTAAAATGCGTAATATCGAGTTAATGAATACCGCTATGCTATGCACACGTAGGTGAGAACGTACAATGTATGTAGGCACCCAGTGAGAGCGATAACCACACATTCATTGCAGCGCTTATATAACCGCCGTATCATCTGCCCGAACTATACAATAAGTGGTAAATTACATGTACACAACATAAATATGAAACAATTATATGTGTGACAATGAACAATTAGATGTTATAAAGAAAACGTGTCAAGTTTTTCGTGTGATAATAGAAAAAAAAACCTGACTGATGATTAGAACACGATAGCCTTGTTATATTACTTTTGCTGCAGTTCAATGTATTTAGTAACAATGAACTCTGATTATGTATATCAACAATAGCAATAAAGATCTAAAGACCATATCTAATAATAAGAGATTATGAAAATTGTATTTATCCCGAAGTCACAATGGACAGAAAACATGATAACAAAAATTCAATTTCATGGTTCGATGCTTACAAAACTGGGCCGAACTTTTGACAGCATTGAGACGTAAGGGACTTACTTGATGATTAAGTGAGCCGTGAGTCAGTGAGTTAGTGAGTGACCTAGATGCAGGCTCGACGGGAGTGCGGCCTACGTGCTCCAAATACCCCGGAGTAGGTTAGGGAGCGGGGTCAACGAACTCAGCCCGCCCTTCCCCGCCGAATTACAGGAATCATGAAATTTAAACTCGGTTAGGTAAGTTTCTTTGTTTGTTGCGTTCGATTGTTTCATAACTGGGGGCAGCTATTTTTTTCGCTATTAGTTCGAATTGAATTAGTAACCTACCTATTACATGACTTGATATTCTGATTACATTTTTTATTTATAATTACTAATACAATACACAAGATAAGGCACAAGACTGGCAACGATATCTATTTAGATGCATTATGTAACCTATAAGTGGTAAATAATTCAAAACGCTGTATTACCTCTTTACCATAACTAGATAGGTTTATATGGCGCTACCACCATATGTCAGCATTAAAAAAAAAAATATCACCGTGTTTCCATTCTGTGATCCAACTTTTTTGGCTTAGACAGCATGTTGCGGAATAAACAAGAAACTTTGTGGAGCGCGAGCGCCACCTAGTGTCGAGTAGCTCGCGACGGAAACGTCCGATAGATGTCGCTAGCTGTCCAAACTCTCCGCTGTTGTTTACTCGTTATTGTACAAATATTAGTGTTTTGATTCGACTACTTATTAGCGAGTGGTATTTGACGACTTTTAAGATGAGTGTCCGTTTCGTTAACATAAATGAAGACAAAAACAATTGAATTGCTAAACTATGTTGTTTGTGAAAAGTTCGAACACTTTATTAACTACCGTAAACATGTTAAATCGGTTCTGATATTGGTCTTATTCATTTTAATTCATTATGTTTAGGTATGTATAAATAAACATAGGCTATACTACCGGGACGATACGATACTCTTTTATACTAACTAATATAACAACAACATAACAACTAAAACAACAACTAATATAACAACTAAAAGGATGATTTCGCGAAGACGATTGCTTAATATTTCTCGTATGCCCTATTTAAATATTTATTAGTATTTATTTCTTATTAGAATTTTAGACCCTAATAGGTACATTTAAATTATAACTGTCGAATACACCATTATCACCAATTACCTTAATTTTATTTGTAGGTACACATTAAAATGTCATTAATCACTTTATACGTCGTGAACTACCGACATCTGCGTAGCAAAAGTTCTCAGCAAATAGGCTTCAGAGCTGGGCACTAAAAATAGCGGAAGAGGGCAAGTCACCCCGCGAGCGGCGGCGGGGGCCGGGGGTGGCGCGGCCATGAACTCGCACGACCCCTTGCCCTATACCCCGGCGCACCCCCTCCCAAACTATATGCCCCGCTATCTCAACTTGTGTTTGCTTACGTAACCGAATTTGTTTCCTTTTGTCTCTTTACTTTGTTTCCCATTCTATCTGTATTGTAATCCATACTTTTTATGTTATATGATTATTTATCTATATGGCTACCTACTTGTTTCTTTCGTATACTTATTATCTCATTCAGGAGTTTTATTTATTATGAGTATAAGAAGGAACAGGAAAATGGCAGCGGATTTCGCTCGCGCGCGGAGTGTGTCGCGATACTCGCGATATTTCAGTGAAGGGAAAGGGAAACCTAGTGCATAGACCGAGGGCTGGGGGTGGTTAATTAGAATTATTAATCTGGGTGGTACTCCCATTGACGTCACGGGACGCATGCGCGAGCGGCCCACGCGCTAGGTCCGCCGTTTCGCGCCAAACCTTCGCCAGTCGCGCGCCGGTTCTAACCCTACTTTGCTTGAGTTGCCAAGACATGGACGCGGGCCCGCGAGCTCAACTTGCCGGTGAGTTTAATGAACTTGTTTATTCGTCGCGATTAATTTAATTAGTTTGATAAAGAATATCGACCTTCATTTAAACTTAATATAGTTGATCTCTAATTTGTCACAAGACTAAGTAGATAACTTTTATCTTCTTTTAAATTTACTTATGTAATCGGAACGTGGAGGTAGAAACCTCGAAATTGAAATTGGACAATATTTTGTGCGAATTTAGATTTGACAAACCGAAGTGATTGGTGCCCAACTCCATTCAACTTACAAATTTAATTTAACTACTTAATTTGCAGTCTTTGGCCACTTTTAAGTTTTACTATTTTGTTTCCTAGTCCAGAGTCGGTTTACAAGTTTGTTATTAGAGACAAAATTTTGTATTGCTTTACTCGCTTAAGGTATATTTTAATAACAATAAATAAGCCGTTGAACCAAATCTTGGGATTAGTTGTCAAAGCGGACCCCAGGCTCCCATGAGCCGTGGCAAATGCCGAGATAACGCAAAGAGGATGATGAATAAGTACCTTGAGCCTCACTCATTCATAATTGGACATCAGTCACATGTTATATTGACTCAATTTCTAGCAAATTGTCAGTCACGTACAAGGTGTTTAACCCCAACAAGTTTTTCCGAATTAAAGAGGAAGACCGCAACTACAATTTTTCCATGTTTTAGGTATTTTATAGTATGACCAGAGCTCAGTAATGCAATATATCTCAATAATTAACACTTGTTATTTGAAACATTTATGCAACATCGCTTCAAGTACACCCCGATCAATGATCAAATTATTGAGACACAATGTTCAACCATTCCACATCACTAAGGGTATCATTGCGTGCCTGTTTAGTAGTAGGTAATCCAGTAGTTGCGAGGTTCGACGATTTGATCAGACCGATGTATGCGTTCACACGCTTGTAGAGCGGAACCTGTTAGCTCACGGTGCGGTCACCGCGCTCCATTGCACTTTATGCATATTCCATTGGTGCATTGATATCCGTTCCACTTTTACGCATGTGCACGTAATCGACTATATAATTGTTTATACATAGTACATATTGGTTCCTGTGCAATGAATGTATCAAACGATAGTATCACAATTATGTATTTGATTCATTTTGATAATTTTGTTAGATTTTCGTCATCTTCTTTTTAATTAAAAATATATAAATTTCACGTATTTGCAATGTATAGTTTAAAAAAGGACTAAAAGAAGAAAGTTTATATTTGATTATAGCTCCAATTCCATCATGCGTTCACAGCAATCTCCTTCAGCGCGCTGAAAGGCGTTTGAGGCAAACATTTTTCTAAACCGAGACTCGACGGCGGCCTACACAGCTGCAAATAGGAAAATAGGTGCGCGCCGGTGTGTGCGTAGACTGTAGAGTACGTGGCACTATGCACTTGGAGTGCATCGCTCCCGGCGAAGAGTCGTCGCACTGCATATAGGCCACTGCACGCGAATGCCCGGACCTCCCCCCGCCCGCCTCGCCTCCGTGCCTTCGCGCGATTTTCCTTTTCCATCGCGATCCTCGCTCGCTAATTCCAGCGGTCACATAACAAGGGGACTTAGCCTTTCTCCTAGGGCGGTCAAAAGTTCACGAGAAACTAGCTTGAACTTTTAGTAGCGTAGATGTAGGTTAATACCTACTCAACTCCTAAAAGCTTTTAGTTTATTTACATTTTATCACTTGGTACCTTTTTACTTATTAGAAAATATTAGGTCAATATCCGCGCTGTTACAAATTGGTCGTTTTATAACTCATTAGTTGACTCATATGGGATTAAATGAAATATTTTTGGTAAAGTTACGTCATATCAATGTAAGGTTGTAAAATTAATGCGTCACCTCGATTATGCGTCATCGGTAGGTGCAGTTGTTAGGCACTTAGTTAATTTTACAACACCAAACTTTCTAGCGTCAGGCAGGCTCTCTTTATAGGGTAGCATGAAGCATCATAGGCACCTATTTTTAAACTAGAATAAACAACTGAAGACGTTTAAACGCGGAAGCCCCACCGGCGCTGCGAACGCCTGTGCCCTGCCGAGTGCGGGTTCACAGCTCGCTGTTCTCGATACTTCTAGAAGGTTATAGGCGCCGGCGGCGTTGGCCGCAGTTGGGCCATTGCAGTGGCACGCCCGCGGATGTAGTTACAAGTTCCCCCGGTCGTTGGCCGCGCTGCGTGCACGACTCCCCTATATCGGCTAATGTAACTGTGGCGCGGAAACTAATTCCGACCCAACATATGTTTTCTGTGCCACAGAACCGATGTGTCGCATATGGTGCACCAACTGAATCTTTTGATGACGTCAAAACGAGATAGAATTGCCCGATAACACATCAAAGTCGAGTAAGATTACAGACTAGACTTATTCTTATTACTTAGTATAAATCCAATTTGAATCGTCTATGAAAATGTTTGTATTCTATTTATATGAAAAATATTGCGTTTTCAACCGAAACCGTCTGATACAAGTCGCAGCTTTAACTGGAAGGTACGAATACATTTTCGGATCACTGACAAAAACAGCTTCGTATCTTGCCATCTCGCGGGATGCACCAAAAATATCATCATCATCCTCCTTGCGTTATCCCGGCATTTGCCACGGCTCATGGGAGCCTGGGGTCCGCTCTGACAACTAATTCCAAGATTTGGCGTAGGCACTAGTTTTACGAAAGCGACTGCCATCTGACCTTCCAACCCGAAGGGTATCTAGGCCTTATTGGAATTAGTCCGGTTTCCTCACGATGTTTTCCTTCACCGAAAAGCGACTGGCAAATATCAAATGACATTTCGCACATATGTTCCGAAAAACTCATTGGTACGAGCCGGGGTTCGAACCCGCGACCTCCGGATCGAAAGTCGCACGCTCTTACCGCTAGGCCACCAGCGCTTCCAAAAATATAAAAATATGAAAACGCAATAGACAATCAGAATGCGTGAACGCGGAAACGTTCGGGTGCCGTTATGTAACTGTACGGACAATCCTGCGCCCGCGCCGGTAGGGCGCCTGCGACACGTCCTGCATTGATGAGCACTAGGTGTCTAAACTTAAACACTAAAGCCACGTCGAGTCTATGCAGAAATTTAATACTTATATTGTTTTAATGCCAGCGCGCAATCTGACAAAATCGGACTGTTACCCTACCAATTTTACTTTTCTGGGCAGAATAGATCTGATGACTATCTTAGGTGCGAAAAACTAATATAGTCCTTAAAACTAGGCATTAAAAACTGGCGAGAAGGAGGCTAGTGATAGTCAGGGGCTACACTCACTCAGACTCAGCATTTTGCTAGTCCAGCCAGGCTAACTACTAGCACCATGCTTATTCAGCACCATTGTGCTTTTTTTTCTGAGTTTTATCATATCATACCAATCTTAAAAAGCTAAACATTGTGTTAGAAAAATAGAAAAAGCAGGTTGTTTACAAGTACGGCGAGTTACCAGAATTCTCCATAACGGCTCCGCGGGTATTACCAGCTAAAATTGCACCCGTTCACGATGTTTACATAAAAGTGTTTGGAAAGTGGCTGAATGGCGAGGGTGGCGAGGGAGCGGGGGCGGTGAATGACCGCGTACATCGCATTGTCGTGCGCCTATCGACACTGTCGCTCCATTCTATACACCACTTCAGCTTTGTACTGCATTATCTACACGTTCTTCAACCAGGGTCAATAACCTCCGTAATCCAACCTCGAAAGAGACTAGATTACGCATAAACAAAGGAGATTATAAAACTACAAAATTAAATCCAAATCATTGACCTTTAAATTCGGGGCGCAATCCACTTCTTATCTATCTAATTTATAAATATATTTGCAAATTTAACTTTATTTGAACCCGATAAGGCTGAAAACGTGTTATAATCGCGTGTGGCAGTAAACTTAGCTGCTAGTCGATTACCCCACTGACGTAAACACCGTCCTTGAATCGAATCTACAAACACAATTGTAGAAATAAAATCTACCTCTGAATAGGTAGGTCAGTCACCTCTCCAGGCGGATTTCAATATCTAGGTATGTGCGATCCACATCGCCAACGCGATAAAACAATAAAATCTAGATTATTATTACATTGTTTTGTTCAGACTAGTTCTTTGTATTTAAATTTAAGTCGTTCAGAATATTTTATTGTTTTGTTTTTAGTTTTCTAAAAGCATTGTTCGAATAATAATGCCTACAAGGAACCCTTATTAAGCGTGTAGTACATAATAGTGTCGGTAAGGCACATGTTACTATTGTAACTTGTGTGTTTCCAGCGCCAAACCCGTAGGCTAGGATACGTTTGTTTGCCGCGGTCATGTATAAAAAGTGGTTACCACTTCATCAATAATACCTCTAATGATTAATGACAATAAAATCTCCCATGATATTGTCAGTTAACATTGGTTGGATTAGGTTATATATTTTTCTGTAATACTATGTACTTATCTAATTTCTTACTAACTAATACATGTAGTTTATGTTTTATGTGATTTCGCTTATTGACAAGTTTTTTAAATCAAAATATTTAAATTCATGGCCTAGCCTAGCTGACTTTACTAACAGGTTGTACGGCTGGCTTTGTACAAACACAAGGAGCAATATCAGTGACATACATAGCCCGCGCGATAACAGGGCTCATGATAAGCCGAACAAAACATCGCGGTACATTGACCCAGAATTATATAAAAATGTCCTCGATTGTGATAGTGTGGCAGTGACATTACGTGACGTGAACACGATGTAACAATAATAATCCTGTAAAATGTTACCCATTTGCAACATTAAGTAACAGCTGTTAATCACATTTAAATATTACGCGTTTGACGAGTTGTTTACGTTTCCATGTTTACAATATCCCGGCGATTCCTTGAATCGGTTTCCAGATCGCCCATTAGTGTTATGCGGTGCTAATTGACGTGTACGGCAGATCGTTGACCGAGACCTAACAGTTCCGACAACATCGTCATCGTAAAAGTATCGACCACACGGGCGTTTCAAAACGCTAGCGCAAAGTAAACACTGAACTTGAAGCAACCTAACACACTAGCAGCGTACAGCGCGTACGCCGCGTCAAGCTCCGGTATGTTGGTAAATTGTGTCGATGAAAGAGGTAACGTTCTCAACTCAAGCTGGAAATGCAGTTGGACGTTGGCGGATGTCAACTTTCTCGCGGTTACGTAACTTGCGGAGAGATGTACTAGAACGTTCGGAGTCATCGACCACGGCTTACGAAACGCACTCGCTGAGCCACTCGAATTGTGCGAGATAAAAATGCTTGGATGTTAATTTTTGTATTCATTTGAATTCATGTATAATCCGGACGGAAAAGAGAGTTCGCGAAAGATTTCTTAGGAAAGCACTTGATGTGGCAATTGATTGTGTTGTGAATATGATATTTTTTCGTTACGGTTACCGATCAGTATAGAATGCCGCTGCCGTTTATTCCTATGTGCTGGTATTATGTCACATTTGTCTGTCCCTATAGTTAATACAGGCGGTTCCATTCAGGGCCACGTGGCGCTTTGTGCGGAGCCAGTCAACAGAAGCTCCCTTCCTCGTTTATTATTTGACGCGTTTGATATTCACTGCATTATCTATATTATAAACTAATATATTCAACTTCGTTATGAACTCGGAATAAATGTTTATTAATGTATTCGATTATAGTGATAACCGACGATATTATTAAGTATATAGGTATTTTTAGTTTTATTTGTAAACCTACAATTTCATATGATATGACACAAACTTCTAGCAAAAAGTGTAGCATCTGTTTATTTAGTCTTGTATTCATAAAATATTATTTTCTTAATGGTTAATGGTTTTTAAGGTAGCACAATGTTTATTCTCTCAATTACATACGCAGTATACGCACACTTAGTACCTACCTACAATTAAAAAATATCGTTAAATGGTCAATGACAGTAGCAGCCGAGAAGTCAATTGTTTAATTGCAAAAA
Source organism: Leguminivora glycinivorella (assembly GCF_023078275.1). NCBI lineage: Eukaryota > Metazoa > Arthropoda > Insecta > Lepidoptera > Tortricidae > Leguminivora > Leguminivora glycinivorella. The sequence goes on from NC_062977.1 coordinate 12,967,763, forward strand.
CCAGATTTTTCCTCTCATACAATATTTATTTTGTTAGATTAGTCTAACCATAATACGCGGTTATTGAATTATTATTAGGTACCCATGGTTGGTGCTAAGAAGTAGATCGCGTAGGGTCGTCGCTCGCGCAGAGGTCATCGACGGCGCTTTCACGACACACGTAACACTGTGTAACGTCTACCGCGGCTAATACATGTCACCTTAATTAGCTTTATGTTCTCTTACACTTTGAAAGGTGTTTATAGTTTCTATGTTTATAACATCGATGGATTTTTACTAGATATTTAGTACACCATTTCAGTAAGTACGTGCCCCTGGTGTACGTATGATGATCGCGTTAGTATTATGTGTCAATAACAAGATCAATTGATTATATTATGTTCAGTTTCACGTTATTCTACTACATACGTAATATAAATAATTTATCATACACCTATTTTGCTTACAGTATTGTTGTTTATAAAAGAGGTAGAGTTTTCTGTACGGTAAATAAAATAATTACGTAAGGTTTTGTAGTTACATCTATTACCAAATATTTATACAAATGGAAACACTGTAATAAACACAATTTTAACAAAATGTTCAATAACGTTATTTCTAATGAAATACACATTAATTGTATATAAAAAATGCTTTATCTACCAGGAAGTTATCATAGCAAAGAGGTCAAAACCAGAACAATTAATTGATTATATTTGCTTTCTTCTTATCTATTTTGTAGGTCAGTAGACAAGTCAATATTAGATGCTTGGCTGCCCTTTCTTAACTAATATTACATTACTTACTAATGGAATCGTATGTTGTAGTTAATAAGTCTACTTGATAATATTTGTCAACAGAGAACAGTAAATTAGAAATTGATTCCTAATTTTATTGAGTCATAATACTTTCATTAATTCACCGGAAGTTATCAGAAAGGATCTTACGCATTATACCCTTTAGTTACATAATTTTCTCCAACAATAATTTTATATAACACTAAAGCTATAAAAATATAAAGTGGCATATGGTACGGTCGAGTAAATAAGTGTTCGAAAGGTCAGTGTATCATGTTTACGGGTACACTCGGTTAGAGAAGTGAAGGGTCGGCGCCGACGCACGGCACGCCGACAATTATACCGGCGCGGCGCAGCGCGTTGAACCCGCGCATTGCGAAACAACGGAAACCCGCCGCCCCTCCACACCTGCTGCGAATTTTTAAATCCTAGATCATAGTTGACATGCGCTGAGCGCGCGGCGCGTGAGCCGCATATCTAGACTGGTTACATCACTGCAGTGGATGACAGTTGCAGTTCAGATTAGGGTTCCTTTGCGATATTTATGCTATTAAATTCTATGTCTGTTATTCTAAATGTTTGATTCGAAGGTATATGGCAGAACTTTGTTAAGATTTTCTTGATAATACACAGTTATCTCCTCTCTGAAGATGTCGGGAACGGCTCGTATTGATCACTCTTTCCATTTGCTTACCATTAAACATAATTTTGGCGTTAAAACAAAATTTTGTTCTACTTAGAACCACCACAACATGACCAAATTTTAATGAAAGTTGTCCTAGACCAGTTTCGCACTCTTATGCTGACAACTTTTATGTGAGAATTGTCGAATTTCACTCAGTGTTGCATTACTTTCATAACAATTAATGTCATATTTAATAGCTCTCACAAGACACGTTTGCGGTTATATAACTCACACGTACTTTTTTATTTTAGTTAAACTTTCTTAAAATAAAAGACGTGATATTCAACATTTTACACGTCGCAAAGTTGAGTCACAGCTCCGTAATGCGCCTAGCAGCGACCTATAAAGATGAGTGCGTGGTGATAGTAGCCAGGCTCAACGGCCTCCGTGCCTCATTCGCAGGTAGGCTAAGGGGTGAAAGAACTCCCGTGCACTATATAAAATACCATTGAACTCGCGCCGTCTCGCTCGCACACTGCACCCTGCACCGTGCGAATCCTGCCCGCACCGTCATTACGCGTTACGCATGCGAATTACTCTATGCGCTGCACATGACAACTAACTATACTTGCTTTGATGGTATTCAACCGAGCAAAAGATTTATTTCAATGAGGAAAAAAATACTTCAGTGTGTTTTTCTAGCCCTCATTATTCGATATTGTTGACACAACTGCAACCGGCATATTCATTAACATTCAAGTCACGGGTTCAAATACAAAAAAGAACATTAATATTATAGAACGTAAACCCAAAAACAGAATCGATAGTTAAATGAAAACTAAAGTAAGCCACAGTTTCCTGGTTGAAACATAAACATTCCAAGCTGCATAAGGCCAGAGAAATTTCAACTGGATTCCGGAGAGAAATGTTTGGAAATTCAATCCGGCGTTACGTAACGCCGGTGAGCCAGCACCCGCCATGTGTCAATAATCAAGTTTAACGAGTGGAAAGTTCAAAGAGGGCATCGACATCGTGGCGGCACTTTAGCGGTGCACTCGGCGGAAAATCGCATCTATTCGCGGACACCCGAGCCCGCTCTTCTATTGGCAAAACATGTCGCTAGAGAACTCGTTCTTAGTATTAACCAGAGCTCTAGGTATTTAACAATAGCTTCATAATAGGCCGAGCTTACGCTGGTCTATTTTAAGCGAAGCTGTTGACGTTCTGAATAGGAGCCCTAGGGCGCACCGACTCGATCAGGAAATCGGCTCGAGTTTCATAGCGCGCCGCTGCGCTAGATCGGCTGTCACCGATGTGCAAGTAAGGAGATGCGTTAATCGACCGCGCGAACCAGGCTTCACACGACATATGGCCAACCTATTCCATCATTTTCTAAATTTTATCTCAAACGTAACTAATACAACAACCTCAGAATACCTAACATTACTAAGCTTGGTATTTGTTTATCGCTTATACCGTGAATTCGTCAATTGCTGAGACAAAGGCAATAGATAACTTCAAGGTGAAGTGATAAAATGTCATTGAACTTGATAAAAAGAAATTTAATTGGGTGATTACGCGCACCCGAATGCTTGCTTTGTTCCGAAAACTTTCCACTGTTTTGATACGGATTGGGCCTAATTTGAATTCGGGTCAACATATACTCACTGTTCGTATTAATTCACTGGACATAACATTGTTAAAGTCTAGTCACGTGGTCGTTTATCTGAATACCTATCACAATTTGGTCTGTCGTCGAACAAAGTTTGTTTGGGCAGAGGCCGGGTACAGTGGGCCGGCGGTGGAGCGTGTAGCCCCGTGACCGCGGACCATTTCCCCAAATGGCGGCGCTCGCCTTGCCCACAGACCTCGAGAGCTTGGCCTGCTCCAGTGGCTCACAGATCAGCGTAGCTCGTAGCGCGTAGCCACGTAGCACTCTCTACACACCCACACTAAAAACCTACTTTATCTTAATGCTATAGCGTTATTTTTTTCTATACAATTATGTGTTATCGTATACGTGTTCGCCAAATTATAGGAATTATGCATACGCATCAATTTGAGGTTATTATGGTTATGACTACGCGTCTGATTCAATTTGCCATTTAGGCACTGTTCAGTGTGTCAGCGATGACTATATAAAACCTGATAGTGTCGGTTGGGTCGTATTTTACATAAGTGAACACATTTACATATGGTATCGAACTTTCGATAGCCTAACCTGTCAGTATTCAAGGATTCAATTCGTTATGTTGTCGCTGTTGGTTTATAAAAAGCAAATTTAAAATCAACAGATACTCGTCTTTTCTTCAGTAGATATTTCAAGTAGAATTTTATGGTCTGAATTCTTGAAAAGACTATAATATAACATAATAACGTAAATGACTAACATAAAACTTGGATTTTTTATATAATCATTTCTATGATGATCGCATTAAAGCTCTGCCCATATGTCATTACACAGTTAATCTGACTAACTATGGTAAAACATATTACTGTAATTAGCGAGAAACATAACTAAGTAAAATACCAAATATTCACTGAAGCAAAAGCTATATCATATTATATAAATAAATGTGCTATTATTATTACTGGATTAGATAGATTAGATTAGATTAGATTTCTTTATTTCATGATAAAAATTACACTATAAATTTGTTACATGCCAAAGTTATGTTTATCTTCTCATCATGAGCGTCAAAAATTACATTATGAATTGAAAATAATAAAATGAATAGTTTCTCCCAATAAGGATCGTCATTTACAAAGAGAAATACACAAAGCACAATAAAATTAACAAATGAAATAAAATCCGAAGTCAGTGTAATCAAATGCATGCTATCACAAATTCAATTCCATGTACTCATTTACAGAGTACAGAGGGTTATCTAACAAAAGGTTTCTCAATTTGCGCTTAAATGCTTCGTCACATGGCTCATTCCTAAGATCGGCAGGTAAGTGTTCGAAGTAAAAAAAAATCGATATAAAGCGAGGTTAGTAGCAGACGCACTTCATTTTTTGTAGGTGCCGTGATTAACCCGCCAAATTGGTGAGGTCAGACAAGCCGGCCAGTCAGGGTCGCTGGAACGCCGATATATAGGTATAGGATTGCCAGATACCAAATCAAAAAATCTGTAAACGCAACGTACAATACCAGTTGTTTCAAAGTTCCTTTGGACTAACATTTATATTCCTCTCTAGTCCTAATGTCCTATAATATATTGAGTACCTATGTTTATCTGTAAATACCGATTTATTTGTGTATGCCAGGTTCATGAGGCAAAAATTTACTATGATTATCCCTAAGCCAAAAATTTTTTTTCACTTCCGTAAAATCCGTATACATACCTGCCGTCGTATCATGCTTCCAATTTTATCACTTATCCACTGGCTGGGCTGATTGATATTTTTATTCCAGCACTACCCTAAGTAATATTCAAACATGTTTGTGTTCATTCGTATCAATGAAAACTTGTAACATTTCCCGAAAAATATTAGTTGTAGCAACCCCAGCAGTATATAGATCGGCATGTAGGCAAGCACCTAGCTGGCACGGCGAGCTATCTGCGCACTTGTTTACCGCGATGTGCGCAGACCTTGAAATTCGGCGACGGTCAGTGCCCGCGCGCACACTCGCACCGCCTGTGCGAAACAAATTTTATTATTACCGAACTCGGCCCGCCGAGTTTTGCGAATTGACTAATTTTCGTCCGAATATTACTCATCGGGTACAAATATAATTTGACTTTTGTTGGGACAAACTACGTGGGGGTTGATTGATTATCTTTCGTAATTTTTTTTATAATTACAGCTTTTAATCAATATTGATGGACTGGAATATTTATTTGGGTTAGATCAGAATCTACCTATTACCTACTATATTGAGTGTGACTGTGAATAAGATACCTACTACATTGTTATTACAAATTAGGTATGTAATTTAATAAACAACAATTCGCAAACCGATTCAAGCTTACAATTGATGACGTTTGGATACAACATTATTCGCCGCGCTTGCTTGTGCATACTTAGGTACTTATATGAGTCCTTATTTGGTATGAGCGAAGTGATACCTATTCATTATAGTTAAATTAGACACAGATACTTATTCAACATTTTAATTTGAATGCCTACTTACCTTTTTTCAAACGATCAACTATTTCTTATTATATAACTCATCCAAGAAGTTATAAAATTATTCTTAATCATGATTTTTTTTTCATATGGCTGTGTTTGCAAGACAACCTTACTTGCCGCAAGAAACCTTTACTTTTTAGCTAATAAACGGCTGTTACCTTTACTAACATCTGCTAAACCCATCGTTATCAAATGCCAATGACGTCATTAGACCTGCATTCAATTTACACCTATTACGATAAAAAGAACGTATCTAAAGGTTAAATAAATTCCCATTTTTCATGGCACGGTTCAGTCCGAAGGCGATCATTGACTTCTCTTTGCTTGTACTGGTGTGGTATGAGTCCTTCCTTCAGCTAAAATACACTGTAACGCTTACAGTAAGCGTGTGTGGGTTAACTTTGAGTTATATTAACGTGTCTTTCAACGTTTAAGCTGAGGGTACACAGCTGCGTAAATTACAATTTCATTTTATCTGCAACCTGAGCAAGTGTTAAGTAACTTGATGATGATAGCAGTAATAATATGTTATGTAACTAATCATTATGATGGTGAGTTTATGTGAATGACGTAATAGTTCTCCTGAGGTTTCTAATTGAAACTGCACGTAGATGTCTTAGAGTTAATAATCGCTATAAGTTTTCAAAGAATTAATTTACAATACATCACTAAATAATCTATATTTATAGCTGTTTTCGTTTGTATTTATGTCTACGTACTATGTCATAATTAAACAACTATTACAAATAACAATAATTTTGGACTTGAAACAAAAATCTACTGCCCGGCCGATGCGCGCAGTGTGCCCCGGTCCTCAGAGCATGATTTCGTGAGACAGTCTTTCATACGTCTGTGTTGGTGATTGGCAATTTCGGTGGTTCCAAGGACGACCGCCGGAGTTCAGTAGCCACCTTCTGTGAACGACACCATTTCGAGCGTTGACCCGCACTTCCTGCGCTAACCGAACAAAATATATCATACAACTAAATTTCCATTTAACGTATACCTGTTAATCGACTTTGATTTAGAAACAATACGATATATTAGCATATAAAGCGATTATGTGGAGTGTGAACGGCCTCTTTAATTACCTATTTGGCTGCAAGCATCAGTTTACATTGCGAAGTAGGCGATAGGCGAGTGGATTATAAATAGCACGACGCGAATATACGTTTGTTATCGTCAGCTAATGACTACTCAACTTACGTGAATACATATTTACTTACTAAAAAACCGTACATATATCAAATAGTAATGTCTGTTAAAATTGACAACAGCTTTGACGCTGCCATTTTTTTTACAAAACGTCGAGCGGCGCTAATGATGAATATTTGACAGTTTTATCCCAATTCGCAAAGCAGATGTTGCAGAACTAAAAATAATTTCGTACTTATACATAAGCTAGCATAACCTACGATTGTCAACGACAATTTTCATAAACTGATGTGTAATCGGTCATAAACTACAAAAAGACAAAGTGAAATTATAACACTTTAGTGAAATTGCCCAATTTTCAAGTCATTTAGAGCAAATATCTAATTGAATGTTCTTTTGTTTCAGGTGAGTGACAGTGTATCAAAGTAATCGCTGACGCCCATAGGGAGTGGTAAGGTACCTAGGTATAGCAGCTCGGTTTTTACTATTGCACGTAGTGTGGTGTTCTCATTGGAGCACAATGCACCAGGCTGCAGCGGAGTCAGTCACCCCGTCCTAACGGGCCTCGCCCTATGCCCGCTCGCTGCCGTCATCGCGCCACCGACGGTTGTCGTGCAATCGCGATTACTAATGCAACTGCAACTCGACCGCATGCGCATACAAAATGCATTCACTCCGGTCGACGCCACGCCCCTGGCGATTTGAGGAAACTGTGAGAAATCGGTCTTTACAAATCGTACGGTCATTGTACAATTAACAGCGTTAATGATGTCCGCGCGCCCTGCTGGGCTTTTGGCCCAAAAGGGACCACAGAAAGTCATCACACCCGATAATTGTTACAGTAATAAAAGTTATCGCTAAACAACTAAGGCTGCCTTTTGTTACTTTGTTATGCCATTCTGTGGGTGCACTGCGAAATTTGAGCAGATTTGACATCTTGAAGAAAGTTGCAAAAAAATAGCGTATTGTACTGACTCATTTGTGATTTTTATCATTTATAGCGACAGTATAAAAGAAGTAATCACACGATTTATTATAAACTATTTATCATTCGTGTAAACTTGAAATTTTGATCATGTAACTATATAATGAGAATACAATATTGTGAAAATATTGCAGGACGTCCCGCTGATATTTTGTCATTAACAGGCAGATTTGAAAGCGCGTCCCCGATCGAGATCGTTTAGCGACGGGACAATGCGTCCGACTATCTGGGAATGTCGGTTACGAACCCATCCAACAAAAGCAATGCTAAAAAATCTCTCTTTGTAGGATTTCAATCCGAAACGTTTTTTGTCGTCAAAAATGGGATTCGATTAAACAATAATTTTAAGCTTTTTTCGCATCCTCACTGAAGAGTTGGATATCGCGAAACTTGCACAAAGATACACATTCAACAAAAAAAAGTTGAAACTTACCTGTTCGTGAAACCCGAGATCTTAAGAAAGGGTAGGTCGAATCGCATAGTTTTTTCATAATTGACCTTCGCGTTACCTGTATTTTTTGCGGAATCGAGGTAAAAACTAAATATTGGAATCCACAAAGAAGAAATCCTCGCATTGAAAGGAAGTCGCATAAGGGTTAGAGCAGTTCTTTGTTATGAAGCAGATGGTTTTAAAATTCGCTGGTTGCTCCCTGATCCCAATATAATGTGGGTCACGACCGACCGGGCGCAATAACTCGGCCTGAAGTTATGGGCCATAACCCACGTCATAACTCAGCGCATCGGCATATTTGTCAGTTGCATTTTAACATTGTTGACTTAATATTAGCTCCAGGTATCTTTTCGCTGCAAAATAGGACAAAAAGTCTCATAATGAACATTCTAAGAACAAGTATAAGAGTCATTATGGTTCATCATTTCCCCAATAAATCTCGGTCTCCCTTTTTTCTATAGACAATAGTTTTTTCACCTTTCTTTTACGCTCGACCACAATAAGACCGTTTAAATACAAACTGCACCCACCCAAAATCCAAAGACACACTTTTAGCGCATTGTTTCTATTGCATTTCAAATGCAAGTTGCTAGTATTGAAATATGAAACCCGGGACATTGTTTACGAGTATAATAATTCCATTAGGTATTTATGAAAAGTGTTTTATGGCAAATAGGTAAGCATGCAGTGCGCTAGATGGCAAGTAATTTCCGTAGCCCATGGGCGCCTGCAACTCCCGAGGTGTAACATACGTGTTGCCGAGTCTAACACTTCTCGTTTAGCTCTGGGAGCCTACAGAAGTAACAGAAAGTATGCAAGGTTGCATAATGTTGAGTGGCGTTAGTGGCAGGTCGGGCACGGGCAGAAGGGCCGTCCAGCACCGTTACAGAGTTGAGTGCACCGCGAGGCGGTCGCCGACACCGCTGACCCTGGCTCCCGCTGCCTTACCTTGCAACTTGGGGCAGTTGGAACACCTACTCCTAGCCAAAGTAATGGCTTAGATTCCACGTTTGTAGTAGTCTAACTATAGGTAGGTAAGCCGGTAGTAGCTTACATAGCTTTTGAAATAATTCGTGTAGAAATGTAACAAAATGTCTGTATGCACTAAGCCAGCCGATATCTTGTTATATTGTTAGTAAGTACGTAGGTGATGTAATGCATGTATTGTATTTAATGTATGAAAACGTCAAAAACTCAAAAGACCCGACTACCTAGGATAATGACTAATAAGGGAGGGTGGGTCGAAAAGATTATCAAATGATATAATACTTAAAATCATAATAATTATTTACTAATACATACTTGTTTCGCTGTTGGCTGTCCTGAGTTTTTCTTAAAAAACTTATCAATAATTGCAGATGCAAAATAGCGTAACATATGCTCAGTTTTTGGGCGTTTTTTGGTGGTTACCAAAGCGTAGACCACCGGCTGTTCGTGGCACGAGACAGCGCGTGGCACATGCGTAAACGCTGCGTACTGTGCCGCCCACCAAAAAACCGAACAAAAGACCCTATGTAAATGACGATCTTTCCTATCCACTTTTTAGTAAAAACTTTTTAGTAATGACAAGGTGCGGTCGGGTGCCGCGTTTCTCCGCCAGCTGGGGAACGAGGAAGTGTATTCACAAATTACCGATTGCCAAAAATCGAAACCACCCCGATCATAAAAGGAAGTTTTTGCATCAGTTTAAATTAATGGACTTAATAATACGTATTCGATCACGACGCGCTGCTTTCGATTTTAATACGTGGTATTTCGATTTCTAAAAGACATGTGCAAGTTATATATATACAATGTAGATTTAATGATGACAGTAAAATATAATATTCAACTCCACGTATTTCTGTCACAACTAAAGTAAGTAGAGCATTTTTTGTGACATGAGTTTCTTAGTCACTCGTATAATCAAATAGATTCGGCCTATTTCGTTATAGATTAAAAAAGCAATTTGGCATCCCACGCAGATTGTACAAATTCGTATCAGTGTAATGAACTGCGACCGTGTAATAATCCCGGGTAACCGTACGTAATTATAGACAACTCTAGCTCGTACTGTTCACGAATTATCATCCTAGCACATTATATTAAAATGGCTGACATAACTGTCAGATAATTGTATTATTCAATTAAAAAATAAAAACGTTGTTCGGTATTGATATGTAAAGTTCAAAATTAACTAGTACAATTCTCATAATTATGAACCTTAATTGACTTGCACCTTTGTTTTTTGTAGAATCCTGTGTCTATTACTATCTTAACATTAACATTATCTTTACATTGAATTATCTTAACATCAGTCGTACAACTCGTACAATAGTATATTGTGCAACAAGGGAGGTAAGGGGGATTTAGTCAACGAGTGTTAAAACTCGCGACAGCCGCAGGCTGGAGAGAGTTATAAACACGAGTTTACAAAATCTTACCTCCTGAATTGCACACAATGTTTTTCATCACATTTGAGAGGAAAAAACTGAAAAAAAAATCATAAGGCAAAACCTTCAATGAATGGCGGTGTTGTACTGCTCGTAGCTATGGCAACGCGGTCAAGCGCAAATCGAGATGGCCGTCACAATTTCCTGCCAGATTGCAAATTATAACGATTTATGTACGTGAAATTTACAAAATAAATGTAAAACACAATGAAATAATTGTAAAACATCAATAAAATGCATGTTTCATACCGTATAATATTTTTTTATAGCTTAATAGTCAAATTTTAGTTGTGCAAAAAAACTCCTTGGCTGATTGAAACATCCTTTGCCTGAAGTATTGTACAGATTGTATTATTTTTTAAAACTAAATCCATTACTCCCTTGGGAATAAAACAGTACATTATTCTTCAGTACACGTAGACGCAATGAGACCGTTAAACAGCAAATGTGATGAAAAATTATATAATAGTACATTGTGCAACAAGGGGAGGAAGTTGAATATTACTAACGAGAGTAAATTAAATCGCGACGGCTTGCCGGAGCGATTTAAAGACTCGAGTTAGTAATATTCATACTCCCCGAGTTACACACAATGTTTTTCATCACACTTGCAATGTAACAAATATGTAAATAGTTGTAAAAAAGTTAAGTACGGTACAAGAAATTTCATTATTACCTTGGGAGAACGATTTTTCTATAACTCACGCTCCGCCTGCGTGCAATAGCACATTTAAAGTGCGGGTGTGATGAAAATAAACTTGAACATAATATAACAACTTACCAAATGTCTGCATTAAAACATTAAAGTACAGTGGCGCCGAGTCATTTGGTAGAAAAAAACAATTGAAAAACCGGTCTGGTCGGAAGAAAGTTTGTAATAGGTAATGCGCTTACTTTCTCCGGTCGTACTTGCATTTCAACATTTTCAACCGCGTCCTTAGTTTGTCCCTTTGATACATTCTTGCTCATTCTATACAGAGAACTTTCATCAATTCTTATAGGTATGAATATAAATAAAAGTGCAAATCAATATTTGCAAACTACTACTAACTACCTTTAGTATTCAAGCTTCGAGCCCGCTCTGTGCTGAACTGTTGATGTTTTTGTATGCTCATACGTCACTAAAGTTAAACAAGGAAAACAATCAAAACCGTTACTTATTCTTATAAATAAATAAACCGATAACCTAATAGTTGACCCAATTGATATACGATTATTGATAAGAAAAAATATCACGTTTCGCACGAGACTCTGATGTAGGCTGCGAGCAACGAATTGAAGTCACTAAGTAATTGGACTTTAATAGCCCACGTGTATTTTAGAGTACCTCGAAACCTGTCTCTGTAACTCACTTGAGTAAATAGCTTGTTAGAGTTGTTAACCAAACGTCATATTCGGACGACGTCGGTAACTATACAACTGCCAAATTCCTGTCTTCAATTGTTTTTTCGCTAGAATATTTCCTAGGCTGAGTTAACGCTAACAAAAAATGGATACTGTTTTCAACATCAGCCGTTAAATATAGTGAAGGGGACCATTTGGTCGCAAACACGGGGTCAGTAGACTCCGGCCGCGAGTGCCGAATTTATCGCGCTTACACGCGCCGCGCGGCCATCGAACGAGCCAAGGCCAAGCCTCCCCTGCTGCCAGCCCCCCGGCCCCTCCAGCAGACCTGCCAGCCAGCCTCATAACACCCATACATGAAATGCGTCCACGTGGATTGATAGTTATGCTTGACCGATCATCAGTTTACTGCCATTAAATCGATTATACATCTCAAGGTCAGTTTGTAAATTTGCACAAACGATTCCTACTTTTAGGTATCCTTATATCCGGAGACAGAAAGAGGTGTCGACCTATAATAGCACGTACAATCGAATCTGAATTTGAATCTGTAACCGATAAACTTTAGCCCCTTTCACATGTAGGTTGTTCTCTTTTCGGCGAATTCGCAAGTGGGAGATATAATAGACGTGGGCGCTCTCGCGGGCGGAAGGCTGCGAGAGGCGGAAGCGGGCGCGGGCGCGGGGAGCGGGGAGCGCGTCAACGCGCGGCCGTGAACTTTCTTCGGGCACGTTTTCAGGAGTAGATTGTGCGCAGTTTGCGGATGAGCCTGCGAGCCCCGCGCTCCGCACTTCGCCTCCGCGCCAGCCATGTTCTGTTTTGGCAAAATTTAAATTTACCCATTTACTGTAATTTTTGTGTAGATAATTCCAACAGATTACCCGACTACATTTTGATTTGATGATGATGAGTTAGAGATGAAAATACACTAGACGAATTTTCCTCCCCAGAAAACATTTTTGTCTAGGTACTTGTCGTAGATGAAATTTGGGAATTTTTTTAGCACTGGCAAATCGGATAACACTATTATACAGTATGTAAACTAACGAAAACCATTTACTGTAACCCGTAAATGTCCAGGTGATACTGAGAAACTTTTACTATGGGACCAACACCCAAAACGCGAAATAAAAATTTACTCTCCCATAGGAAATACTTACTATATAAAAAAAACTAAATTGAAATCGGTTCATCCGTTCAAGAGCTACGATGTCACCATACGCGGTTATACCCCGTTTGACCGCCTGCACGCACCGTTCTATCGCCGTTGCGTGCCATTCACGGAGCGTTTCGACACCGGCAAAATATCCTCGCCGACAATATTTGACGGTCCGTGCATGGCACGCTAAACTAACGAAAACCACAGAAATAAAAATTTACAGACACACACACAGACAGACAAACAGACAGACAGACAGACAGACAGACAGACGGACAGACAGACAGACACGTCAAACTTATAACACCCCGTCGTTTTTGCGTCGGGGGTTAAAAATAAAACTACCTATGAAACTGTCAGAAGATATTTTCGTGATTTCGGGGTTGATCCCATAGTAAAAGTTTCTCAGTATCACCTGGACATTTACGGGTTACAGTAAATGGTTTTCGTTAGTTTACATACTGTATGCTTAACTTTAATGACGTAGGCGTGAAAAAGAAACTACATATAACATATTTCTATATTGCCACACTTTGGGTGGTACGTAAATACCTCACTTTCTATCGGATTCCAATGATGTTTAGGGAGTAGGGTCTAAGTAAAACATTTTTAACGTGACGAAAAGGTCGTAAAGGTTTGTGTCAATATTTTAGGTAGGTATAATTACTTTTCTCATCGCTCCATGTCAGTGTAGCGTTTCGATTATACATAGTAGACCTGTTTACGATTGACTATTATAATAATGTTATTTCCCTGTTGTTTTCGACAGAGGTGAAGGCTTATAAAGATGTATTTGGTTCGAGTTCAAGTGGTCGTCGCATTCGATATTAGTTGATATTGCCTTTCCAAAATTCGGGACACGCGAGTAAGTATACTTAATGTGACCCGACCCGTCAATCTATCGGGGACAGATCACTTTATTCAAGCAACCCCATAAATAATGCTAATCCTCGACTACTGCGCAGTAGTGATCACCGAGGATATAATATAAAATGGCGAGAGATGTATGAAATAATGATCGCATCAGCCGCGCAAATGATGGTGTTGTGACAACGCACGCGCACGCTTTTAGCACTTGCTCGAGTAGGAAGCGTTAGGAATTAGGTCCTTCCTCATTCTTGCGCGTTTTGTGTGCAGTGTGCAGTGTAGGTGAGTAGTGCAGCAATGTTACGCTGCGTTAGCGCGCACATAATCGACGATTATACAACGCGCATCACTCGCGGGACGCGCCGCGCTGCTCTGATTGCGCGAGCTTGCTGCGCAACTACTTCTCCGATACTCCACGTATTTGTACTACATTTCTCTCCTGTAATGTATAATTACACAGACGAAGCTCTGGCATATTTTGCTAATGGCCGATTTCAATGCTCTACTTCACATGTTTGCGTTCGGTTTAGTTTCGGTCGACGGACTAGGGTGGAATGATTGTTCCACAATTCCTGAACTTATTATCACGATATTTTTAAAACGCTTTTTGTGGTAAATATTTAATTGGATCGAGAGCAGGAAGTTTTCACGCAAATATCAAGGTAATATTCCGAAAGGTACACTCATGGTTGCCTTTTATGGTTAAATCTCATTCCGTAAAGATTAGCTGTTAAAATAATCCGAAATATATTACTTAGTCATAATTTTAACGAACATGTGATAAACTATAATAAATAGCTATACATATATCATCGTTAATGTTGGTAAAGGTCAAAACAATAACAGGGTCTTGCTGAAGGTGGCTACAGCCACTTCCTTCTAACGCGTCACCTTGCCTGCTGGGTCTAATTCGAGCGATCCGTCAATGACATTTGACATGTGCCAGTTAACTTCCGAATTTCGAAGCGGAAGTATTCGCGCGGCTCGTAGGTTATTTTGGCCAGGGCCGTCGTTGCGAGGATGTCTGCTATTTGTGTTCAAGTACAATCACTGCCGAAATTCAGTTCCTGGTTGATCTGAAAAATAAAACATAAATAACAACGTTTATTTCTCAGTGTTTTGGTATTTTTGTAGGTGTATCTGACCCTTGTACCGTCAGTTGAAATCATATATGGACATCTCGAATTGTTTAATACCTACTAATAGGCAACAATTTGCCGAAGCATTATGCGTCATAGCCATTTCCTGGCAAACAATATGTTCATTAGTTGTTATTTAAGTCTAAAATCAGGGCCGGGGTCAACGAATACCGAGTTTACATGTTAAAAATATTTGCCTAGCTTTGAAGGCCGATCACGTCACTCGCCAATTTGGTTTTGTTATTTTGATAGGTGTTTTGATTCATGTTCGATACATGAACGTTGAACAATCCGGTGTAATAATATCCACATTACCTACTATGTAGATATTTAATACTTATGTAATCAAGGTAGGTAATAATTTGAATTTTTAAAGTTCATTCACTATTCAGGAATTCGTAGATTAACGTCTTGCTAGGAATTCCTATTATCTTGTGATATCTGATGCTACATTCCTCCCGACTATCAAAATGATTAACAAATTTTTGTGAATTTCCATTGGTCCACCAAAATTGATCTAGATTCTAGTCTAAAATTTAAACACTGAAAGATTCTACGAATATAGATTTCCAATAGTTTTGAGGGATTTTGCTACCGTTTTTGATTCGTTATGACTTAGATTGAAGACCAACTTGGATTAAGATCATAATTTATGTCCATGTTTTATGTCGGTTCTCATGCTTATCTCTAGACAAGCGACTAGACTACTTAAAATGGCCGCAAATTTTTAGGCACCAAACGAGGGCCGGGCCCCGTGCTATTAATTGAGGCACACGTACCGACCTTGGCCTTGGCCTGGGTTGCCGTTGCCGAATCGGAGGTCGTCGCCGATTGCCGCGTCCGGATCACACGGCCTGTGTTGCTAATTCACTCATCACTCTAACTACACCACTCCAGGTTATAATAGCAACAAGTGACATTCAAAGTTATACAGGTTAGGGGCCAATGGATATACAAAATTCTTCAAACCTGACTTTTCTTTCTTTGTAGATCATCAGAATATTTTTACTTTCACAAATATGTCCACCCGTCGTTTCGGTTTTTTACTACATCGTATGGTTAGCCAATTGACGACTAAAAAAATGAAAGATCAATTTCCAAAAGACCCAATTTAGGCGCCAACACAGAAGACAGAATTCGGCAAGACGATCAAAATTAATGCAGACTCGTTTTTGTCAAGTGCCGGTTTTTGCAAGTCAAATTCAGTCAAAAGCCTGTCACAAACCTGAATTGAAAGGCTCCTGTAAGCGCTTCGGTTGGAGCGACGTGGCGCTGGCGGCGCGGGTGCTGGCGGCGGCGCGAGCGCAGTCGCGGGGTAATTGACTCGCGCTGACCTCACTCGCTTCGGGAAAACTCGACAGCGCTCGGTACTCTTCGTCACTTATTCCATATTAAGAAGTCACGGAAACCACAAAAACCAAGGACTTATACCTAGGTACCTAATACATGATAAAAATAGTCGCTGACAAAAATAGTTGCTGGCAAAAATATGTCGAAAGCGATCAGTAAAATTCATTATAAAGTAATTACGTGACGTAATGTTAGGTTATCTAGTCGATCGATGACTTATATAATGCATAATATTGCATCTTTCATAATGGTGTCATCTGTTTCTTTTGCGATGAACAAATGCCTGATGTTACCAAGAGAAGTTATCTTTACATTGCAGCTCGTAATTTTGCCACAAGTCAAATCGTTTACATTATTGTTAACTGTCGGTGTCGACAGTTGTTCGGTATCATATTACCTACATATTTACTTATTATTCAGTTCGATTGCCAACGCGAAGTATAGTATAAAGTTGGACATTCGTTCCAAATTCATGTTAAGCTTCTTCAGAAGTAGTAGGTACGGCGGTGTTGTTCTCAGATCGCTCTGATTCAGCTGAGGCCTTGACCGAGCCCACGCTCGTTCCTGCCGAACTGCCAGCGAGGCTCCTCGTGACTTCTGAGAACTTTGCGATATGCTTTCAAATGAATTCACAGCCGACACGCCTCCGATTACAAGTAATTACGCCTGACTTATGATCGTTTGTTTATTTGGAGCGGACATTGGCAACTCTATTACGAAACGATACACAATTTGCGCCTACTTTATAAAATTGAACTGTCAACACAAGATCAAGTTCCTTAGGGAGATATTTAATATCTGTTTAGTAGGTCACCGCTTCCATAGTATGCATTTAATACATCATTTACTTTCAATATGGGCTTTGCGGTTGTCAGTCGTAAAAGGGATCCTTGACATTCTTTGAAAGGTGTTGTTAAACTAATAATTTATGACTGGGAATAATGTAGTAGTAAAAATAAGTGTTGATGGGTCCCGTTTGAGCGCGGGCTGCCCATTGTCCGAGTGTCCTTCACGGCGCAAGGGCGCCCTCATCATTTGTATGGCTATTGATACTATTTATCAACAAGTTTTGACGGGCCTGGCGGCGTGCCAATAAATGTGAACTGGATTTTTAGAGTCTTATTCATGCTTTGTCAAATGTATTTGCCAAAAAGTAAAAATAAACTGAACAGATGATACCAGACGACTGAAGGACGAAAACTACATGGGCACACAAAGCTTAAAATGACATCGATATTACGTTGAATTTATGCATACAAATATTCTTAACACAGACCACACGTTAAGCTCTTAATATGTTTACTAGGAACTTAAAAAACATGCGCCAAAAAACTTTATCCGGCCGGAACTGCAAAAAGGGAAGCCATAAATTGCTAACAATATGGCGTTAGGGCACTTCATAAAAAATGGCAGCGATCAATCGAGATCATGAGTGCTTCGCTCCCGCCAGTGGTCACAATGCACAATACGAACGACACATGTGGCTACCGACTGCCGACGCCTAGCCTGGACCTCGGCTTTGTGAATTTACTCTGAACTGTATATTCATAATGATAGAACGCATTTTGACTTTGTGGTTTCCAGTTCCCATCGTAAGGGAAACCGAACTCGAAATTTGATATTCTCACCCGGGCTTCAAAAAGTAGGGGCACCGGAAGGAAGTAAAAAATGGGTTTTCACTAACTTTCTCGAATTTTAATTCGATATGCACACATGACGCTAATGTTTTTGTATTGTTTAAAGTAGTTTGGATCTATGATGTTTGCTTAGAGATGTACGATGTACACAAGTTACACTTGCACCATTTCATTGAATTTTCATAAAATTAAAGATTTTTTAGTGAGTTTCACAAATCCTAAATTGTACTGGAATACCTACTGCTTAAATTGAATACTACAACATAATGATCATAGTGTCCTACATATTAAATAGGGAACTGATTCAACTGATGCAAGCTTACTTAAAAAGTAAAGGATATTTTTTACTAAAATATGAGGTTTTGTCTGGATGCACGTGGAAGGATATTTGCGAAGCCATTAAAAATGTTTCCTTTGTGCAAAAGGGAAAGTATTGAGGCGAAATAATTGAAGCAAAAACTCGAAAAAAAATTAACGCACCTTTCTGTCAGATGGCTCGGGCGCAACCCTTTAAAATGCGCAAAACGTGTGTTTACACTGTATATTTTTACCGAAATTACTATTTTTAAAAACTTTCTTGGCATCTGGTTCGTGAGATTTCAAATAAAACGTACTGTATGTCTTAGTTAAGAATGAATATATTTTTGGCGAAAGTAGTGGACCACAAAATTCGCTGCAATTGCACGATGCCCCGTTTTCGTTGATGTCTATTGCAAAAACAAGTGTAGGGTTACTAATGTTACTATTGCGCAATATTTATTGTTTTTATAATTGTTTGCTACATTTGGTTACAACTATGTAGTATATGTATCCATAGGTAGGTACTAATATGTTTATATATATATATATATATCTTGATGGGGGTAATATTTTTTGTTTTAATTTGTATTATTAGTTATTGTTTACGTGCCCATTCTACAAATTTGTAATACAACATTGTGCATATCATATTGTTAGAGGTTGTATACCTTTTTCAGTATTTAAGGGTATTAATACTGGCTGGTTACTTGGACGATTATTTTTTCCGCTACGAGATAGACGTTGTGCGTCAGTTTAATTTTAAAGTTTATCATAAGTCATAACAAATTGAACTCGTACCTAATTACAACCTTGTCATTTTGAATTTTAGGTTTAAATTTGCTTACTGAGTCACCTGTCCAATTTGAAGTTTACTGTGACACAGGTTAAAGTGCTTTACATTGACATAGCTGTCTATTGGTAAACCTTATGTCGTTGCAGTAACGTACACAATTAAACAGCTTGAAGGTATATGATGGTAGCTAGCAATTATTTTATTGAGTGTAGAGTTAAAAGCCGAGTAGAGCTGCACAGAAAATTTAAAACTCAATTTGTATATAAATATATATATATATATATATATATATATTATATATTTATATTATAAATGGGAAAGTGTGTGTGTCTGTTTGTTTGTCCGTTTTTCACGGCAAAACGGAGCGAAGAATTGACATGATTTTTTAAGTGGAGGTAGTTGAAGGGATGGAGAGTGACATAGGCTACTTTTTGTCTCTTTCTAATGCGAGCGAAGCCCGGGCAAAAGCTAGTAGGTATATATCCTTTCAATTATTTGAGTTGAGGACGGTTCTTTAGATATTTGAGTGGAGTCTGGACTCTGAAGTAATTGGGATATTTGGGATACATACGTACCTACTGAATTGCGATTATTGTAAATAAGAACAACGATTAACGATCGTAAGTATTTCCATACTATAAACGCTATGTAGTGTCTCTAGTGTCGTGACTATTAAGTATGTTGATCATTATCTACTTATTTGCGGCATTCAATGTTGTATTTATTGGATACACACATAATAAGGAGTGCGAAATGGAATGGCATAACAGATAACGCAACAAAAGTAATAATTAGTAATCGCAACGGAAGGCGGAAAATGGCGCGGAAATGGACTAGGACATGGCAGTGGTTCAGTGTGGCAGGAGCGAGTCACGCGGCGTCCGCGCCTGCGCCGCGGCCTTGACCGGCCTGCGCCAAAATTTCCAGGCCGTTCACCTCCCGCCCACTTCGCCATCGCCACCGCGCCAAATACGCCTCTCCCCCCAGGGCGTTAGAGCGCAAGTTCGCAACGTCCGATTATACATAACAAGTTACGTACACTTGCGTGTTGTTGATGGAAACTTGTTTATCGATAATAAGAATAACACGCGTTATGTGGATCGTGCGGTAACCATAGCTTTTTATCAATATTTACTAATGTTCAGGCAGGCAATTATGGTCGCGCGATAAGTGATAAAATAGCAGGCCGTCCCTATCGCACTATTTGTAAGTGCGATAGGGACGGCCTGATATTTTATCGTCTATCGCGCGACCATGCTCCCCGTGCAGATGTTACTATTAATATAAGTCGGTAATCTATATAGGTGTGCTAAATTAAGGAAGCCAATAATTAGCCACGTCTTTGATTATGCGTTAGTTGCAGAAAAATTGTGTAGCAGGGTAGGAACAGTGGTATGTTGATATGTTGATACTATCAGGGGCGCAAGCACGGCGCGCTGCAGCGAGTGAATCCGCCACGCGGCGACCTACGGCCAGCGTTTACCATCCATGAGCTCGATTTCGTGTTCAAGTTCAGTCGCGTTCCATCACCAAAAATATTTTGGTAGTGTGACGCAACCGGAGCGGCCACGGCGGTGTCCCACTCCAACGCTCGCGCTCGTAGCCGCGGTGCCGCTCGCGCGCGACCTTGGCCGCGGCGCGCCGCAAGGTTCGGGTCTTCGAACTCCAGCGCGAGGCGAGGCGAGGGGCGAGGGGCTCGAGGCCCTCCAATCGCTCGCCGCGCACTTCCATGCGCGCTCACGATTGGTCCACCGGCGGCGCGGCAATGACCTCGGAGTTCGAAGCGCGCCGAGCCTCGCTCCTAAGCACATAGACCAAGTGAGCTACGAGTCGATAGGGGCGAGAATCGCTTGAGGCGCGCGCTCCGCCGCCGAACCGATTGTATCGCACGGACAGCCGATCTTTTTGCAGACTTTCACTCTTAAGGGGAAGCTCGCGTGGTTTCGAGCAGGAGCGCGCGCGGGCTTCGCTCAGTTCGTCGATCGAGCTCGAGCGAGGCGCACGCGGCGCGTGCAGTGTAAAGCGACCTTCATCCCTCGCTCCCGAACGACTCATGCGGTGCCGTCCTGTGACGAGTGCGGGCAGGACGAATGTGCAGAGCCCGGGGGCTCTGATGTGCTGAAGCGTGTAGTGTAGTGAGGACATATAAATGACTTTAGTGATGTCTCCGGACAGTAGCTACGGGCGCTACGAAGCGCTACCGGCGGACGGCGGGATGATCAACCCGGCGCACCGGGAACGGGAACCCGAACTGCATATAGGTAGGATTTGACCTCTAAATGATCCAAACAATCACTGTGCACTGTTTGTTTACGTCTGCGAGGAGGAAACACTCTTTCCTGTTGCTGATTTTTATTGCAACGTTATGTCAGCATATTTATTTTAAACTTAAAGTGGGGTAGGTACTAGGTACCCAACCTAATTCCAATATGAATATATATACCTATACATACGAGTATGTATGTTTAACAATATGCCTACACAACTTTATTTTATCAAGTAGTTTTGATTTTGTCATAATTATTTCAGTGCCTATATTGTAATAAATAGGTAAGTATGACTGAAAATAATTTCTATTGTTTTGAATTTTATAATTACATAAAACTTTGAAATATCTGCTCTTATCACTGAAAGGGTGCCTTCCCACGCCAATAACATAATATATACATGAATTTTAGCGTTTAACCAACTACTTACAAGAAAACTGGAGAAGACAATTGGGACTGATTTTGTCAGGCAAATATGTAGGTAGGTTGACAGACACTATGTATAAATTGCTATGGTTTTTAAATCTTATTTTTTTTAACACAGAAATAGGTACAAGCTTAATAGACTACCTACTCCTATTCAATCAAACTATTTAACGATAATGTTATAGGTAGGCCCATATTTAAAATAGAATAGAATAGAAAACGTTTATTTGGTGAAAATATACAAGTAAAACAACAATAGCCTTAATCTATATACATCTTAAACTAAAGTCACCAAAAAGGATGCCACTCAGCATATGCCAATGGCTAATTATAAATATAATTGCATATCCTTCAATAATTTCATGTTGCGCTAAATACCAATAAAATGGCATTACCTATTAGATACTTGATATTTGTTTTATTTTAGCAAATGCAAACTACATAATTATTTACTGTTTTTGACGTATGTATTTTACTGTAATTTAAATAGCAGTAGGTACCTAGCCTAAAGAAGCACCCGTACGAGCTACTGATGATGACGGTTACAACGGGAGAATAAGAATAATATCAACATTGAAAAGCCCACAACAGAAATCACAATTTTATGCTAGATTAGCTGCAAACGACTTTCACAAGATTAATGATTGCATACGAATCATTAGTATGAAAGGGTACAGAGGAAAGTTTTAGTACCTAGAATGACGGACCGTTCGCAGAACGAATTATTGATGGATTAATGCGACTAGCAACACTTCCGCGCGGAAGGGCTTCAAAAACAATTAAAACGGCATTGTGCAAAACATACACTCGTCGAATAGTATCGATCGATTCCCTGCAAATTGAGGGGTCTGAAGCATGCCCACAGGGAGTCCTTACACATTTCTATTCGATTCCTAATGATCTTATCGATTGCCTTTATTCTGTTCTCTCTCCCATGAAATTTCTTTAATCGACAAAAGAGTTAACCATTGCACACATCAAAGTGCAATTCTAAAATTATACTTGCACCGTTTATTATTTCTTAAGGTCTAATAAAATGGTAATCATAACATACACACGCTGTACGGCACGAGGCGTCAGCTGCTTTCTCGCTATCACTTTTACTTTTCTCCTGAGGCGATGATGTCGAGTCTCACTAGCCAGTAAAGCACTCGTTCAACATGCAAACTACGTAATTAAAACATTATTTAAGTAAGTAGATTATTAGTGATCACAATGATCACATACATCATAAAGTAGGTGGCGGTATTTGCTGACATTATAATTTTGCTATTAAATAAAATGGAACTGTCAGCAATATGTGCTACCGTAACCTTGGTTAACATTTCCGGATAGTGCACAAACGTGTGCTATAGTGATATAGGAATAGAAACGTGCTTTTTGCACAGTTACATACAAACGTATTTACAAACAATCATCGCCATGACACCGATTCGGAACGCGATCGAAACAGCAACGTCAATGTTATGCACGGTCGGTGCTCGCGTTACGTGGCTGAGACTTTCTCGCGCTTTCCTCGCCTCTAATTGACGTAACCAACTAGCGAGCTCTCACACGCGCGGCTTAGAAAAACGCGCGAGTTGCATCACTCGAGGAGAAATGGCTGCACGCCACCTACGACTGTTGCAACTGCACCAGTTACGTCTCACACTGCCGAGCACTTTCCCTGCCCCATTGTGATCCCCACTGCATCGCGAGTACGCACCATTGAAAGCGCCGCTCGAGATGAGACCGAAATTATAACTCGGAGAGTAATCAAGCAGTCTGTAGAAAAAAGAAAGTAACTCCATAGAAAGCGACGGTGCGTCGACCTGCGGCGAGTGGTGCGCGCCAGAAATAGAAAGTTTCTTCCAAAAGGCTCGCCACGCTCCCTTAACAAATAAACAAACGACTGGGAGAGGAAAGTGAGAGCAGTCGAGGGAGCAGCAAACCTGTTCCCGCGCCGCCCGCGCTCCGGTGCAACCATCCGCCGCAGGACTTTTGTCTATCACTGACCTACTAACCAAATCGTTTCACCCATTATCAACTGACAGTCTAATGTTCAAACTAACGACTCCGGCCACTAATCATCTTTTCAATTATACTATTACTAGAACAATATTGCTCTTATTAGATGTTTTTAACAAGGATATGCTGTCAGCCGTCCGAGAGGGGTGGATCGGTCGGTTCTATGTCACATTGTGTCAGTTGCAGTGGGATCATTGACTCCACGCAAGTCACTGGTGGCTCTGCGCTTTCTAATACAACCAAAATAACTATTGAGCGTCACCTTGACGCACGCAACTCGATGCGGTTGCGTCACTCGTTTCATTAGTGAGACAGATTTGGAGATAATAAGTATAAGTAAAAGTATGCGCGTCTGGAATTTACGTAATGACTAAAATAATCTTAACGACCATTAAATTAAAATTGTATGAATACAAAAGAAGATAGTGAGAATTTCATTGTGCGTGCAGTTAGCAGTCACGAGATTCGCGCAGCCGCAGCTCGTCACAACAATGTCTTCTAATCATATCTTAGTCCAACTCACTTTCCTGCATATACGAACAACAAAATCAAACGTTTGTTGTTTAAATAGTATGCAATATGTTATAAAAAATCTGATCACAATCAATTGAAGCGGGGAACTTGCATCTAATATAGAGTAAACTAAACTTTTTTTTTAATATAATGTCAATCGATTCGATACAAAAGCATTGCAAATATTGCAATAATTTCGCTTCGCAGTTGTGAATGTAGCACTGCAAGGCCACCGAGTTATCGGTGCTCACGTGCGGCCCGTGTTTATTATACAAACCTTACGACTCAGGATGTTTGGCTTGGCACTGGCCGCTAACACCATCTACAACATCGAATCACGTAAGGCAAATTTACAACTGATGTAATTGTTGTTTGTTACAGAGTTCGACGGTACCACGGTGCTGTGCCGCGTCTGCGGCGATAAAGCTAGTGGATTCCATTATGGCGTGCATTCCTGCGAGGGCTGCAAGGTAAATATCGCTTTGTTTAATCTTTATATGAACTCTTTCAATGCTGTTGTTGAGCGATGACACATAAAACACAAGCACGGGGACAATAACCTACCGCACTAACGTCATTGGCGTGTCACCGTAACACATATTGAAAGTGTTCTTGTGTCTTATACATTGATATTTCTTCATGAAATTGTTTTATTAAGAGATCGTCGAAATCCAACATGCTCACTAGCTCGACAATTTTTTTTAAATAATAATACACGCCACAACCGCACTACCTTGGTAATAAGTTGATTAAACCTAAAATTCTACAATGTAGTAGTAGTTGGGGTAGTTCTGAGAGCAGGAAGTTTTTAAACAGGTGAGTATTGCACTCCATCCTGCCAGAACAGCTCCGCAAGGCCGCAGCCGCACCACGCGGAAGACAATCTCTGTGAACAAAGCGACCAGATAACCTTATTTATTTACACAGCGTAAATCCAATTTACATGCCTAGTGTTGAATAGCTATAAAAACGTCGTGTGAACTTGTTAGATCGAAAGCGGTTTTGGGTCGCCAGGTACCTGCCGTCGGTCAACCGGGCCCCTCTTCATTGGATCACTTTTTATTTTACTTGATACCTGTCCCGGAACAATCACACAGGAACGAGCTCTTTTATAATGTTATAATTCTTTAGACTTTGTGCAACGGGCACAAGACGAGGTCAGCGCGAAAAGGTTAAACGTCTTTGAATAGAGCCACCCCAACCGTAAATATACTTTTGACCCAGTTTGTATTTTGAAGTGACGGCGACATTGTTTCGTGTTTAAAATTATGAAGTAGACGGTTAAGTGCATCATGTAACTTCGTTGCACGTAAAACGAGAATACAAATTTTGATACTAGGTTAGTAGACACTCGTGTCACGTCCCGATCATATCACCCGCACTACCCGCATCCTTGAGCACTTAAGAGTTATGGGCGGCTTTTTGTCCGTATTAATTTTAAGTTTCATCTTCCGGGCAAAGCTAAATTGAAAGTAGGCAGACGTGAGAAACAATACAATCCATAAATAGGTGGATACGAGCACGGACAACGTCGTCAACAAAAAGTAAAAGACAACACAAGGTCGCCGAGAAGTAGCCTCTCCGCCACGCATTGTAATGTCGATAAACAGAAAACCAAAAGCGACAAATAGCTACGCTCACAACACCAATTGTGGAAACCTGTCGGTCTCACGTCCGAGCGTAAAAGGTTAGCGAAAGCAGCAAATTGTACGTGTCCAGTGAACGTTCAAGAGCAATGCAGTCACTCTAATTACTTCCTAGTGCGAACGAGTTTAACTCATTTCCTTTAATGGCTATGATTGAATGCAAATATGCAAGCTTCCTTTTATTAACATCCGTGCCTTTGTATTTAATTTATAATGCAACAATCTCACAGTCGGTAACCGACCCTCGACCCCGGCAAAGGTCGTTATAAGCGTGAAAGCGAGGAGCAGACAGCGATAGAAGTGCAAGTGTACAGAAACTGGTTTGTTCGGTGCGCGCGGGCTCGGCTCCCGGACAATGTGTGTCCTTCGCCGTCTGGCCATCGTGCACAATGCACCAGACGGCTTTCACGCGCGCAAAGCGGGTCTGCCGCTGGGCCACCCTAACTTGTCACTTTGATCGCTTTATTATGTCGTTAAACTCCTGAATGCGCATTCAAAAGTTAGAAAACTTTTTAAAAAACTGATTGGAAAATTTCTTATTAGCAATGTTTTCCTATAAGCTTGTCAGTTTTAGTTAATGTAATGTCACTTTACAAATTGTTAACATAATGATGTACTTACTATATTCCGCAAACAACAGGAAAAAAACCATCAACAAAAACGATAATATTACGTTACCTAACACTCGTGCGAAGCGCCAACTAGTGACGTGGATGAACAACTCACTACATTAGTTCAGCTACTCGCCGCGCGATGGCGCCACGTGTAGATAGTAGCGCCGGTGCTGCTACGGCGCTACGCGGCTACGACTGCAAACGTTCATTGAATGGCGCCGACGTACGGTGACGGGACGGCCTGACGGTTTTCATTTGTTCGAATCTGCCTACGCAGACTGATGTCAATGAACCTTTGATTTTGTACATTGATATACGCGATTCGATAGTAAAATGGCCATTAGTGGTTTGAAAGGTTGAATTTGTTTTATTATAGATACCTAAACAGAAACAGTTAACTGTTTATTTGTACATAAGATTTATCTTCAGCGTCGTGCAGTTTCACACTCAGTATACAATTAAGTGATTGCGTAGGTCTCGTAGTAACTTGATAAGCCCTTGACTCGAATAACTTAAGTCACAGATAACTATCACTTATAAGTACTTAGTTACAATGGTTCGACACTATAATTAGGCCGATATTAATCAATACTAAATAACGAATTGTATTCAATAATGCAACTGCATTTACCTCTAGACTTTTGTAACATGTCATACTAGTATATGAGTATATTATTCAAATTCGTTTTGTCTTTCTTGTAACTATGGTAGATTATTTAACAGACTTTGAATGATTTCAAAAATAAATTCTAATTTTACATAGACTGCTGTTTGGGTATAATTTTGTGTATTATTATCACTATTTGAAAAACAATAGCGGAGTGATAGACTCAAAACTTTATTTATCAGCCAAGCGAGCTATAAAAACAATATGTTCGTAAGCATCATACTGTATACTTCCATTTTTAATTAAAGGCACAAATAAATAAATGAATACATAGTCGTAAAGTAAAGGCCCAGCTCACCTTTTACAGTTCCGCTGAGCTTGCCTTTGTTCTTCGGCCGACATAATTCCTCGTGTCGTATTGTGGGTCGCTTATTTTTCGACACCATTTCTTGCAGCGGGCGTCGACCGAGCGCTTACCTCGCGCGAGACCCGTAAACAACTTCTACGGCCAACGTACGCTACGTGAACGTAACCCACATTATTTTTGAACTGTCAGCTCAAAAGTTCGTTGATCCCCGAGCGGTCATATTTATTGGGAGCATCACACTGCAAGCTGCGTTCATGGTTTCCGGCTTGCGGCGCCGCGCGAACTTGACTCTTCGTAATAAAGATTTTAGTGCTGCTCTCGGTCGTTGGGGAATTGTAACACTTTATGGCCTATTTCGGTTCCGTAGTATATAAGATTTTATGTTAAACATGGGACGGGAGATAGAAATTGTAATTTTGCGGTACAACAATAGAATGTATTTATTTGATTTTTAAGAGTATGTATAAAGAAACGTTAACTCCACGTGATGGTTTACGTAGCGTAGCTGCTACGTTGTAGTAAGTAGACTGCCTGTTACCTACTCTTGGGTTGTTACATGCGATTTTCCTTAGAATGAACTTCATTAAACTATCAATCAACAAAAGAAAAACGCTTTGTTGAAGTCCACATACCTACTTTTTATATAAATATGTGTATTATGAAGTAATCGCTTATACGTATGATATGAATTACGCGACGTGCTATAAATACTCGCGTGATAGGTGAGCGGGAAGTGAATCGCGGTGAGTCACGCGCTATCTGCCCATCTGCACTAGCGGGCCGGTAAAGCCTGACTTCCTGGTAAACGCCGCTTATCAGCTTACTGTATTGTAAACCAACATTTTCCTTATTGCCGAAGTTGTTGGATTTAGTCTTGCCAGGTCTTGCAAGCAGTCCATTCAGCAGTTAATACAATTCAATCAATGCAAATACGATTTCATGAAATTAGTTGTCATCATTTCTTTTAGTATTTTCGACTAAAATAAAAGAAGAACAGTGCTAGTTTGCTACCGTTGTGTTTTAGGACTTACCTACCTATTAACTTAATGCATTGGTTATGTTTATTTAGCAATCAAACTTGTAAACATATCTCAAGGCAACTAAATAAGTTTTTTTTTATGATAAATATAGTACAAATGTCTTACTCACAATCCTGTTCAACTCGTGTGAGCGCAAACTTACGTCCGACTCCGTCACCGATGACAAACGCGAGACGAAACAGTGATTGCGCGCCAGGCCTTATCTCGCGGCGTCTCTGAGTCGTTGCCCCTGCACCGTTACATTGTCATATGTTCATGTCGTATAACGTTCGTGTCACCCGGCTTACTGCCTATTACGATCTTTTATTAACAGTAATATCAGTTTTGGTGAGCTTAGCGCCTAAAACGGACTGTATTGTTTCCCAGGCTATGAGTCAACATAAAACGACGATCCGCTACAAATTATTGTTTTACTTGTAGAGAATGATAAGTTGCGAGTATGACTAAGCTCTTGTCAAAACAGTTGGGTTTTTCTACAAAACACATACAAACCGTATAACGGCACACTGTTTTGACGCACTGAATAGAACTCCGCGTTAAAACTTTAAGAAATTAGGCACAATAAGCCCAGTTAGCGATAATCCGAGCTTAACTGTGTCAATGTAACGTTAACGACCAAAAAGTGTCGGTCGATCGCTTATCGCTCGGCTAGGCGACTAGCTGTGTCGAAAATTCTCGGTGGCGACCCACATCGCGCGCTCTGACGAAACCCTGCACGGTACAGCTATGTATTTATTTATGTGCCACTTATTTATATGCCTGCCTGACTCATGAGAGGGTTACGTGCTGAACACACGAGCCGAGTCATGTGCGCCATTCATACCCTTAGAAACAACCCTGCGCAATCCAGGTCGATGCACCTTTAAATACCCAATACCTATTTATGAATAAAGTTAATTTTATTCATTATTCGTCAATAATAATAACGCAATGAATCATCGAGGCCACGCGTTTACTAATAAACCACATTATAAATAGGTTATCAGACACGCGTTTTCCTGAAGTCTGACTGCCTACATAACTCGTAACGTTTTACCCATATTCAGTCGTCGTAGGCATCGCCACTAATTGGAACGACGCTTTATCAACACAACCCACATTGTTTACAGTTAATGAAACTAAATAGGGAGTAAATGACAAACAGTATTATTTATTATTTTTCTGGAACTCCAAACGAAGTCACCGTGTTAATTAGTCAGAGGTCGTTGACTCGTCGAGACGGGTTCGTGTTCGCTTATTAATTATATAACTGGAATGGTGCGTTTGTAACGAGACATTGGTCTAGGTATGTCATAGTCGTTCGGAAACCACGTTATCTGCCCCGGGAGTCCATGCTGGCGGGAAGGTTTTGTTTTCGCGGAAGGAGGTCAACGACCGCGCGGTCGGTCAGTGCCCGCGCTGCGACCAATTATGGGCCACTCGCACAGCGCACAATGGATCGATGGCAGCGCGAAATTGGGCCACCGCCCGCCGCCCGCGCCCCGGCCCGGCCGGGCAGCCTCCGCCCGCGACTCCACACCGTACCACTCTTTGTCCTGCCTCTCCAGCAAATTACTTCGACGCGAGCTCAAGAGGCTCTACTCTAATTAGTAGCAGACTTTACACGCGGAGCTTAATACGGCACTATAGCTAGTCGCATTGAATAAAAGTTGTACCGTGCAGGCTTTTTATAAACAACGTCCTTAGGTGCATAGCGACGCATCTAGTCATTACGGCAAGGGAACCTGCTAATTAACAATTATGACGCGTGTTAGGTTAAACAGATTATACTATAGCGGTTATTTTAATAGCGGTGACATATTTTAATTAATCAATTTTTACGATGCTTTGTGTAACGTTTAAGCCACTCGTAGTAGAGTAGGGTGTAGTGCATAAATAAATACTATGATAGTGGAATAGTAGCGCTCCGTTGGCAATTGTAATCATGTGGTAGTAGTGGCGATCTAATTGGATCATTGCAGCCCCTAAGCGGGAGCGCGCGCGCATTGAGGTAGGCCGTGACGTGTTAGTGACGTCAGCGGGCGCGATTCGGTCGTTGACCCGCGCGGCCCGCGCCCTAGCTCCAGGGCGAGGGCGGGTGCGAGGGGCGCGGGGCGGCGTTGTGCAATCGAGCGGTCGTCGACCCGGGGTGAACGGCCGCGCGCCGCGACGCCGCCGGGATGCGCCCGGCCTATATCCGGCGCACCGGTGCAGCGGCAGCGGCGCATTCTAGAGCGGCGTGGACCGTTAGGAGCGCGGCGCGCGGGGGCCGGGGGCACTCTCACTTTCTCGGGTGGGTCGGCGGCCGGCAACTAGGTCGCGGCTCGCTAACTGTGCGCCGCGCGCCGCAGCGCCCGCACAGTTCGCAGTCGACCGTCGCCCGTGTCGGTGCAGTCACTCTGCGTCAAACCGAGAGTCGGTCACGCGTACGCGAAGCTAGAGCGTGTGGTTGTGGTTGTGGCTGTGTGTGCCAGTGAATGGTGTGTGGCATGTCGTGCGAGACCGCTGGCGAGCTGCGTGAGCGGCACTCCGTGCTCGTGAGCATGCTGGAGGCGCGCCGCGAGTCCTCGGACTCAGGCTGCTCCAGCGACGGCTCCGACCTCGAGCCAGACTCTAACTGCCGCTGTGATCCCCAGGGTTTCTTCAGGCGGTCCATCCAACAGAAGATCCAGTACCGACCCTGTACGAAAAACCAGCAGTGCTCCATCCTTAGAATCAACAGAAATCGGTGTCAATATTGCCGGTTGAAAAAATGCATCGCCGTGGGCATGAGCAGAGATGGTGAGTTCAATTTTTTTTCTCCTTACAACGCGTTTTTGCAAGTATGACCAAAATCTCTATTAAATAGCTTATTTTTTTCTACTGCTGTAAAAGAATCAGCTGTCAGCAATCAGCTGATTATCAAATTGTCATTACAATAAATCATAGTTCTGCATGTTTATGTGCCAGGAACAGTAAAATTATCATTAATACTAAAGTAAAAAAAATATATTTATTTTTATCAAGATTATCATATTTGCAAAAAATATCAAAATATTGCAAAAAATGCTAAAAACATGCAAAAAGAAAAGATGAAGTGGCACAACAATAATTAATCATATTGAAAAAATATTAATTGTAGGTACGCATAAAAATATTGTGTCATTTTTTGCATGTTTTTCAAAATTTTTAACTATCCTAATTTTTCCATACTAAAATCAGGTCATGCTAATTAGAAACGAGTGCGTAAATGATGCAACGTTAGTGATGTGACGCGGCGCGACGTAGGCGGCATAGCATACGCAAGTGCATCCACAGCACGCATAGGAAAGTGTGCGCGCGCCATAGGCCCGCGCGGCACGAGCTTCTGCGAGAATTGAGATCCTATTTCGCGGAGTGGGGTCAGAGGAGGGGGGGTGCGTGAAGTGGGGGTCTTATGCAAGCGCGGGTGATCGCACGCTAACCGGGTCGACAAACTCGCCGAGCGCCACAGGCTTGCGACACGGGCCCGTCTCCGACCGGTGAAAGCGGAGAAAGGCGCATTTCGTAAGCGTGAGAGGGAAATTTATGTTTTCACTTTCGTAATGCCAGTTCGTTGCCCTCGCGTTTCTCTCCTGTACGCACTTAACACGTAATAGGTGCAAGTAATGTGATGTCAACAATTGATAAACTTTGGATGCAACTGATGCGTAAGAGACTTGGTAATTGCACTTAGACTTTCATTTAAAACTTTATAGATCAGGTATTCAAACTTAGGTACTCATACAAATACGAACACATTCGATGTTAATGGTTCTTCAAAATACTTTACATACAAATATTAAAATTACAAATAAAAAATGAAAATAATTAACGAAATATAAATCTAAGTTGCTAATCAGAATTGAAAAAAAAACTTTATAATCTTTTAATAACCATAAATAAAATCGCATTTTTCTTATATTTCTCATAAATGATCTATTTGATACATCTGACAATATTAGAAACCAAAAAAACGAAATCTACGTCACAGATACTTTTTACACCTAGCGGTTAGTTCAGCTACTCACCAACAGATGGCGCGCATCGGCGCCACTAGCGCTCCGTTGAAATGCGGTCGCTCACAGAACTAAACGTTTTCATCGAGACAAACCACAACTGATGTTAATGCAGTGACAACAAACAATTATTATAATTTATAACAAAAGTATTATGTGAGTGTTACCTAAGTGATTTACAACATTAGAAATTATGGAATAACTAATTAAACAATTTTTAGGATAAATAAATAAAATCTTCAAAATTTCAACTTTTTATAGCTAAGTGGCTATTTAAAATTTTTGATGTGATAAAATTAAAATAAAGAAGTAAAATTAGACCTACGTATGACATGACATTATAATAATATGTACAAGGATATGATATATGCAGTATCCTTGAATAATAAATACAAAGTGGCTGATCAGTGTCAACAAAAAACCAGAAGTCATTTAGCGCCAACCTTAACTAGCCATAAAGACAACACGGATGTAGAGCGTAATCTCGGGGAAACCGGAAATTAGTTTTGGAAAATTCTCACGTCGTAATATCGGCAAGGTTCAAGTGGCGGGGGAGGTGGCGGGGGGGCAGGGGCCTGCGCGGAGTGGAGTTTATTGACGGCGCCCCCCGCCCGCGCCGCGCTCAAGTTCAAGGTTGGAGCGGCGCGCGCCGGCGCGCAGTGCGAGGGAGTCCGGCCCGCGCATCGGTCGTCAGCCCTAACAGCGCTATGCAATACGCTCACTCCGCCACGAGATCGCGAACCAACAACACTCATCAACAACGGATTACAGTGCTTGTGAACTCCAACTTTACTTGTGCTATGTGACACTATCTAGTGATTTAAAAATTAATTAGTGACAAAAAGTTACCTGCTTTTTATTGTGGCTTCGGCTGTGAATTAGTTTAGTGAAAGAAACTGTAATGGTCTTAGACATGGGAGAGGACCTGCCTATCCTGAAGGGAATCCTGAATGGAGTTGTGAAATATCACAATGCTCGTACGTATTTTATTTTACGAGTTTTTATAATATAACACGTTCGAACATGGAAAAAAAATATTTCATCAATAACTCAAAAAAGTTTTTTACACAAATTTTTAAATAAAGCAATCGGTTTAGGCTTCTACGTGCTACGAACAAATGCTACGAGGCGTAGCAGCTACGTAAAACTTTCAATGCGCCTTTCAAAAATTTAAAGTTTTCTTTGAATTATGCATTGTTTACAACATATCTAAATATGTATACAACGTGATACGAATATATAACATGCATATTTAGTAGACTCTATTAAATATTTATACGGCTATTATTTTCTCGATCACACTCAGAATAAATAAAAAAATATATAATTACGATAAAAAAATAACTTGGCTAAAACTTTAAAATTTTTACAATGGATAACAAAATTACAAAATAATATTTATTGCGCTTCAAATAATTTTAATAGGCCTCAAAACGTACTTTGACTTTTATGATTCAAATGAGAAAATATCGCGACACATAAACACACAGACCCACTTTAAACAACATACATGGTTACGTTGCCCTTAAGCTTATAGGAACTCGATATTAGAACGATACTCGTATTGAGATAAGCGAAACAGATTGGAGCATCGCGAACAATAGGGTCGTGCATCTGGTGCGGCCCACTTCGCGCAGCGAAAGTTCGGAGAAATGGCGAGAGGGCGCTCTCCGCTTTCGTTTTCAATCGTGAGCAGCGCAAACACTTTCACCGGCGCCCGCGCACGAACGCTGTAAGCGGCGCGCCGCCGCCGGTCGCATACGGCCTTTCATGCCGCGCCGCCTTCCAGCCTAGCGCGAGAAAGTCGTAACACTTTTTAACGTGACCTCGCGGTTTGCGCTTTGTCACTCGTCATTCAAACTAGTTCACCGAATCGCTACATATCCGGTAGGCCCCGCGGATTTTAAAAAGCCTCGTCGGATAATAGTCCGGCGGGACGGGCGATGAACTCTACCCTCGCGTCAGCTGCGCGTGCACATGGCTCGAGCGCTCGCCTCGCGACAGCTGCACCCCACAGTATGTTTAGCCGCGACCTTGCACAACAATCCCGTTCTTAGCTACGCACTCGTTTCATTTTAACGACTTAATTTTATAGCGGAGCATGTGTTGAACTTTGTTTCTTTTTGTTGCAGCCGTGCGGTTCGGTCGCGTGCCAAAGCGCGAGAAGGCGCGAATCCTGGCCGCGATGCAGCAGTCATCGTCGTCGCGCGCGCACGAGCAGGCCGCGGCCGCGGAGCTGGACGACGCCCCGCGGCTTCTGGCGCGCGTGGTGCGCGCCCATCTCGATACCTGCGAGTTCACCAGAGATCGCGTTGCCGCCATGAGAGCGCGCGCGCGCGATTGTCCCACCTATTCACAACCAACTCTGGTAAGCATCTTCATTATGTCAACCATATGTCACATTCCACATAATTCAATTAAAGAAAACTTGAAAGTAAATCGAACAATGTCTAATGACCTTTTTTTCTTTGTCGTAGGCGTGTCCACTAAACCCGGCGCCGGAGTTGCAATCTGAGAAAGAATTCTCACAGCGATTCGCCCACGTGATCCGTGGCGTGATCGACTTCGCCGGCCTCATCCCCGGCTTCCAGCTGCTCACACAAGATGACAAGTTCACGCTGCTCAAGAGTGGACTCTTTGACGCACTCTTCGTGCGCCTGATCTGCATGTTCGATGCTCCACTCAACAGCATCATCTGCCTAAACGGTCAGCTTATGAAGCGAGACTCTATTCAGAGCGGTGCCAACGCTCGGTTCCTTGTCGACTCAACATTCAAGTTCGCCGAGCGCATGAACTCCATGAACCTAACGGACGCCGAAATCGGCCTCTTCTGCGCGATAGTCCTCATCACGCCTGACCGACCGGGCCTACGGAACATTGAACTCGTCGAGCGAATGCACTCGCGCTTGAAGTCGTGCCTGCAGACCGTCATCGCTCAGAACAGACCCGACAGGCCCGGTTTCCTACGGGAGTTGATGGACACTCTGCCTGACTTACGGACGCTCAGCACACTCCATACAGAGAAACTGGTCGTATTCAGGACAGAGCACAAAGAACTTTTGAGACAACAAATGTGGGGTGATGAAGAAGGTTGCCCGTGGGCGGATTCCGGAGCAGATGACTCTGCTCGAAGCCCATTAGGATCAGTATCCAGCAGCGAATCTGGTGAAGCTCTCGGTGACTGCGGAACTCCTCTACTGGCCGCCACTCTCGCTGGCCGACGGCGGCTAGACTCACGAGGCTCCGTCGACGAGGAAGCCCTCGGCGTGGCACACTTAGCACACAATGGTCTCACAGTCACGCCGGTGCGCCCTCCTCCGCGCTACCGCAAGCTAGACTCGCCCACAGACTCCGGCATCGAGTCCGGCAATGAGAAACATGAGCGCATCGTCGGCCCCGGATCGGGCTGCTCCAGCCCGCGCTCGTCACTCGAAGAGCACTCTGAGGACAGACGGCCACTCGCCGCCGATGACATGCCCGTGCTAAAGCGTGTCCTTCAGGCGCCGCCCCTATATGACGCCTCCTCCCTAATGGACGAGGCCTACAAGCCCCACAAAAAGTTCCGAGCGATGCGTCGTGACACCGGCGAGGCGGAGGCGCGGCCGATGCGGCCGACGCCGTCGCCGCAGCCCGCGCAGTGCCCGCACCCGGGCAGCCCGGCGCACCCCGCGCACTCGCCCCGGCCGCTGCGGGCGTCGCTCTCGTCGACGCACTCCGTGCTGGCCAAGAGCCTGATGGAGGGCCCGCGCATGACGCCCGAGCAGCTGAAGCGCACCGACATCATCCAGCAGTACATGCGGCGCGGCGAGGCGGCGGCCGAGAGCCTGCTGGCGTGCTACCGCGGCGGCTCGCCCGTGCCCGCGCCCGCGCAGCTCGCGCTGCAGGTGGACGTGGGCGACGCGCCGCAGCCCCTCAACCTCTCCAAGAAGTCACCATCGCCGCCGCGCGCATTCATGCCCCCCATGCTGGAGGCGTGAGGCCGGCCCGCGGAGCCTCTTGTCTCCGCCACCCCACCCCGACCTACTTTAAATTAAATCAACTAGTATAATAAACGTTCGCAGATCGTGTTAATATATTATATGTGATAATTCGTTTAGGACGCGTGCGTGCGTGGCCGGCGCCGGACGAGGAGAGTGCAAACAGACTGAAATATAATTTAAGACTATATAAGTATAATTTATATGCAATGGAGCGCCGGTCGCGGTGTGTTTGTGTGTGTATGTATCTATGTGCGTATGAGAGCGTGCTCAGTCATTTGTTTGTTAATATAATGACAGGTTGTCGAATTAAAATAAATCAGAATTGTAAAAATTATTACTGAATTTCATTTCCAATTCCTCTATAACCACATTATACATAATCTGAAAACTCAATTTCAATTAAGAAATATCCTCGATTCATAAAGAGAATATTGACCTAGTGGTACATCAATTTGTCGTTTAACTTAATTGAAATCGAATTTTCCAAAATGAATACCAGAAAACTGAAGTAAAAAATACAATATGAGTACATACGGTATAGTTAGGTAACTAAAACTACTAAAGCCATTACGAATGAATTAATGTTTAATACTGACTCGTACAATGTACACGCGTCAATCTCGTCAAGGGCAGTGTCGATGACGAAACTGAAACAAATACATAATAATTTCTACAACGCACGTAACTAAACGATTTTCCGAGACAATGACGTGACACTGCCTGGAACATGCGTTGACGTTATTTCCTAAACTAGACCAGGAAAAATAGCTTGACCTGGACATAATTCGATAACCGTAATTTTCTTTTTCTGTCGTATAAAGTATCATTAGTGATAGTTAAAATACAAATTATTAATCAAATTAGGGTTCTGATTCAATTTAAAAAAAAATAAAAACGAACTTTGAATATTTTTTGATTTTATAACTAAAGTATTAAATGTAATCCGGAAAAAGTGCTTGTATTATGTTGTGACACCTGCATTTCATATAAAAACATCTAATTTTTATAAATAATTCATACAGAACTATCATTTATAAAGAAGGTTTAGTAAGTTACACATTTTCAGGCGTATTTCACTAGAAAATATTGTTAACCGTAATCCTGCAATTTATTATGAATATAATATTACGTGTGTTGATAAATTATTAAAACTTATACCAATACTTTTGGCGCTTGTTCAAAATCTTAAATATTGATAATTTTAGGAAAGGAAAAATACCTAACTAAATTGAAAGATGGTAAATTTTGCCGTTAATATATTCTTAGTACTATACGAAATCAATTAAACAACAAATATGTAAGATTCATTACTTAATTGATATTTTTCTTACTTGCGCTTTAATATGAACGTTATTACCTGCAGAATAAGGTCGTGCACAGAGTAGGTATAGCTAGTATAGTAGTAGCGGGAACGGGCGGCGAGTCGTCAACACGTGTTTCATATCAAGGGCGCCGCGTTTTCAAAACGCTTCGATAACAAATATTTCACCGTCCAGTATAAGAGAGCTCCCTTATTACAAGTGACAAAAGTCATACAAATCAATTAGTCCGATAGGTCACGTTAAACTGGTCAAGTCGTTAGCTCAATAATAGTACCTATCGAGCTTGACGAGATGCTTGGATCACAACAACGTAATATGTATGAAAGCTTGCGGCGCTTAAGACTGTATTCTTTCGAGTCGTGTGTAACGTATTTTGGCGAGGCAAATTTGAAGCACAGTGCGTGTCTGTCTCACTCACTCTTACGGTAAACCTAATGAACTGTTTCACTTTCAGAGGATTTTTGAAGTAATTTGGGTAATATGACATTGTCGCGGTGAGGTCTTTCCGGTACAAATTTATCGGTGGATCTTTTCGGATTTGTGGATGATGAGCCGATGCGATGTCGCTTCATTTTGAAGTGTCGACTCTCGCGAGGGAGTTCTTAGAGGACCGCGAGGAGCGCGTGTGACTGTTGAGTTTTTGAATGATTTGAAGTTTGTGAATGATTTTATTTTGTGTGTATTTGTGTGGGCATGAGGTGTTTGTGTTGCGAGAGTCAAATCAATAATATGAGTGGTACAAATTTTATTAGGGGGCCTCATGTGTGAGAAACTCAACACTCGAATGCTGCGTAACAATGCGAGCCGAAATCGCCTAATCGGAAGTGTCCGACTTGGTATCGACTAATCTATACACGTTGTAACATGAGAAACCAGAAATCAAAACCTGGTTTCTGGTATCTAGTACCCGGTAACCGGTAACCGGTAACCGATAACCGGTAACCGGTATCCGGTATCCTGTATCCTGTATCCGGTATCCGGTAACCGGTATCCGGTAACCGGTATCCGGTAACCGGTATCCGGTAACCGGTATCCGGTAACCGGTATCCGGTAACCGGTATCCGGTAACCGGTATCCGGTAACCGGTATCCGGTATCCGGTATCCGGTAACCGGTATCCGGTAACCGGTATCCGGTAACCGGTATCCGGTAACCGGTAACCGGTGACGGGTCTCCGGTATTCGGTGACCGGTAACCGGTAACCAGTAACCAATGACCGTTAACCGGTATCCGGTAAACGGTGACCGGTAACCGGTAGACGGTAACCGGTATCCGGTAAACGGTAGACAGTAACCGGTAACCAGCATCCGATATACGGTATCCGATATCCGGTTTCCCGTGTTCGGTTTCCCGTTTCTGGTTTGGTTTTGGTTTTAGTTTTAGTTCTGTTAGTTTAAACAAAAACAAAACTGAAAACGAAAACGGAAACCGAAACGGGAATGGAAACGAAAACCGAAATCGAAACCGAAACCAAGACCAAAACCGAAACCGAAAAAAATATTTAAGTTCCTAGAAGTAAAGAGTGACAGAGATAGCACTATAATCATTTAAGTTCCTGGTAGTAAAGAGTGACAGAGATAGCACTCATGTTAGTCAAACTCGTGGTATGTGCACTTCCCGTACACAGTAAAGAGTGACAGAGATAGCACTATAATCATTTAAGTTCCTGGTAGTAAAGAGTGACAGAGATAGCACTGTAATAATAAAATTTATGTTCCTGGTAGTAAAGAGTGACAGAGATAGCACTATCATAATTAAAGTTCCTGGTAGTAAAGAGTGATAGAGATAGCACTCATGTTAGTCAAACTCGTGGTATGTGCACTTCCCGCACACAGTAAAGAGTGACAGAGATAGCACTATAATAATTTAAGGTCCTGGTAGTAAAGAGTGACAGAGATAGCACTATAACAATTTAAGTTCCTGATAGTAAAGAGTGACAGAGAATAGAGATAGCACTATAATAATTTAAGTTCCTGGTAGTAAAGAGTGACAGAGATAGCATTTTTGTTATTTAAATTTCTGTTAGTAAAGAGTGACAGAGATAGCACTATTGTTATTTAAATTTCTGTTAGTAAAGACGTAAAGAGTGACAGAGATATCACTCACGTTGGTCAAAGACGTGGTTTATGGACTACTATTTGGACCCCCCAATGTCACGCTTTTTTAATCCTTTAACATGGATTGTCACATTTAGTATGACGTAATATATGAATGACGCCTAAAGATTGAGAGAGACAGCAATATTGTTCTTCAAATTCGTGGTAGTGAGAACAGGGTGCGTAGCCGAATGGCACAAACGCTCACGAAACGAAACGCTAGTAGATATCTATCTCTATCGCTCTTGCGTATTGGCGCGACAGAGCCAGACTGCGTTTCGTTTTCGTTTCGCGTCGGAGAAATGGCATTCGGCTACGGGGCCTGAACAGAGACAGCACTATGTATCGCGCGGCCGCCGACTACGCAAGTCGCCGCGTAATTATAATAACCGTTCGGCTCCTTTTTAGATCGTGTACAGTCAACAACACAGCTGGCAAGACAAAGTGCCAAAAATATGTATAGAGTATTTTATTTCCTGTACAAGTGTTGGTACTTGGTACATTAAGGTATGTGTATACATATATTTGGCACTTTATCTTTATTCACAGCTGAGTTGCTGACTGTACCAATAACGATCAACTATGAACTTTTGTGGTTTGTTTTAAATAGTTCTATGCAGATATAGATTAGAATACCTATTCTATCGGTACTTTTTGTATAGGTTATTATAATAACTGGACAAAATAATTATAATCAGTGCCGGCGCACTCCGCGATCACGATTCTTTCGCCGAGCTACAAGGCCTTGATATATAGGATGTATTATTTTATCAGCAACAAAAATATGTGATGATATTGAATTAAGGCAAAACAAGACATATAAACGCTCTCCATTATTTCCTCCTGGTTTATGAAGCTAGAACAATGATTTTTAACACATACGAAATTCGTACACTGAAATAAAGTGATGATACTATAAATATACTCGACATTCAAAGTCGATAATCTAGTGACGTGAGAAGTTATTGATATAACAGAATTTTGCACAAAATTTTGCAGAATTTTGCCCTTTGATGTTGAAAATGCCGCCACTCTATAAAACAAACAGACCGCACACGAGCAGCCGACATTAAATTCTATTGCACGGCGCGAAGGTCGAAAGCCGCGCCCGCACCTGGGCGTAGGTAGCGAGATCGGGTGCACGTGCGCTTACCTTTGAAATCGCCGACACACAGGTGTCGCCGTTCGCCCTCTCTTTTCATTTATGTTTCTGTTTCAATCGGTTAGCCGTATGCCGGCCGGCAATAAAGGTTGTTTTTTTAACCGACTTCAAAAAAAGTAGGAGGTTCTCAATTCGACTGAATGTTTTTTAGGGTTCCGTAGTCAACTAGGAATCCTTATAGTTTCCCCCTGTCTGTCTGTCTGTCCGTCCGTCCGCGGATAATCTCAGTAACCGTAAGCACTAGAAAGCTGAAATTTGGTACCAATGTATCAATCACGCCAACAAAGTGCAAAAATAAAAAATGGAAAAAAATGTTTTATTAGGGTACCCCCCCTACATGTAAAGTGGGGGCTGATTTTTTTTTCATTCCAACCCCAACGTATGATATATTGTTGGATAGGTATTTAAAAATGAATAAGGGTTTACTAAGATCGTTTTTTGATAATATTAATATTTTCGGAAATAATCGCTCCTAAAGAAAAAAAAAGTGCGTCCCCACCCCTCTAACTTTTGAACCATATGTTTAAAAAATATGAAAAAAATCACAAAAGTAGAACTTTATAAAGACTTTCTAGGAAAATTGTTTTGAACTTGATAGGTTCAGTAGTTTTTGAGAAAAATACTGAAAACTACGGAACCCTACACTGAGCGTGGCCCGACACGCTCTTGGCCGGTTTTTGATCATATTAATATTTTCGGAAATAATCGCTCCTAAAGGAAAAAAAAGTGCGTCCCCCCCCCCTCTATATTTTGAACCTTATGTTTAAAAAAATATGAAAAAAGATCAAAAAAGTAGAACTTTATAAAGACTTTCTAGGAAAATTGTTTTGAGAAAAATACGATAAACTACGGAACCCTACACTGAGCGTGGACCGACACGCTCTTGGTCGGTTTTTTTGTTACTCGATATCTCCGAGAATCGTGGACCGATTTTCAAATTATTTTTTTAATCGAACGGGTATAACCCCGAGATGGTCCTATTGGCACCAAGTCCCAGGCGGCGCGGCGCGCGCCACGCCGCCGCCACGCCGCCTGGGGCGCGTCTTACGTCCTTCCTATACAAAATGTACTGAGGAGACGATTTTTGAATTACACTCAGGTGGCGTGGCGCGGACGTCCGTCCGCGCCCCGAGACACGCGACGCTCTGGTGTGGCCGGTACCTTACGTCCCTAACCTATTAACCGATCCGCCGCGGTGACGCGGCCGGTGCGCGGCGCGCTCTCCCAGGCCCGCGCCCCGCGCGCTCCCCCGCCCCGCGACAGCCGCTCTACGACAACTTTGCACCCTTTTAAATTACTGACATTTACAGTTTCTTAAGCGCGACCTTCACAGTATTAATTTTGATAAAATCATGATTATAGTACACAAAAACCTGGTCTTAAGCAAAAAAATCTCAGTTACAATTTATACCTACTGAGAAATTCATGTTTATTTAAGCGTTAAAAATATATGTTTAAGATCGGTGTTAAATGTCTATATATACTTAATACAATGCAAATTGATATATATATCATGGTCACCATTTTTACCTACCTAGATATTCACATTAAATGAAAACGGTAAAAAAAAGTACACAATCAGATTTATTTTCTGTGTAATATCGCTAATAACTGATCGCATCTGAGTGCACCACAAAGTTAATCTAACAAAGTTTTCGGTTAACTATTTTGCTGTTAGCGAAAAGTGGGATAATGTACTTTATCTCATGATTTTTATAAGATATGAATACGATCGTCTTTTTTTTTATCTATGTACATAATTACTATTTGATGCTTAATAATAATACCCAATAAAATATCAAAAAGGACGAGTTATTGAATTATGTCCAGGGTACCTTACTTTTACTCCACTAAACATGAAAAACATCTGAATACAATGATTAGATGAAATTATCTGAGATAAATTACTTGGAACACAAATAAAATAATTCAACCTTCAATTTAGGCGGAAACGTTTCAATTGTACGTCAAACCATGTACACAATTTTTTGAATATAATTATGGTCATTTCGTATATCAAGTATATGTTGCCTATGTCTTATCAATGAATATAGGTAGGTACTAAACAATTTTAAATCTTCATCACTAAAGTAGGTATTTATTATTGGTAAGTAAACAGGAAAACGATTTATAATACCTATACACTCCTATTAGGCTCGAGAAAGCAAAACTAGTTGTATGTACTGCAAATAACCATGTTAATTATATTACTTCTTAATTATAAAGATACATGTACTGTAACTGTACACTGTACAGTCGACTACAAAGAGATGTATCCACTTTTTCACCTTATTTATTACAATGCAATGAGGTGAAAAAGTGGATACATCTCTTTGTAGTCGACTGTACGTGAGTCTGATGGACATGTATTTTTCATAACATAACATTCGCTAAACGTGCCATGTCAACAGTACGTAAGTGTCAATTTCGATCCGAGCTCCAAAAAAATGATAGACACGTAAAGAACTAGGCACCCATGGGAAATAATAACAATAAAAGACGTCGATTCAGTATTATCGTCTCTATTCAAGTTTTCAGATGACCATATACACCGTGTTTTTTTTGTTTTCCGTTAAATTCGACACGACGTTAGGTTCATTATCATCAGGAACCACCCTGTATATCACTTTTAGTTAAATTCGCAAAAAAAAACATTTTTATCATTTTCATACATAATAAAATAAATGAATTTATTAGTGGAGAGACCCTTAAGAATAACATTAAAGTTAGTGCCAAGTGATTGACGGCACATGTCAAAACAAATAACATTTGGAAGTGGTAAAGGCTGTCACACACGTGTTCAGTAATTATTTATATTTTTTTCCCCTCACTAGCTCGGAAACACGTGTTTTGTCCTTTAATACCAGCGGGTAAAAACGCATTTTATCCACTAGTGGGTAAAGTAATTTGACCTTGAATAAAGTCAAATTAACTGCTTTAAAATTATTAAAAGTAGGTGAATCTAGTAATAAAGATGATTTACCACCTGCGGAACTACTGGAAGCAGTGATAAACGCATTTTTTGCGTTGTAGTTTCCTCGCTATAGTGAGGGGAAAAGTTTTGTGTTACACTCGGGTGCAAATGTATTTTACTTCTCGTGTGTTAAAAAACTCGCAAGTTCAGGATTCTATTCTCGAACCACTCGCTTCGCTCGTGGTTCAACTATAGAATCCTTTCACTTGCTCGTTTTTCAATTCTACACTCGGCGTTAAAATACAACTTTGCCCCCTTGTATAACAAATAACTATTAATAACTCGGTAACCGTAAGAGTTAAGACGCTGGTTTCTTAGAGAAATTAATTGTATTTG
Source organism: Leguminivora glycinivorella (assembly GCF_023078275.1). Classification (NCBI taxonomy): domain Eukaryota; kingdom Metazoa; phylum Arthropoda; class Insecta; order Lepidoptera; family Tortricidae; genus Leguminivora; species Leguminivora glycinivorella. Next base: position 13,012,264 of record NC_062977.1, read on the forward strand.
ATCTAAAGAACCTTCCCTTAAAGTTAACGGAATTCAATAAAAACACGGTGCATAAATTTAGACCTCGTCAAATATTTGGAAAACGGCGATGTTCAATTTAAAAAATCAGAACCTAGTTTCTTACACCTCTGACTCAAGTACATTTATTTAAATTTAGATACAGGTCACACTGTACCGATAATACCTTTTAATACATAATACAAATTTAATAGCGTCGAATATCAAAATGTATATCCGATACATCGCTACAATACGGTAAAAGAATTAGGCTGACGCGACAATGGTTCGGTTCGGAGGTTTGTCGAGGGCGGCCGGTCGTTGACACGGCCCTGGCGCTCACTACCGCCGCGCTTCCGTGAGATCTTGACTGATAACTCTATAAGGTAAGAATGTCTACAAGTTTTCTATACTTAGAACAGAGCGACGCAAATGTGGAATTATGTGATATTTAAAGTAGGTAATTAATGAACAGCGTCATCGCTTAACACTGCACATATTGCAATTGAACAAGATAACTGGGGACAAAGAGGTAAGATTAGAATTATACAATAATTTATTAACAAAGTGTTGTTTGGTCTCCACACTATGGTATTCATAAGTCTCGGCTTGAAAGGATTCAAAAAATTTTTTGTAAGTCCCTTGATTATAGAATTGGACGATATAACTCTGATTATCTCTCGTCTGCGGCTAGGCATAGTCTTCCTCCTTTAGAAAAAAGAAGAACCTATCTTGATGTTTTGTTTTTATTTAAAATTATTAATAATCACATTGACTCCCCCTTTTTATTAGAAAATATCTCCTTCAAAATATCTCGGTTCCACTCACGTTCTAAACCTACTTTCGCTATTTCCTCCTGTAGCACACAGTATGCTAAAAACTCTTTCTTTAGGCGCACTTGTAACTTTTATAATAATTCGATTAATAATATTGATATTTTTGCTCATAATTTGTCCAGTTTCAAGAACAAGGTTCGGCAATTACTGTTTTCTTGTTAACTGTATTATTTTTTCATTAAGTAGATTTTATAAGATGCATCCTTGCGTGTGTACCTGCGTGTGTAATTTTGTTAACTATTTTTACTTAAATTTAACCATCTAGTAATGTAGGAAACTCTAGGCCTAGATTTATATATATTTTTGTAAACCGTACTTGTAAAAGGCTGTTTGATTTCTAAATAAATTAAAAAAAAAATGTTTACTGTCTTCAAACTGGTTAAACATTCGTGTTTGTGCAAGCGAAATGCAGGATAACTAAATAACATTCAGATACAATTCTGGTGCCAAGTGTATACAAATGTGTGTGTAATTATTAGACATTAAATTTAAGTTGTCATGAATAAGTGCCTAGACTTATTGTATTTACAATATTTACAATACAATACAATAACTCTTTATTGCACACCTCACATAGTTTACAAGTAATGCACAAGAAACAAAAAAAACAATTAAACAGAGGTACCAACAGGCGGTCTTATCACTTAAGAGCGATGTCTTCCAGCCAACCTCTGGGTATTGTAATTACTTATTGTAAGGATTAATTACTTATTGCTACCGCATCAACAGCACCTAAGCGGGACATAATCTGTGTCTGAAAGTGTTAAATATATTTAAACTAACAATTTAAAAATGTACACCTCGGAAGGACTCCTGCGAGGTTCCTGTAGTTCAGTTGATCAGACTTTTGTTAGAAAAAGTCTCAAGTTTGAGCCCTGCCTGAGGTGTGGGTTTTCTTTAATTTAGAATTTTATCAGATTAAAAAAGTAAGTGAAGATAAAAAAGTAAGTGCGACTAATTTTCTTACCGTTTTCGGTAAATGAAACCCTAAATAAGCCTAAATGAAAAAATATACAGGGTGAAATCAAATTGGTAATACAAAATGATATTTTCTGGATCTATTCATGATTACGATCAAATTTTACTATGGGACTTTTTTTATTTACATGAACATATTTACATAAGAAACTAAGACTAAACTTAAAAGGGAATATAATTAAATTACTATTGGACTTATATAGAATTCACCAAAAAAAATGTGTAAATTCTGGTATCGAGTTTATTAATATGTATACAAATTTTTAGGTTTTGACTTGTAATAACTTACTTTATTTTTGTGGGTACCTAAAAAAAACATTGTTGGTCGATGCTCAATGTGCTCTCTACATAATGCCTACTCAAAAAGAAATGAATTGTTGGTGACCTGTAAGGCTCTGCCTATTTGCTTATTTTTTGACATATGGGTAATAGATGTGAGGGCTCACATTTCTTCCGACACAGAGATACATAAATTCACGCCTGTATTTCCAAAAGGGTTAGGTAGAGCACACGATACCGCTTAAATTTCAGTGCCAGTCTCTTTCACCGATATTGTAGCGACAGATAGGTTGCATCGCAATTGAACCCATATTCCACAATCGACTTCACCCACGGGGAAAAAGGCATCCGAATTTCCGAAAATTGTAGTACCTCTGCCTACCAATAAAAATTGGTTGTTTTGTTAAAAGAGGGTCTTTTGTCAAACACTGTATATTATCACAGGGTGCCTTATTGTTAAATAAACTTAAAGCTCCGGCTGTACAAAATTAAGGACACAAGTGATAATAATAGAAAAAAAATACTAAAACTGAAAATAATAAAAACCGGTGTCGAAATAAGCTTGCTAGGGGAAGTATATGGTGGAGATAAATAATTTAAGATTTTGTATATTTTATAACATTTATTTATAAAGAAAATTCTTGCCAAAATGTGTTTGTTCAGTTGGTTCTTAATTTAGTTACTTACTGCGCTAACCGTGTGAAAACTGACCTATAATTCTCTTGTTCGACACCAATGAAATGTACAGAGCTCAGCGGGAAGCTAGGTCGCTTAAAAGGGTTCTAAGTAAATTTTCACACAAGTTATCTTAATTTTTAACTAGAAATTATACTATTAAAATACCTAGGTACCAGTTCTCAAAAATATTTGCTTGCTCTAAATTACTGACTCTATGAATTTAATCTAACTAAATTGCAGCTGACGCAGTTGCCCTGACCATTAGAAGGATAAATTGGACCGACCTCTAAGATGGTGAACCTTCGGGAAAGCTGTGGAAGGTGGCACGGGACCTCCCGGGGAATGTTGGCTGCACTGCGGAGACTTTTTAACCCGGAACGCGTGCCACGTGGACACCGAGACAAATGTGGCAGAGGCAGGCCTTCCTCCAGCGAAACAGGACCCAGAACTTGCGCCGGTCACAAGGATTTCCAGAGTTGCATAAGATTTGAATCAATTTGATGTTCAAGATATATATTATGAAAATAATCTTTTTAATATTTATATATATCTATTTAATATCCCGGCTCCGCTGAAGGTCAAAGAAATTTCCTAGCGGAGCACTCCCAATCCCACAGCAGAAGACAGATCATCCTCAATCCGAGGATTATTGCAGGCCTTCTGCTTCCACCGTTTTTACCACCATGCGGTATGGTCTTGTGGAGAAAGTGCGTGTGCACCCAAAAGGGTCAAAAAAGGAAATGGCCCACCCATGATCATTAACCTATTTGCATATGGAGCAATCAAGGACATAGGGTGACAAACCCAGGAAGACATAATATATCGAATTAATATATTATATTTATTTGAGACTCCATCAGAGTCATGAAAGATTTACTATGATGTACATAGCAAGATTGTCACTCCAGACAGGCCTCTTATTTAGAGCATTAATATTACTGTATTTTGTTATGTATTAAGATAATTTTCTGCATTATTTCTATATAATTATATTAATTTAATTTATCAAAATGTACTGGAGTAACAATTAAAAATCTCATAAAATGGGTTATTTTTAGCTATCTGGCAACCCGTGCACAGATTATGCAGAAAAGTGCATACATGTGTGGATGCAAGTATTTTTGCACCAATTGAGGATTTGAAACAAAATAAAATTAAAGAAATTTCGATTTTAGATTTATAAAAAAATATTAATTACGACCAGGAAAAAGTACTACGTTACAATATCTAACTACACCTACCCTCTGTCCCCGAAAATCAGCCGCTGACGGACAGAGGTAGGCCGGGGAAAAAACGTATCATCCGAGCTACCATAGGTTATTTAAATATTCATTTACCACCAGAGAGGCTGGAAAAGCTAGTTTGACCCTTTAGTCTTCATTTTAATTGTTCGTCATTAGTGTTGTGAAACTATAATAGCGCCATACCTACTAAGTACTTTGTAACACCTACTCATAAAAAGAATACGTAATTAAACATGACTTTGCAAAGACGACGACCTTCAGAAAGATATAATTATCTGTCCTTCAACCGGTTCGTAGTTACTCAGATTATTCGACAAACAAAGCCATTAATTTCTCTTTTATGCCAATGAGTGTAAAAGAGGTTGGTAATACGAGTGGAATTTGTCCGAAACGCAATAAGATCATAGACATATTATATTAGTATTATATTACTTTGTCAGGGCATGCTATAAACAGCCTACAAAATATTGTGTGGCTTGCACAGTAGACCACATTCGACTTTCATTGTATTTATAAGATGCCTAATCCATTTTACATTAAATATCGAATCGAATAAGATGTAATAAAGTGAAGAAGCGTTTGACGGGTGTCATTGAAGCGGCTATTGACCGGGCGCCGGGCGCATGGCACTGCAGCGGCGCAGTGCGGCCCTGCACTTGACTCCGGTGCATCGCCCGCGCGTGCGCCCGCTCCCGCCACCCGCCACCCACCGCCCCGTGAACTTTGCGGCCCGGTCTAATCATACCAACACTATATAATATATGACGGACGCCATCTTATCCTGAGTCTGGAAGGCTCGTGTATCACATTTTTGTATTTTTCACCCGGTCCCTTTTCTAGAAGAGGTAACTTTCGGCCACGTGGGACCTTTCAGTTCGCTCTTATGGATCGGATAACTTATTGTCATAAGTAGTGTCTTTAAAAAAAACGTTATTTTTGACACTGATATATCCGATTCATATCGTATCTACTTCTAAGTTATTTCCAAAATCGTACTTCATCGCAAAATATAAGTATTATTAATACCTAATAAAAAGTATGAATAAAAAACTCCTATGGATGCTTCTTGTCTACAAATTGTGAATATAAAATAATTGTAGGATATTTTGAAAGCACGAAAGTACGTTTTCAGTTGAAACATGGGCTTCGCAGTTTCAGGACACTAAATGCCAGAAGTCAACATCGGTGTATTCGGTGTGACCCGTTGAACTTTTCAGCGTGTGACTCAATCTACGCCTACCTATTCGTTGTATGCTACATTATGTAGAAAGGTATATAAATTTAATTTCTGATCATCCAATACCATAACTTACGATCACTCTCTCTCTTCTTCTGGCCTTATTCCATTTTTATTTGGGGTCGGCTCTCCTAATCAATTTTCTCCAGTTATATCTGTTCCGGGTCATCTTAGGGTCTATATTCTTATTCTCTAGGTCTTTCTTAACTACAGACATCCATGTGAGTCGGGGTCGTCCACGGCCACTCTTCTTCTGTTCTTTCATACACTCCAGCACTTTTCTGGTCATATGGTCTTCCGGCCTTCTCATGACATGACCATACCATCGGAGTCGTGTTTCCGTTAGCTTGTCTTGTATGGGTCTTATTTTGAACGAGCCTCTGATGTAACGGTTTGGTACTTTGTCCATGAGTGTAACTCCTGCGACGATCGACGACCTGTAACGATCATTTCTACAGATAGATTAAACCGATATTGCTATTCTGTTTTGACCCAGTTCTAGATTATTTATCTGATTGGCATGGAACTTGGACACTTCGCTTATTACTTGAATGTAGTCGCATCGCAACGACTGAACTCCACTCTCCCTAACTTTGTTATTCTATTGATTCAAACTATTTATACGATTATGCTCAAATCAAACTAATTCAAATTGTGCAACGAGGTTTTCTGGAAGAGCTACTGTATTTTAATCATATAGGTTTCTTTAATATTTTTTTACAGAATCAGCAAAGGTTTGACAGGGACTGGAATATTAATAATATGTAGTGATTTTTCTGAATTTTTCTGCCTATTCTATTTTAAATTATATGTGATAGATAACTATATGTAAACAGCACACAGGCACTCAGAAAGCATATGAAAATGAGTCATAGACGTCATAGTTAGAATTACCGTGAATAGCGGATATTATAGATTAAGTAGGTACAGTGTGAGGAATTGGGTGTTTTTTTTTTAAGTATATTTTGTTAGTTTATTTTTAGGTACTTGACAAACTAACAGTTTTACGATGTCTAAATAGATGTGTAACAAAGTAAATATAACTTCTAGAATATGACTTCTACTTACGTATCCTAAGAAATATAAGCCTTCTTGAGCTTACCGTGGGGCTCTGTCAATCTGTGTAAGAATGTCCTATAATATTTATTTATTTATTTATAAGTTCTATGGAGTTGGAGTTCGATGGAGTACAGACTGCAAGTAATGGCCAAAACTTACGAGGGTAAATATTTTTTTCTCAATGTTTTCCAAATCGGTCTGCGTATCACTATCACTATCAGGAACATCGAATGACACCCACCACTGTTAGTTATAATGAACGTTATCGCCAAGTGACGTTCGTGGAAGTTGCATTATCAAGCCGACTAATGCATGCAATAAAGAGCTCATTGTTTGTCAGTGTCGTTTTTACACTATACATAACCTCAGTAGGTACAATATAGTTAAACAAGACCTTGGGCACACGCGGAAAGCCCCTAAAAGACTGCCCACGACCTTGTGGGGCGAGGTCGCACCGACACAGGATAGTCACATTGTGTATACTTCATTATTCATTTTAATCATTTTGACTCGTTTGACATTGGCCTAACCGTCATTGGTTAATTTGATTGCGCACATTAAGTCAAGACAATGAGACATAAAATACAGAGTGTTTAGTAAGCAAGCTATACTTACCATAACCTTTCAATCAATATTATACGAAAAAAAATCTAAACGTTCCTATTTTAACCTGAGAGAATTTATATTTGATTTTTTTAATCCTCGTTTATCATTTCAAAGTTACAAAACTCTATCAATGAATGTCATTACACTTATGAATGTGTTAATGTGTGTGAATAAAACTTAATTCATTTTATCAATATGGATACAATATCAACATATATAAGAACCGCCCAAAGGCTTAACATTTTAAATAAACTTATCCGCTCTACATTTTTTTTTACATTGTACAATGCAAACTAAAATGTATGTATTTTGTACTATTATATATTCTGTGGCATAGTAATCAACAGCAAGTTTCTTGCCGTTATAATATATATAAAGGGTTAAGATATTTATTAGGTTTACGACCGGCAGTAAATGGCGCTACATTACTGAAAGATCCTCGTCTCTATAGATGCCGAAAGATGTGTCTTAGTTACGTGTCAGCAGCCAGTAATTTTGACAATGGCGTGACCTTCCCAGTTGTCACTTTTCACAACAACCGATAAAATTAAGTACTTAATCAATCGATACGTTAAATCAGATAAGTAGGTATTGCGAATACCACTACAGATAAGCCGGTCGTTATTTATCCTTGGATGCGGAAGTGCTCTCAGATATGCACGCACGTATAGTCAGACTATAAGTTGCCGCATTGCACTATCATGTCTATCACTGTCCTATTGAGTAAAATGTAGGATTTCCATCATGATAAAGGGTACGGTAAGTGTCGGATGTCTGGTTGTCTACGTCCAAAGTTTTAGGTATTAAGTAGCTAAGATACAGGTTAACTACACAACAACAACACCGCACTTTAGAATTGTTAAGCAATAGGTCCGTGGTTCTACTCTTCCGTGCCCTCTGACGTAGGTAGATACTTTAGGGATAGCTATTAAATTTTGCACGGGGTGTAGGCGGACTAGGCGGTAGGCAGATGGGGGTGGGATGAGCGTAGGCGTTCAGGGTGGCACGGCGGGCGACGGCGGGGGTGCGGGGCGATGGCGGGACGCAGGGAGCGAGGCGGTCGGCTCCAAGGTCGCAGAGTCACAGCCGGGCAAGGTCACCGTGCCCGCGCGTGCCCGCTTCCCCCCTCCCTCCGCGCCCGATCACTCCCTAGCCTTGCGTGGGATGTGACCTTTATCCAAGCTCCGGACAAATAATTGTACACATCAACTTTTTCCCCTCTGGTTTACGCAATACCTAATGCTTATTGGGGTTTCAGGAAACCATCTGAATGTGAATGATGTAAATGGGTCCGCAGCCATTCAAATTTCCTTCCATTCTTCCTTCTAAAAACTCTTTCATTACCATTACTTACGACACCTAGATGTTGTATTCAAATCCATACAACAATTTCATTGAATGTTAGTACCTGAAAGGCAGAGATTATAGGAAAGGCCGTTACACTGAAGGATCTTTGCAGGGAAGTGCCTTGTAACAGACCGTACTTGTCAAGGAACTTTATCGGGAAGTGCCTTGTGCGAGTATTGTAGACTGTAACTGATATGCACGCGGTACTTGGCGGTATTCACGGTGTAAGACGCGGAAATGAAAAGATTTTAACTACGCATCAAAACAGAAACTTTAAACTAAATGTGAGTAAGTAAAATTCGCATAAGCGGCGATTCAAGGAAGGAACTTTTCATGTAAAACTTACTTTTTGCTAAATGTTGCCTTTGTCACTTCATAGAAAAACACTACTTGTAGGTACTTTGTTTGAGTAAACTTTGAAACTTCGAAAGCGAAATCCTATGTGTATGATCAGGAATATACCTTTGGCGTAGAAACTCTAGGTCCATATGCTCCCAGCGCGAACAAGCTGTTCGCAGAAATCGCGAAGCGTCTGGTTGAGGTAACTGGTGACCGAAGAGCTGGCGACTTCCTCGCACAAAGTATCAGCATTCCGATACAGCGAGGAAATGTCGCCAGTATCCTTGGTACAATGCCTCAAGGGCCTATTTTAGATTTTGGCTAGCTTTTAAGTTGTCTTAGTTTCTTTTATAATTATGTAAATACATATGTTTATGTAAATAAAGATTTTTCCACTTTTAAAGTCTTGGGCTTATCATTACAAAACTCAACTTCATTCCGTTTTATAACTTCAGGACTACACTTTTAAGGAACCTTATTATGTACCTGTTGCGCTGAAGACTGTTACATTTCAGTAAATGTAAAAGAACATTAGGCAGGCAATTATGGTCGCGCGATAAATGATAAAACAGCAGGTCGTCCCTATCGCACTATTCGTAAGTGCGATAGGGACAGCCCGATGTTTTATCATTTATCGCGCGACCATGATTGCCCTATAGGTAGAGGTATATTGGAATACAATATTTAGTAATAGAATCAGAGTAGGCATCCACTGAATCCAAATCGTTGTATTACCTCGACCTCATTCTAGTCGAAAACCGAAACCTCGTAATGCCTATATAATATACCTACCTACTTCCAACTTTCTTTCAGCCGCCAAGGACTACAATACTTCGGTATTCCTGACGAACAAAAGGTGAACTAGGGTTTATTTTCCAAAATAAAAGATTTTATTCATGAGGTTTCTACTTTATGTGCTTGTTTTGAAAGTAATTTAATAATAATTCAAGCTTCCGAATTCTTTAAAATTTTTGAGGACTATAGTTGTCGAAGTAAAATTTAAGCAGGTACTTATGCATAAATAAGGCACAGTGTATGCGATTGACGAGAAATCTTATACTATTAAACGAGCAATTCTTGTATAATTATTTATTTATTTATTTATATATACAGACGATCTCGGAAACCGCTCTAACGATTTCGCTGAAATTTGTTATGTGGGGGTTTTTGGGGGTGAAAAATCGATCTAGCGTAGCCTTACATCCCGGAAAACGCGAATTTTCGAGTTTTCATGAGTTTTTCTTTCGCGTTTGTAAACGTAAAATATGGTCCTTTCGCCGCGCGCGCATCGATTCCGCTTAGCTCAGTCGTACGAGGTCGGTCTAATGTACGCAGATAGATCGTAGGTGTCAGGGTTTCGAATCCCGGCCAGAAATTAAGTTTTTATTTTTTGTCTTTTTTTTTTGTATTTACAACAGTTTTTTTTATCTAAAGACGTGATATATTAAAATAAAACCGAGCGAGGCTCGGTCGCCCAGATATTAACTCCTTATTACAGGAAGATCTGTAATTCATAAAGACACATTGGACAAGGGGTTAAAATAGTTATTGTTATACAAGGGGGCAAAGTTGTATTTTAACGCCGAGTGTGGAATTGACAAACATGCAAGTGAAAGAATTCTATAGTTGAACCACGAGCGAAGCGAGTGGTTCGAGAATATAATTCTGAACTTGCGAGTTTTTTAACATACGGGAGTTCGCTCGGAAACACGTGTTTTGTATAATTCAGCGGGTAAAAACGCATTTTATCCACTAGTGGGTAAAGTAATTTGGCCTTGAATAAAGTCAAAATAACTTTAAAATTGATAAAGTAGGTGAATCTAGTAATAAAGATGATTTACCACCTGTGGAACTACTGGAAGCTGTGATATACGCATTTTTTGCGTTGTAGTTTCCTCGCTATAGTGAGGGGATAAGTTTTCTGTTACACTCGGGTGCAAATGTATTTTACTTCTCGTGTGTTAAAAAATAAAGTTCAGGATTCTATTCTCGAACCACTCGCTTCGCTCGTGGTTCAACTATAGAATCCTTTCACTTGCTCGTTTTTTAATTCCACACTCGGCGTTAAAATACAACTTTGCTCCCTTGTATAACAAATATTGCACCCGAGTGTAACAGAAAACTTATCCCCTCACTATAGCGAGGAAACTACAACGCAAAAAATGCGTTTATCACAGCTTCCAGTAGTTCCACAGGTGGTAAATCATCTTTATTACTAGATTCACCTACTTTTATAAATTTTAAAGCAGTTAATTTGACTTTATTCAAGGTCAAATTACTTTACCCACTAGTGGATAAAATGCGTTTTTACCCGCTGGTATTAAAGGAAAAAACACGTGTTTCCAAGCTAGTGAGGGGAAAATATTTTTTTATTTTACTTTTAACTTTTTTTATGAAGTCGCAATTAAAACCTTCTTTCTGAATTATTTACATTCTCATGCTAATTACTCTTTGCCCTGTATACGTAACTTTGCTTGTCTTTGTAAAAGTTGCAAGGCTGTAATTTCAACTTTTACAAAGCTTGACAAAGCCAAGCGAAGTTAGGTTGGTAACCAAGGCTACCAAGGCTATGAGACAGGGTTTTCCAGGAGGGGCATTTTCAGTCCCAGGTCCCAGATCGGAATAGTACGTTGTCTTATAACACCTGCCCAGACCTATGATTTTACACTACAGCCCTTGTAACCTCTAAAAGGAGCGTTTCTAGTACCTCATGACCATTTCTAGTACCTAAGCGTAGAAAATCCATTTTTCATCGTGACAATCCTCTCTGACAAATGAAATGAGTTTTCTGCTACAAAATTACATTGTACGACCTTAGGTATGTCGAACATGAGTGATGTTTGATTAGTAGTGTTTTCCGGGAGAGATACAGCCGGCGTACCTACCCGAATGGCAATCATCGACGCCAGACGCCGACAGAAATGCAGTCTAGCTCTGTCGCGCCAGTACGCAAGAGCGATAGAGATAGATAGCTTATCGTGAGCGTTTGTGCATTCGGCTACGCACACTGATGATATCGCGGAGGTCGCCCCTCGTACACGTCACCCACCTGGGTACCTAGCCAACATGCCAATGGTTTACGCTTCGTATTGTAGTTATCTCTCTATCACTCTTCCATAGTCATGGGACCGAAATTGTTTAATAAACTTCCTGAAGCATGGCAAAGCTTACCTGCAAGTAGGTTCAAGGGTGTGCTGTACATGTTTCTTTGTAATAAATGCTACTATAACGTTAATGAATTTTTAGATGATAAATGTATAACTTTGACATAAATACCATATTTTTTTTCTGATTTTTCCCTGACATTGCATGTGTACTTTGAATATAAATTATTTAGTGTAAATATTATGTAAATGTATTTAGTATTAAGGTAATTATTTTACGATCTGCTTTGTAAATATATTGCCAAATTATATTTCGTACGCCTACACGGCTCATCATGGCTGATATAAATAATATAACATATTGTCACCTAATTGTTACCTGTGATGACGAAATAAATATATTTGATTGATTGATTGATAGAAGTGATACAGAGGCGTTTCGCTCGCTACGGAGCGAAAATTATTGGCATCTTGACTATACTCACCCGGGTCCTAGGAATATTGTACTGTACCTAGGGTACATGGAAAACAGCGGACGAAAGTAAAACGCTATTGCATAAGTACCTACTTGTATGATGGAGATTTGTTTATAAAGTGTCTGTAGCAAATGCAACTCCATGCGTGTTGTTGTTCCTAACACTTTGCACCCTCGTTGAGTTCTGGCAAATTTAATCTCGGGCAGGTTAATCACTATTGGATCTAGTGTTCTAAGAACCAATTCATTTTTTTTTAGAAAATATTTCAATTTATACTATTGTGGAAAGGGAGACGATAGCATGGAGAAGAAAAAGTTTATCAAATTGCTTGTCTCAATTTTTTTCTTACTAAATCTGCGGTTAACCTACTGATAATCATACTTAGCTGGCCGTCCAGAGTGGAGTCGTAACGTAACTGGCTACCTATATGCTATATGCTCCAGGGGTGGAACTGAAAATTTTGCCTAAGACGCGAGTGGGCACAGTGGCGTAACAGCCACTGGGCGAAAGCGGTGTACACCTCTTGACACCCCTGGAATTTTCATACCGGTGTTGCCCTTGAGCCATCTTGGATATCGCTTTTGGTGGGGGTCCATTTGTGGGGACTAGTCACCGTCTGCCAGAATGGCCGGAGAATTGGAATCCTTTTTAATAGGCAAACGTCCGGTTTTTTATCCCATAGTCCAGTGTCCATCCTTTTCATCCAATAACCTAGTTCATTTTAGATTACATCAAGTCCTTACACCTCTGCGTGCCTGCTCCGAGACACGGGCAATGGCATCATTCGCTCGGTATACCCCTTACATTTCATTAAAGTGTCAAAAGGGACTCTTACGTGTTCACTTCGGCTCCGCGCACACCTTCATCCGGAGTACCCAATAGTTTGTAAACCCATAATTTGGTCTAGGTTAATTTAGCGTAAGTCAACAACAATATTTCCAGCATTCTTTGTTAATTTTCATAACCAACACCCAGGTATTCTATTTAAATGGTACACGTGTTAACACCCCTCAGGACGCCTGCCTCCTATACGCAGAAATGCACCTATTTTGTTTACGGATCAGGGGGGCTACCATGATGTACTAAAGACGTTCAGTTTAGTTGAGAGAAAGGGACACAGCTATAGCAGTTACATAGCTCCGTCCCTCTCTCTCAACCTAAACTGAACGGCTTATGCACGTCATGGTAACCCCCCAGTAACATGAAATTAAATTCTCTGTATAGCTATATTTTCCCATAAATCCGCCCACGTTTTGAAAAGTGTGGGTTGACTTAGCGGCACGTTCCTTATATTATTAACTATCTCAGAGAGATACTGTACTGTATAGTTAAATGTCATAACATTAAACCATGTATAAGTAGCTATTAAATACACTTTTCAGTACAGATGGTGGTTTTTTTACGCACTAGTGCGAGAAGTGGTTCATTATATGCCAGGTCGAAACTTCGGAGGGTCATCTGTACTGAAAAATGACGTACGATACACGTACGAATTGCCACTCGTTTCGAGCTTCCTTTTTTACGCACTTGTATCGTAATGTACTATTTCAGTACATATGGTGCTTTTTTACACACTAGTGCGAGAAGTGGTTCATTTCATGTCAGATCGAAACTTCGGTAGGCCATCTGGGTGGCTAGCCGAATGACACAATCGCTCACGAAACGCTCATGAAACGAAGCGCTAGTAGATATCTATCTCTATCGCGCTTGCGTATTGGCGCGACAGAGATAGCGGCGTATCGCTTCGTTTTTGGCGTCGTGAGCGATTGTGCCATTCGGCTAGCCACCCAAATCGAGACTTCGGTAGGCCATCTGTTCCTACTGAAAAACGTCGTACGGTACACGCGCGAAAGGAACTCGTAACTCGTGTCGATTTAAAACACTGCCTGCGGTCGTGATTTTTATCGCCTCTCGTTTCGAATTTTTTTTCGCACTTGTATCGTAATTATTATTGAGCTACACGTTGACAGCGGTTTTAGATGAATGCTTTAGGACTCACGGTAGACTGGGCCGGGTTCGGTTCTTCAGTTTCTATAACAATGACAAATAATTATGTGACGCTTTTAATACGCGCAAAGATCGAATGTAGGGAAAAATAACGCGCGTGTAAGCTCGTAAAAAATTAGGGAAAATAACGCGAGTGTAAATATTCTTCCCAAAGAAATCTTTTTGGAAGTTCGTCAAAAATCTATCTGGTGTAATGTCACTCAGATTATGCAGACCAATCCAAAAGAATTAAGAATACAATGCAGAAAATCAATAATAAATAGGTACGGCAAATGAAAGTATTTTGATTTTAAGTATTAGATTTCTAAAATTAAAATACTTTCATTTGGCTTTACCGGTTCAGGTAAAAATAATCAAAACCGCTCCGAGCCTCGCGTGTTCAAGTCTTTAATATTTCCCGAATATAAAATATGAAACAAACAGATAAACACCGGGTTGGAGCGCTATCACAATCCTCAAATTCGGGCGGCCTTGGCAGGCTTTTGGGGTATCTAGGTCGTGCGAAGGCGTAGGGATCGAGGACGAGCATTACGGAGTGGAGTGCCCTAGATCGGCCTAAATTACGATCACGAGCCACCACCCCTTGAGTGTGTTGTGCTACATAATCTCGTGATATATGTCTATTTATCTGGGACGACACAGGGATGACTTGATTTTGCCTACTTCGAACGTGTGTCGAATGAGTTGCGCTGATACACGGATACAAGTGTTATGGGCATGTTTGTTAGTAGGTACCAGCGGCGGTAGTTGGAGCTAATTTTGGACTCCATGAGAGTTAACATAGAAAAGCCCATAAAGTAACCAGTCAGTATATGTACCTATTAGCGCAGTTTGACGTAGACTCTCAGGCTATAGGCGTTCATCGCAAGTTCGCAACCATATCTAAGAAATGACTTTTACTTTACACTTGTTGCATAGAACCTTTTATTGTCCTAGACCTTACCATGATGATGTTTATTATTTAACACACTCGCACCTACAAAGGTGAGTATTAAATCACTTACTATTGTATTTTTAATCTATCTACAAATAGGTAACTGAAAACTCGAAGAAGCTCCAACACGTTAAAGCCATTGGGGTTAATGAGAGCAAAATCCTTGAATTTTCCGTGTGCCCAATATTCAAGTTCACTTTGAGCCCGGGGAAGCGGCCGAAGGTCGGCTGAAGGTCGTCCAAGGTCTCCGAGGTCGCGGCTTTGTCTGTCTTACATGAATAAGTCTACAATTAAACTACTTATGTAAGGAGCCTGCTACTTTGACTCTTTGCGTGAGCAGTGGGATTGTTGGAAGTCGCGTTAAAAGACATGCAAATCTAATAGTAGATTGTTAACCAAGAGATGAAAATGATGCCGTTCAGCCGAGTTAAATACTTCTTACCAGTACTCTTCAAAACCACATTACTACCTATAAACAGACAAACTATGAAAGAAACAAACTTACATACATATTCTTAATTAACTAATCGAATGAGTCAATAGCAATTTATCATAATTATTAAGTTAATACTATAATTAATTTTTAAACGTGTTTAATCGGCTAGCTTTGCATATACTACTTGTTTACTAGTTGCACCGCCGTGCCGCGCCGCGACAGAGGGTCGTATGTTATCACTATTCCTTAGTGACATGCGTCCTTCTGCCTCGTCGTGAGCCTTTCGTTACTTTTAAGTTGTTATTATTTTGTATTTAACTTTAATTTACCCACAAATTTAACAGTAAAATCAGTGTACTTTGTATTTCTATAACATTAATTAACATTAGTTAAAGAATAATGTAAACAATGACAAGGGGAATCCTGTTCCACCGTGATACAGTTTTTACTAGTACGGGGATCAGATGCCGCTTACTCAAAGTTTCATTCCAGTTACCATAAAGTTATAATTATAACTTATGTAACCGTTAAATCACGATATTTATAAGTTTACTATTAACTGTAAGCATATATGTACTACACAATGCTAAATAAAGTTATTTTATTTATTTATTTTATTATATAAGTAGTCGCTTTTGGGCAGAAATTACTGTTATTTATGGAACGAAGACTGAAATATGAGAATTGTACAATATAAAACCAAATTTTAAATACTTATCGAAAAAACCAAGTGGGCACTTAAATAAACAAACACGAACCCGAATATATAACCTCCTTCTTTTTCAGTAAAGAAGTCGGTTAAAAATACAGTGCACTGGAGCAAAATTATCATTCACCAATTACCGCATACTTTTTAGAACAACAATGATCTTACTTTCAGATAATAAGAAATGTAAATAATTTAATATCTTGGGGACAAAAGTGCGAAGCCGGTGCGGACCGCTAAGTAGTAATGTATAAGCGCTAAATGACACGTTTAATAGCGATTGCATAAGCTGACATGAATCAACAACGCAACCCCAAAATGCAGCATGGCTGTATCGAATTCAAAATACGGTACTTGCATCTGGTCAAACATAGACGTTTACGTATTATGCACTTTCGTCAGGGACATTGTCAGTTCCATTTTGATATGACGTACCTATACTATGTAATTCGTGTGATGTTCGTTGAATTGAGCTTGTTATGGTTGATTGGAAAGAAATTATGAGGTATATTATATCTTATTACTTAGTTTTCATTTTCTTATTAACTGTTATTATATTTCACATTAATATAAAATTTCATTTCATTTCGTTTATATCTATATAGGTACTGTCAGTCAGAGAAATATTGTACTCCGTGAAAAAATTTGGAACCATATAAAATTATATTGATTCTCGTTCAGATAGCGCCACCCACACCTTTGGTTGAGTCTCGTATCGATAGCGCTGACATACTTATTAGAAAATTGTAACACATCATAATACGTATATCATGTTAAGTTAAGGATATGGGGCAAATAGGCAAAACTGATGTATTAATCCCGTGTCGCGAGATGGCAGTCCACTGTTAGTCTTGTTACATTACTTTGACAGTCTTTCTCTATTATAATCCCTATCATTATACTCGATTATCTTTGCTATAAGTGCTAAGGGTATGTTTTTTCTATTTATTCATTATGAGTTATGACAAATGACATTATATAAGTAATTATTATATTAAAAAGGTAGGTACCGGGGATTCCGCGCTTGAAAAAGGAATCCCCGAGAAAGACTCAAACAATCGAATACACGTATGTATATAATAATAAAAAATGTATTTAAATCGTTATTTTTTATTGGTGGCGAATTAAACTAGCCCGAACGCCAAATTCGCCCCTGGTTACCTATCATTTTTTCCCTCGAATATAAAAAAATACAGGGAACGGAGGTATAATTGTTAGACGTCACAACCGATTTATCAATAGATCTTAAATATCGTAAAAGGGGCGGCAGCGGCACTGACGTCGGTCTTGTTTATTACCGAGGCTTCTGTTTTTGTACTCCGTTACTACATCGTCGCGTGTAAGGATGCCTAGAACATGCTTTTTAAAAGTTTTATTTATCCACGTGGAGGCTCCTGCTTTGCAAATAGCTACTAACTACGAATAAGCAGCACACATATTGAAATACTGCGGTGTACTTACTCGTAACTAAACAACACCTTAATTCCTAAAATAATCTCAAATGGCACGATTTCCAAAATTACCACACCGGTATCATCTTTTATCAAGATGACATTTGAAACGGTTATCCTGCGTCGCGTATGTCGGACAATTACGAGCACATTTTATACTACGTCGGTAGCAAATAACCGTCAGCCAGCTTGATACATACTTATAACTCCTAAGGCACTGCACCGGTGCACCCTTGCTGATCTCTGTCAACATTACTCACCGGACAATTTCGAATAGAGCTAACGTTTTCTGTAAGGTGGTGGTAATTTCCTCATTAGGTTCTGCTCTACAATAAGGATAGAGGGTCATTCAAATGCAATAGGCAGTGCAATAAGCACTCTACCTCCTGGCAACTACTAGGTATGATAAAAATGAGAACATTTGTATGAAATACGACCGTTACCAGTAACACAATTTAGGGACATAACTAAATTTAGCACAGGTCAACAGTACGTAACTGAAAAGGGTCTGTGCCTGTCTGAAACGTGTAATTGCCTGTCGTGTTCATTTTCAGTCGACTAGCTATTTAGGCCACATTAGTGTGCTGTGATTCGCCAAGTTTACCAACGACTGCGCTACCAGCCAGTACACATGTGACCCGCGATCACGTATATTGCTTACCGCGTGGAGGGTTACATTGTAACAGTGCCGAATACTGATCAGAAGTGTACGGTTTAAGAATGGTCTGGTAGGCGCGACCTTGTAAGGGCACCGCGGCTAGGATGTAGGTCAGCGGTGCCGCCCTTGACCTAGGGCGCGCCGCCCTCGGCGCCCTCCGCCTCTAGACAAGGACGGCCCAATCACTCAACTACTAGACGATAACGAGATTACCTAAATACCTAATGTGGTGTAGGCTTACTCGGTACGTAAGCGAGTTACAAAACCCCGGGGTGTCCTTTAGTAGTCGTCACCTAGTCTATTTAATTATTGGAGTAGAAAAGTTGTAAGGGGTTTCGTGGTGCGTTTATACCAGTTTTTTTAACATTAACTTATACTATTATATATTCTGTGCATTAACGTAAACTTTCGAGTGAAAAGAGTCTTGCGACAAATGATCATGTTTAATTGCCACTGCAAATTCCAAATTTAAAATAATATAAGCGCAGAATCTGTTCACCTATGTTTTTGACCTATCCCAAAATAATATGAATGTAAATAAGGTTTCAAATTTTACACCTTTTAAATACGAGTAAAGCAAAGTCTTGGTCGCGTCTGACCGAGTGACCGTGTATCTGTGTTCGCGATAAACTCAAAAACTACTAAACTAAGCTATATTAAAACAATGTACGGCGAAATTGTGTCTCACTTATAGGGCTACAAAAAGTCTGCAGAGTTAATATTAAAGTGCAATGAGTAGATATAGCGCCATATGCACTCTATACGAATTTACATTTTCAAACTTAAAGCTAAAAACTGATTGTACCAATATGAAGCCTTAGAATGATAATAATTAATAAAAAAAGCTCTTATAAATATCTATCACTGTAATAAATACATATGTACATACGCAGACGAATTCCGGAAAGTAAGTAACTGTTTGTAATATAATCGCAAACTTTTCCACTAAATTGCGAGCAAGGTGACACGAATCAACCTTGTGATCCAGAGATAAAAATATTTTTAAAGTCGATGCAATATTTTTAGTCATTATACATAGATGCGCATCCACGCCGATTGTGTTGTGACTGAGTCAACCTTCCAGAATAAGTTAAGTACGAACCGTAACTGAATCATAGCTGTGTACCAAAGTTGTAAATAACAGGTATACATAATAGGTATAACAAGATTATGACACAATTGTTATTGTCAGGTACGTTTATGCCGAATGCGTTCCGAAATTAGCGCGACTTTACAGCGACCTTGCACAAAAGTGTGACTATCGACGACGGCGCGCGGGAAATTGTTTTCGCGAATTATTCCGGGAGGTGTTAACAGAGGCGAGTAACGGGTTAGCGGCGATTATTCAGATATCACTCACACATGCGGATGTGCGAGTGTGCGCGTGACATTGAACTTCACACTTCACGCGGCGCTTGCGTAACCGGCCGCGTCTAGGAGCGCGTGAGCAATCAAGTCACTCCGTGGCGTCAATTAAACGGCTTATTGCTACATGCCACATGGAAGCGGCTTACTATCGGCTAGTCCAAAGAGCCTAGTTAGTACATTACTACATAGAGAAACGTAAAGCGAAACTGTGTCGGGGATATCGAGATGATCCGGTACCAAACTTACGTGACGATTTCCATACTTTCAAGCGTTGTCTCCATGATTCAACCGGGCTGTTTTTCCCTTAGTTTTATCTTCTTTTATCATTTGTCGTGGTCGTTTGAAGTAAAAGATGAAAACCTTTATTTACATGAACATATTTACATAATTATACAAGAAACTAAGACTAAACTTAAAAGCTAGCTAATGTCTAAAATAGGCCCTTAAGACCAATGCCTACAACAACAAACAAAGTACAATTACAAAGGATACTGGCGACATTTCCTCGCTGTATCGCAATGCTGATACGTTGTGCGAGGAAGTCGCCAGCTCTTCGGTCACCAGTTACCTCAACCAGACACTTCGCGATTTCTGTGAAAAACTTGTTCGCGCTGGGACCCCATGGACCCAGAGTTTCTACGCTCTAAAATCTTTCTATTAAAAGGTACAAAAAGGTTTGCCAAGACTTTTGTAAATAAATTGGAGTAAATATAATTATGTAAATTATTTTCAATACAACTTATACATGCGAAAAGCTACAATATTGTATACGATTAATTTTATCCTTAAGTCTGGAATTTCCTTGTCCATTTTGACCCATTGAGTTCGCATGACACACATGGTAAGTAATGCAAAATACGGTTTTGATATGTCAGTGTCAAAACCGTATTTTGCATATTTTTTATTATACAGAAATTCATATTTAAAGGGGTGAACTATGTAAGTACTAACTCATATACCTACCAAATAACACTGTATCAGTCATAAACTAGAGGAAAGCAATGTAGATAGGTATATAAATTATATAATATAATGTATGTATACCTTAAAGAGGACACCCGAAGTGTTGTATAGGGATCTTTCATAAATTACGTCACACTAAAAATCGTGATTTTTGACTCCTCCCCCACCTCCTTGTCACAGCTGGTCACATTTGTTAGACTCCTCCCTCTCTAGTGTGACGTCACATATTTTGCAAATTTACGTAGAAATTATTGAATGAAAAAAGCGGTTAGAAATCAATCTTATTTCCATTTATGTATGTACATAATAGTACATTACGATACAAGTGCGTAAAAAAGGAAAATCGAAACGAGTGGCGATAAATTAAAACACGACCGAAGGGAGTGTTTTAAATCGACACGAGTTACGAATTTCCTTTTCGCACGTGTATCGTACGACGTTTTTCAGTACAGATGAGCTTCCGAAGTTTCGACCTGTTATATAATGAACCACTTCTCGCACTAGTGCGTAAAAAAAACACCATCTGTACTGAAAAATATTTTTCACCACACCAACAGGCAAAGACTCTCTTGATACTTCAAAAACGAATGACAAAGTTTCATTTTTAACCCCCGACGCAAAAACGACGGGGTGTTATAAGTTTGACGTGTCTGTCTGTGTGTATGTCTGTCTGTCTGTCTGTATGTATGTATGTCTGTCTGTCTGTCTGTCTGTCTGTCTGTCTGTCTGTCTGTCTGTCTGTCTGTCTGTCTGTCTGTTTGTCTGTCTGTCTGTGTGTGTGTCTGTCTGTGGCATCGTAGCTCCTGAACGGATGAACCGATTTCGATTTAGCTTTTTTTGTTTGAAAGCTGAGTTAGTCGGGAGTGTTCTTAGCCATGTTTCATGAAAATCGGTCCACTATGTCGCCGTCGGGGGTTTTTTCAAAATTTTAATTTTGTGGTTAGGTTATATCTATAAGAGTGCAAAGTAATTTCATAGAAATTGTAACTTGATGTCCACAGCTGGCTGTGGCTGGTAGAATAAACATTTAAATGATGAGTTTGACTCTTAAATGTTAAAAAAATATGCATCAAACTAAATTGTTTGATGTTACGCAGCTAATATTTTCCACGTGTTGGTGTGTGTGTGACAAATTTATTTAACCTACGTGCCTTGAAACCCCCGCAACGCTCAAGATTCCACATTCTGAATAGGTCGACAGAACATTGGTATCTTATATTTATAACCAGATACAAAGTCGAAAATAGGTGATCCTGATCTGGGCCATTTAGAACATTTTTAGCCATACATGGCTTAAACAAATTTTAGTTTTTTTTTTCGACCTAAGTAATCAAATCACTCAAATATTTTTTTATGTTATTCAATTTTTAAATCGCTGTAATTTGATTTTCTTTAGACACAGATATTTCAAATTTATTTTATGTTATCATCATCATCATCATCATTGGCCACAGCATTTTTCCAGATGATAGTTGCAGCACTTGCAGCGAGTAAAGAGGTAGGTATTCTGATTAGTATGGTATACGATAGACATTTTGCAATACGAAATAAAACCAAAACAACGATCTAGAATAACAAGAGTATGCTTATCGCTTTAGTCTGAAATTTTGGAGTCTTCACCGAGAAGTTTAAAAAAAACGACGAATCAAATTTTGTCCAAAACATTTATAGCTAAAGAATGTTCTAAATGGCCTAGACTATAGGCGATAGTTTTTTCTTTTCATTTCTTTTAGCTTTTCATCCGGTTACCGAACACCCTGTATTTGTATATGTTTATGAGGTTTTCATAAAGTAACAGTTTAAAGTTCGTGTTTTAACCCTTAGATTATGATAGTTTTTGAAATGTGACGTCACGAAATTTAGGACCCCTCCCACCCCCTTGTCACGCATTGTCACACTTCGTCGACCCCCTCCCTCCCCCTTAACGTGTGACGTAATTTATGGATGAGCTCTAATGACACTTCAAGGAGACACCGTCATTATGTTTTTTAATTATTTGTATTACCTACAGAATGTCACTTCAGTGTCATTGGATGTCCTAGTAATATAAAAAATAGACTTCACATTATTTACATAGTGTGAAGCAAACTTGATACCTTAGCCCAATAATATGGCATTTAACATATTAGAAGTATGTAAAGTCCAAAAAAGTATAAGAACTAGACGCCAAAGATGTCGCGAGTCTGACTGAACTTAAAAAATTGCATTCTTTTGTAAGTGTGAGTGAGCTTAAATACAATTATTTGTCCACGTTCGTTTTATATGAAAATAAATGCAAGTTCATATGCTGCCAGTTTATATTTTAAATGAAAAATTATTAAAATAAGTATAGGATAACTTAGGCGCCTAGTGTATTAATTAAAAAGATTCTACTGCCAGAACTTAACTTCAGCTGGCAAACGAGACAAAATTACTATGAACATCTCTATTACTAAGAATTGTTCCTCATTTTTTTAGCGCCACCTATTAAATACTATCATAACTATACTGTTGATGCCTACATTTTTTTTTGTCTTCAAAATGTATATTGACGTGATATTATGATATTAAAATAAAAAAGCATGTCATTTGTTCTTATAAAAAATAAAAACACGCCAAAATATTTAGGGAAAATATGATTTTGGCCACTTCCAGGCTGTGAAACAGCGCCATCTATTTTTAAGGCCCATACATTTCACGGGTACGCTTTTTTGTATGGGCTTTGTCTGTCCCGTATTATATATACTTATATGGCCCTTGCTACAAGTAACCTATTTTGAGCAAACTCAACTATCGCATCATAAGGTCAGCTATTAGCCTATTAAGGAAAGAAAGTAGACATTCAGTGTAATCGCAGCCAAAGCGGCCCCACGTGTAATTTCGGCATTGACACTGACACTGGGCGTGGAGGCCGCCTCCCGACACAGCGCCCTAATAGTCTTGTCGTCGCTTCTTATCTATGTTCTTTTAAATGAGACTTGGCAATCGTATGATTTATTGACTCATTTGTTTAACGTAGCTTTTAATTTTTCAGTAAATTTTCAATAAATTAACGCTGATATTCCACAGTGCGATTGACATGTGAACCAATGTATGTGTCTAATATTTAATTTGTATTATTTATCGTTTGTGTCTTGTTTTGTATTTTATAGTTTCACAGTGCCTTGATGTAAACTGTAATGCTGTGTTACTTTTTGATTAAATAAATAAATAAATTATTATTATTAGGTAAAACTCCATTCAATAATCATTAGTATAAAATCCCAGACAAAATTTAGAAAACATTGAAAATAACGGGAAATGTAAAAGAAAACACATTTCTCTATTTCCAGATAATTTGAAAAGTCATAGCGTATTTAAAGAAAATTTACATATAAACGATGCGCTGTCATAGCTAGGTCACACGCCATTTGGGCAAACGAAAGCATGGGACAGGCAAATGTGAAGACAAATTAGCGTACGTCAACGTCACGTCACGTCAACAGTGCACCGTGACAGATGACGGAGATGACCGTGTTGTACCGCCATGACATCTCGAATAACTTATCGTGATTTCACTTTTTCGTGAGAAACAACTCTCGCATTTGCTCCAAATCTAACCTTCAACATACGTAAATAGGTACACCTATTGTAAACACATAAGTAGTTGTATGTACTTAGAAAAATTGGCGCGCCATTCTGATAAACGTCATTTGTTTTTCGACATTATTTGACTTTAAAATAAAATTGTTTAGGTACATTGTTATGTTGATAAATATATTTTCCCCTCACTAGCTCGGAAACACGTGTTTTGTCCTTTAATACCAGCGGGTAAAAACGCATTTTATCCACTAGTGGGTAAAGTAATTTGACCTTGTATAAAGTCAAACTAACTGCTTTAAAATTGATTAAAGTAGGTGAATCTAGTAATAAAGATGATTTATTACCACCTGTGGAACTACTGGAAGTAGTGATAAACGCATTTTTTGCGTTGTAGTTTCCTCGCTATAGTGAGGGGAAAAGTTTTGTGTTACACTCGGGTGCAAATGTATTTTACTTCTCGTGTGTTAAAAAACTCGCAAGTTCAGGATTCTATTCTCGAACCACTCGCTTCGCTCATGGTTCAACTATAGAATCCTTTCACTTGCTCATTTTTCAATTCCACACTCGGCGTTAAAATACAACTTTGCCCCCTTGTATAACAAATAACTATAAATAAAAGGTGATTTTAAATAATAATTCCATTTTTGATATACATACTTTATTTTTGGAAAAAATATTAAAAATAAGTTCGTCAGTTATGCTGTTTTTGTAAAATTTTGTTAGTTATGTTCTTTTTGTTAGAAAATAAAACAAGTTTCTATAGAAATTATGTTTTGTATTCTATCATTTATCTTACTAAACTAGTGGATCTACTTTAATCTTCACATCCGCTGCTGTTGTCATCGTTATCTACCTCCAGAGACGACGATTCTTGACACGTATTATACAAAATTGATTGGTAGAATTGATGGCTCGATGGTTTGACCAAAACCTGCATCAATTTTCAAGTCGCCTATATACTACTTTGTGAGGATTAAGGGGAAGTGAAGACTCATAAGCACGACATCATTTAAAATTTTAGCAATATTCTTTAGGGTAAGACTTTTCAACGATTCTGGGGATGAAATGTTATTTCCACTCATTTTTAAGATGTGAAAGAAACTTCTGGATAGGTTACGTACATCAAACGCGATAGTTTTGTTTCCATTTTTAGGGTTCCATTTATTTATGTTATATATCAACGGACATTACATAGAAAAGTCATTAAAGCTAATAACTACTCGTATGGATTCTAATTCGCACTGTACGTACTTATGCATAGTCTCTGGCCTTTAGAATAAGACGGCCTTGATTCTAATTCGCCGGTCAATACGTTTAATTTGCGAGGAGATTCCGCGACGACAGCGCTGTTTTCCGCTCGTTTTAACTTTATTTATTATTATTTTATTTTTTTTATTTCAAAAAACTTATGACTATATTACATTTTTTTCTTTTCGCCAAACTGGAACCAGTTTGTTGGCGAATAGTGTGTTTGTTGCTGTGCCGCTTGCGCCTGCGCACCCATGGCCATCTGTCGCTTCCGCGACTTCAATGCTACAAGATCTTCCAATGCTGTATCATTTCAATCATCTTTACTGGTTCCTCATCAAAAACAAAATATGATTTCGTGGAACTTTCTAAAACGTGGCAGCTTTTAACTAAGTACTTTTGAGGTTATGTAGGTACCATGTGGTTGCCTCAAATATTATTCGAGGGGTCCGAGTAAGCTAACACACGTTCGAACCCAATAAAGAGGAGACTACTTGGTGGCCTCTGCAAATAATAGCAATAAAATGGCACCTCCGGGTGACGCAGAGCGGCGAGCGGAGCGGGCGCGGGCGGCGCTCGCCTATCTGACTGTACAAATAGCTGAAACCTTGAGATTCGGCTCGCGCGACAAGGTCATTGCGCGAATCGTTATCAGCGTGACGTCAGCTCGTGACCTCCGCGCGACCTTCGCCGAGGTGCCCGCGACCAGATAGCGACCGATACCGCAATGAGGAGCAAATGTGCTACACTTCCGCCTACCGGACTCTGATTAAACAACACCACGAGGCCAATCTAAACGCGAAAAATTATACTTCTAATTGTTATAATTAACTGAGGATGTTTAAGTATTTATAGGTGTATAAAAATTTCGCCAAGGATAGAATACAGTTGCAGATGATGACATCAAGTGGTATTTGAGCGTTGTTTTTACCTAGATACATTTTACAGCGAAAGAACGCGGTTTCAGGCGCTGGCACGCAGCCAGAAACAGAACGTCGATCGGAATCACTTTCCGCGCCATACATACATATTATTGCTCCGCAAATATATCGACCTTGTGTGTTCATGGCCGTGCAAAAATATCAACTTGACATTCTAAACGATTTCCCGATGTTTAAGTTGCTAACCAGGAAATCGAGTAGCATTGGCCACGCCTGTGCTCTTCGAGGCCGCGCAAAGATCATGCTCGAGCTCAGACTACTCAGTTACCCACTCACTAGGCTCAGAATGCCTAGGAATTATTTTAAGACTTTGTATATGCTTGTCTGAGAATCTGAGATAAGATAATTTGAAATGCTGTGTGCCCAAAAACGTGACATGATTTTTATAAAAACGAATTTGTATGTAATGTTTAATTTATTTTATGTCTCAATTACCATTATTGTAAGTAATATATTCAAATAATAGGTATAAAGCGTACGTATTTAACGCAAATAGTTCAACTTACTCAATAATCATGAGTCTATAAAAATAAGGGGAAAAGACAGTTGAGAATACTTCTCATTCGCCCCGAATGGTAAACTCATATCACGATCAGAATTACAAATCATGTTAGCATACTTGTACCTAGGTGTCCTAGGTAATTGTTCATATCCCATTGTATGGCGAATTGGCGATCAACTAAATTACCATGGGATGGGATTACGTTACATTTTTAAGTTAATTTTCTACTTAACCTGAAATAAAAATGACCAGATATTTATTTTAAACTTTATTAAATATCATCATCTTCTCATGAAATATAATAAGAAATAGTACGAAGTATAAAATGTTTTAATCTAGTTCACAATAGTGTAAACAAAATAGACTTGAGTACCTAACTAGATCGTACGCTACTTGTAAACCTTATGAATGTAGCGCAGTAAGTAAACGAGAGTACGTTTGGACGGGGCGCGGCGCAGGCGCGCACGGCCTGAATCCCAATACGGGCACGCGAGAGAAATCTCCGCGCGCACCTGGGACCGAGAGAAAGGACCACAACCCTGTGCACCCACGATTTCATAGAAATAAAAATCATTTATTCGTGACAAGTGACAACAAATTATTTACACATAACAAAAAGATAGATAGAAAGTCACCTCGTTTTACTTACCGTAAAACGAGGTGGCTTTAAAACGCAGGGGCGAGTTTGAAAATTACATTTTAAAATCATACTGTAAGTTAATTTGTGATTTTCTAAGGTAGATTTACAGCAATATTTATTGGTTTAACTAGTTACACGAACAGTTTCAGTAAATAATGAATAACGGTCATTAAGTACCCTTAAATCGACAAGGAAAAAAAATCTCGAAAAAATGGGGTTGCGTCTGTTTTTTGAAGTTATTATGTGATAATTAATTGTAGAAAAATCATAAAAAATATATATTTATAATAGTTTTGAAAAAAACCTATGTCAAGTATGTTGGACACTGCCAGGTTTGCTGTAATGATGGCGTCAGGATGGAGTTAGGAGAAGACGTGCAGTATTTTGGACAATGCCGAGTATACGATATTTTATCCGCATACGGTTTTTTTTATCAAATTATTTTGTTTTGCTAATTATAAAACACTTGTGTTTTTCCATAAGAACATCCTGTAATAAAAAATATATTGATATAATAAACTTGTGTCATCCAATTTTTTTGGGAGATAATTTCATAGCTTTTAAGGTGATCATATTTTTCCAGTTATTGACACATATATTTAACATAAAATTAAACGAGCCGAATGTCATAAGAAACAGTAACGTAGAAGCTATTGTTTGTATTATAAGCATGCATTTATCAAAAATTTCATAAGAAACTGTAACGGACTAATAGGAAAGTACTCAGTAAAAAATATTTTTTTTTATCCATTTGGCTCAATAACCTGTAGTATACCAAATAACGAAATGTTGAGGTTTTGAAATATCTAAAAATCATATATTATTGTTATTTACAATAAAAAATCATAAAAAAAGAATTGTTTTTAATCTTCGTTTACTTGGCAACGTCCAACATACTGGACGTAGCAAAAGTATCGTGAACTTGACAACGGGTAAAATACTGCACACTGCACTTTTCAAGTGTCTAATACCCATAAAACAACACCTTTTCGTGTTATTTAGACTGTGACTTATTAAATAATTATTAACATATTATATATTTTAACGCTGCATAATACTGTCATACAAAAAAATAAAAACAGCTAGCAACGATATCAGTCAGTCGGATGCTTCCTAGTAAGGTCTGTGTTCTGTAGGACTTAGACACAAATATTAGGTCTCCACTGGTATCTAATATTTTTTTATTTACTTAAAAATAACTAAGGATTCACTTACGCTGCATCAAAAGTATTGATATGCTTTAATATTCGGTGTAGAATTTTTTACTTGGGATGTCTTGTATAGTGGACGTTGTCGATTTAAGGGTTAAGGCCGTACAAAAACCATCAAATTTTCCTAAAGCCACCCCGGTTGACCGCACATACATATATTTGCCACGAAATGGTTAAGTTATGAATAGTTTTGTTAGGTAGTTCCTATTTTTGAATAAGTACCTATATTATATTATTGACTTGGGCAGAAGATAAGAAAAATCTCAGGCACGCAGCCAGATGAGACCTAGAGAAAGGACCTGTAAAGAGAAAAGGATCTAAATCTTGTGACGACCTCTCTTGTGTGTATAATATTTAATAATCACGTAAAATATTTCTATTTCCGGAAAAATGTCTACTAGAGTACAGATAATAATCTGAAAATATTAGAATAAGGACTCGCATGAAAAAAATAACAGGTGTTCTATGATTTATATTAAGTAGGTATCACATTTCCACAAAAGGTTTTACCGTATTGAAATACAAAAAAAACTAATCAGAATTATTTTATTCATTTCATTACGGATAGGTATGCGAGAGAAATCTTAGACAACGCTTGTGCAGCGAGCGAGATCAGACCGGCGAGAGAAAGAACCCGAATCCTTTAGTAGCACTTTCGGGGAAACTATGGACCTATATTACATTAATATAAGTATTCGTAACTTACTTCGGTATTTGTCGTAGATAAAACTTTTTGCAATTTAATAAATATATAATAATAAAGGCACCTAACCCTGCCCCGCTGCTGGCGGCACCCTAGGTTAGGTTTTTTATAATGTGTTTATATATTTTGTAAGTCGTTTTGTATTTTACTTTTATAATCATATTATAAAAATACCTAGCCTAAGAAGGAAAATAAATACTGAGAATAATAAAAGGCACCTAATAAACCTAATAAAAAAATAAGGTACCTAATAATAAAGGCGATATTTTTAAATACCTACTTAATGTCTTCCTGAACAACTTTTGATTCGGCTTTTGAATTTATTTAACGTTTCTCGTTAATTTAAACATTAACCCCCTTATTCATAAACGTACTCTAAAGTTATCAAGCCGATAAAGTTCGTTTGTCCCTTTCCGACGTATTGGTGTGATAGAAAAGGACAAACGAACTTTATCGGCTTGATAACTGAGTACGTTTATGAATAAGGGAGTTAGGAGGTAAATATTTAATAAATTAGGCACTAATTTCAAATAAACTACAATGTACTAAAAGTATAGAAATCATATTCATATAGGTACCTAGTATGTGTGCGTGTATCATATAGGTAACTATGTAAAAATCAGAAATTTGCTTCTACGTCGATATCTCTAAATAATAAATCGGCATATCGATTATAAATAGGGATGTAAAAGTGGATTAAGTAGGATTAAAGGTTGTATCAATTGAGCAACTATTTGTTGGCCACTAGGGCGCACCACATGTGGTCATATTGCGAGCGATATCGCCTCAATTTCTCCGCACGAGGGCGTACTTGGTACCTTCGTATAATCGCCGGAGAAAACGGACGGATACTGTCATCGCATTCGTGGCTCGACTGACTTATGACTTAAAAAATCTACATACAATCATCTGCTATGTAGGCCAGGGCAGTGGGCCGTGAGCCACGCGGCGCGAGCCGTCTTCATGCTTCGCTTCAGCACAGGCACATATGCCTTATTAAGATATCTTCCAAATTATATATGGATTTCTCTCAAGTCATCTCAATCATCCAATGACAGTGAAATTCAAAAATATGCGGACAAAGAGAATAAGAATTGGTTTACTGGAATGAATACTTCTAATAACGGAGTCCTCAAGTACTCAATAATGACAGAAAAATGCAAATGTTGATCGTCAACGTTGTGGATAAGTAGGCTTGAGCAAGTGGCGCTGCACTTGCGACATACTTTCACGGTATGTATTTAATGTATTGCATCGCACCGAGCTCCCAATTTCTCATATTTCCGCGCAACACGAGCGGTGTTATTTTCGTCGGTCGCCGACCTGCATTTGGGTTCAACTCACGGCCATTTGTTTTCCCGATTATTTTGTCCGCGGTTAATTTATTCTCTGTGGAACCAAACGTGACAATTCGACAAACGGGCGCAATGACCGTCTCACGATGGGTATTTACAGAATTAGAGTCATTAAAATAACACTTTTAAAACGAAGCGATTAAGAATCAAGACAATATTTCAACAGACAATTTATAATCTGTCTAAACTAACAGATTCCTTCTCAGAAATTTATAACACGAGATGTTTTTATGAGGAGGGCTTTTTTAATGATTATTCTTTAAAAGTTTTTGTGTTACTAATTTATTAAAAGAATATCACATGACGTACTATACAATACACACACAGAACACATAATTCAATAACATCATCTACATCAAAAACTGAAAAGTATACGCATACAAGTAACACATTCGAGGACCATGTCTAATTTATGTCTGTTAATCTCGGAAGTGGGATCATATTTATGTACACAAACCATTAAAATCAATAAATTTTTCCATTAAAAATGGAACATGATTTCTCTGAAATAATTTGAAGTGTGAATACTGGGTACCGATATCATCGTATCAAGCGTCTGTTGACAACGTGTTCACCTGAAGTGTGTGCGAAAAATCAAGGTGACAGTTGATATAAGCTCTAAGAACAAACAGTAAGGTACATCCAATTGGTTATCATTTTCGAGGTGGAGGTGGAGTTAATAAATTGGAGTTTGTGAAAGGAAATCTGGGAAATTAGAATAGAATAGATACATTTTACAAATGCAGGTAACTTTATTCGCATTTGAATATTAAATGCAGGGCATCTAATAAGGTAAAATACCCCATAATGGACGGTGATGCCATTATGGACAAAAAAACACAAATCCTTAAAAATAAGTATCTAAAATACGTTTCTAAAAACTGACGGCTATGTACCATAAACTAGAGTTGTAGAGCTGTTTAATTTTGAAGTTTCAATTAATAATCTTGAATGCGTTTTACTTACTGCATTAAGCATGAGATAAGGTAATAAAACATACTAGTTTGTTGCTCCAAAGATATAAAGAAATGATGTTATTTTGCAAGTGTCCATTACTGGACCCGAAAAACTGCCTACCTCCTATGATGGACAAGGAACAATTTACAAAACCAAAATTTACAAGAAACAATCCTATGTTAAAATAACCCAAACTAATTGTATTTATGGTGTATAAAAATGACTCATTGCGTATCAGTTGGCTTTAAAAGTAAAATTTTAAACTTATTTCACTGTCCATAATGGGGGATCCATTACTGGAGAACTGCCGTCCATAATTGGAGAAAAAACACCTAGTTTTAATTTGTTAACTATGAAGAAACCAATAGGAGTATCTATTCTGCAATACGCTTGAAATGTAGAAGAAGGATAGGACATTCAAGATTTAACACGCTTGGCGGTAGAATTTTTACATTTATCAGTGAAATATCAAAAACTGGCGAATTTTTTTCTTCAACTGTCCATGATTGGGTTCGTCACCTTATCGTTAATAGCTTTGATAAGTTAGGGTCAAACATTATTATTTATGTGAATGTTCGCGTAAAATTAATGGGACCCACATATAGCGGTAGGTACCGTGAAAGCATAACACAGGTAAAATTTCTCCAGAAGATTCAATACAAAGACAGATATGTTAATCCTATTTTAGAACAATGTCACCTTTATACTTTTGTTGCACGTACACATTGTAAACATACCTACTCATGTGTTATTTTGATTCAACTTTACCCGTAACTCTGACAGCGCAAATTCTGTTAGTCAGCAACGAAGAGAACATTGTTTTTCCTGGGATCACTCAGAGGAATGCATCGGATCGGTGAGATAACAACACAAACTATAATTAAGACGATTTTTTTAGATTATTCCATTGTTAATAACTCTAAAGTTATTTTAGTTATTTCTTATTTGTATGACTTTTTTTTTTTTGTTACCTATTAATTTGTTTCAATATTACTTAGGTGCTTCATTGATCACTATCACTACGCTAAATGCAGTAAGTCTACGTAGGCACAATTAAAGTGATCATCAAAAATGTACCCCGAAAACGGCGAAGACCGTTTTTCTGACATTAACTTGAATGTTTGCAGAATTTCTTCCTAAAATATAAAGTAATTCGCTTATATTCTTTTGTTTACAAATCTTTTATTCAGCGGTCAATCTTAACTGCAAAAGTATAATTACACGTAACAACAACATACATTTAAGTCGGCACTATTCCTAAAGATTCTAACATTCTACAGGGTGGAAAAATCGAATGCCACATGGATGGCAACTACCTTAAATATTGTAAATAGCACATTTTGTGTAAGGGAGACTTTCCTTTGTTTTTAAAAACAATAAATTCTGCATTTAAGGATTTATGAAAAATCGCTTGCCTTAGTCGGGACTCGAACCGGTCAAATGTGACAAAAAATAACGTGCCGTATTTTATGATGCAGATTGAAAGGGTTACTGATAAGGTTCATTTTTCTCTAAATAACAAATACAATCAGAATAACGGAAGGCCATGAAAATTTGGCACATTATTTGGCACGTTATTTTTTGTCACATTTGACCGGTTCGAGTCCCGACTGAAGCAAGCGATTTTTCATAAATCCTTAAATGCAGAATTTATTGTTTTTAAAAACAAAGGAAAGTCTCCCTTACACAAAATGTGCTATTTACAATATTTAAGGTAGTTGCCATCCATGTGGCATTCGATTTTTCCACCCTGTATACCTACCTAATAAAGATCGATTAGTAGGATCCTCTCCAAAAATACAAGTAAACTGCAACATTGTTTTGTCTACAAAGCTGACAGCTACTGGTCGGTCACCGGTCTCCAAGGACTCAGTAGCTGACATTGACTCGGGAGGAAAGACATGGCTCGTACGGCGTAGAAGCGGTTATCGCCGCCACGTGACCACACGTGGGGCGCCTCGTGTGCAGCCACCGCACATGTGCAGCCGGTTGGGAGAAATGACTCAGGCACTGAGGCGGCGTGCCTGATGCTTAGTTGCCTTGAGAATCCTTAAAGGTGACCAGAAAGATTGCCTCTCAAATTTTGTAATGCGTCTCTCATGTACTATTTCTTTTTCTTACTTATTAGTATTACATGAGCTAAATATGTATTATTTTCATGTAGAGGTATGTATGTACATTTCAAACGATTACATAGGTATGTATGTAATGTCACTAATGTCTACTCATGAGATGTTAGAAGTAATACCCAAAAACACGGTCTATAGGTACTTTTATTACTCTGAGGAAAATAACCTCATATTTTACAAACTCCAAAAAGAGTAGGTTTTTAAATCTTGGAAACCCAAAAAACAAAGTTTCGTAACTGAAATCATGCTGATATTGCCTTATTTCTATGTTTACAGGTTTTGCCTGACGCAAGCTGAAGAAAATACCTAATTTTCTACCGCTATTTCTAAACGAGTGCTAAAAAAATTTGGCACTGAAACGCCGGTGTTATTTCATTTTAAACAAGGTTGCTAATACCTTCAAGGCGTCCTTTTTTAAACCGACTGTTTTTTCGCAAAGAGTGGGCAGATTATTTACAGCTGCGATCCACGAGTGATTTACTACATTACATACGCAACTAGTCGTAACTACGTATGTACATACACGTTTACAGTGTATACGCGTGTATTATAGTACACAAGGTCGCAGCGTGTTTCATAGGAATCGTTAGCAAGCGAGAACAATATCGCACAGACAAACGGGTACGGATTTCAGAGAACTGTTGCTATCAAATGTCAACCTTAGCGCGCGCACGTGGTATAACCTAAACATGTATTGAAACCTTTATTTACTTTAATCACAAGTAAAACTAGGTAGTTTTAGTGTGGGAAGTATATCATAATCAGTGTCTGTTGTAAGTGGGAAAATAATTAATGACACTCTGAGAAATTACTTGTTTTTGTATCCATTACCTTCGGGGTTTTACAATTGTGTAAGTGTTATAGTGTTACGTTACGACTAATAAGTAATAATCTATGACCTATCTATCAGTGGTGGATTCACAAGTAAGTGGACTACGTTCTTGATATTGGTTAAAAATTTAATCTACTCGTAATTTTTTCCATTCTAAAAATTTACTTATATGTTGGTGTTGTACTTATTTATTATAGTCAATTTCGGTGAATAAACACAGGAACACAGGATATATTTCATAAGTATATTTCTCGTAAAGCAATTGCATATAAATAAGTATTATATATTTTCTTAATAACATCAATTTAAAATGGAAAACATTGCACCAAAAAATGTTAAGACTTGCTGCGCAATTTGTGACCATAATCGGCGCGGCCGTTAACTAGGGAATGGTAAATCATCTGGTATTTTAGAATCGGCACTAACACGGAAGACTATTTCAAGAGTCAGGGTCAGGCGCTCAGTCGCCTGCGCCCGCGCCGCGTCACGCGCCGTGTCGGGTTTCAGCAACTCGAAGCCGGTCCAACCCCAATTTCAGAACATCATTGAGCCATTACGATCTATGAGCTGCAGGAAACCGTTAACTGTAACCGGATCGGAGATTTTTGTGGATACGTTTTTAATTCGTTATCGATAATGCTTAGTCCGTATGGATTCATACCGAAAACCAATCTCCTTCATTTCTCTTGGATAGCGAGACATATCATAACAAATATGCGCCAAGTTCCTATGTAAGGACACTCAACGTCAACGTCAACGCATCCAAATGCTATATCATGTGCAAGGATCGGACAAACGCCCGTCATTTCGAAAATGTAACCCTGTTCCGTACAGCAGAGACTTCCCTATGTTAATAAAAAAATTGTAAGTGTTTTATAAATTTATTGGACCATATAATTTATATCCAGTGACAAATTAGTTAATGATTAATATTACGAAAATTACTAGAGCCAATAAAATAGAATGACCAAAAACGGCCTTTTTTTTCTAAATTTTCAGGTGTGATATAACGACGTGAATTGGAACATTTAACGTTGAAAAAGTCCGTTCACAGTCTACGGACGTCATAGGGGCATATTAATCGTTGACATTGTATATTGTTCTCCCAATATGATTGTGCCTCCGAGTTAATCATGAATTTGTTTTCAAGTGATGGAAAGAGTCTATTAAAAAGCGGAACCTCGATTTCAAAGATATTTTTGAAATATCTTATATTTGACAATTTTGAGTTGTTCTTAATGGACAGAATTTTTTTTCGATAAATCTAGTTAATAACACTTGTATATTTAACTGGGGAAAATTCCCAAGTTGAATTGCGGAAGGTTTTTTAAACCTTTCCATTTTAGCAAATTTTCGCTACCGTATCCTCTTAACTGTAACCGGATCGGATAATTTTTTGTGGATACGTTTTTAATTCGTTATCGATCAAAAAATGCATTAGTCCGTATGGATTCATACCGAAAACCAATCTCCTTCATTTCTCTTGGATAGCGAGACATATCATAACAAATATGCGCCAAGTTACTATGTAAGGACACTCAACGTCAACGTCAACGCATCCAAATGCTATATCATGTGTCCGTACGTATGTACGTACTTTTTAAGATACCTACTTGTAAATCAGAAAAATGATAAAATATGTATTTAAAAATAAAAACAAAATACTCTAATGGAAAATACCTAGAACGGTTCTCATATTATGAGGTAAACAATAACAAGTGATTTTTCCTGAGCAGGAAGTTACATTATGACAATTAATATTTCCAATGAGCTCGCGGTTTACAATGTTACATTACGAATGGACAATAGTAGATATTTCTCAATGGCGCGACAGAGCAGCGCGTATCGTTTACGTTTGTCTCGGAGAAATGCCATTGATTACTGATATAGTATTTTATACAATCGTGATATAATACAAAGCTTTTCAGTCGAGTACCATGTTTAGGCCACGAAGCTTGCTGAGTGGCCTAATAGTACGGTACGAGAGTGAAAAGCTTAATTATATCACTATTGTATACAATACTTTTTCTACGAGTCATCATCTTCATCATCAATGGACGGAAATATCATCATTCATGCAAGTTAAAATTAATGTTAATAGAGTCGTTCACCGTTGTATCAACATCGAATTACCTAGCAACCAATTGTTTGTAATAACCGTCTCTGATTGGCCGATAACGCGACAGATAAAAAAAATGTGTTTCAGGTGCAGGAAAATTTGCCAGGTATCGCAAATTAGTATAGAAATTGTATGAAGTTCTATTTTTGAAATTATTACAGTTAACTAAAGTCAACTATTATGAGCTTATTATAATTGAGTCGGAACTGCCATAGAGTATCCAACACTGAAAAGTTAGCACTTACAGTTTAGTCTGTGGTGTCCTAATTGACAGATTACAGTCGACAAGTCGAAAAAGTACATTTCGTACCCTTAATCATGTTTTACGGACTTCCGGTTGGGACGCCATCATAGCGGTTTCGTGTCGTGAATAATTTATTTTTCTTTTACTCATTAATGTTGTTTAAAGTGTAATATTGATAGCTTATTATGCAGTAAACTAATGGTGTAGTGAGAAGCTGATGAAGAATTGTTCTCGAAACGCGTTTAGCCTCTTTTTTGTCGTAAACGGCCGGTAGTCCACGTGCTCTTGTAAAATCTAGCTATCAATTTACAAGTGCTAAGTCACCGTACAATGTCGTACTTACCGTACAAAAATTACCAATATTAGCTCATATCACCTTGACACTGGCGAAATAGTCCCAATGGACTGAAGCCATTTAATTTTAAAAACTGAACTGAATCATGTTTTACAAAAGACTCGCTTATATTGACAACATTTATACCAAGAGAAATAAAAATATAAATAGCCGCATCTTAATAAAAGTAATTAAAGCTGGCGTAGGAGAGGAAAAGCTGGAAAGACTCCCCCGACAATAGGATGAACCTTAAGTACATAATGATGACCTAACTTTTGTGACAGCAACATCGGTATGAAATTAATAAGTAAATAACAATAATAAGTAATGGGCCACGTGTACTGTACGTAAGTAAATCCTCATTATTATTGATGTTTTTCTTTTCGATATCTTTATGAATGAATTTTATTATAAGTAAGTACTTTGTATTTTGCAGTGTGACTTTGAAATCACTGTAAGTACGTTCTTCAGACATTTAACCTTTACAGGCCTAGAAAGGTCGTAATTGTAATCTAAAAGTTACTGCGTAGGTACCTAAGTACTAAGACAGCCTAAGGGCGGCCTTCAGATTTTATTAGTAACAGTACCTATTCGTTACAGTCAACTTGAGATTGATTTACCTATATACAATTATGAAACAATGTTGGTAAATGTTTCAGAAAGCAACACTGGCTTTTCTCTTTACTGTATTTCGAAAACATCAGCGTTTTGGATCGTACAGCTGCCGCTACTTATATAAGTCCGCTCATTTATTAACACAATGTCCTTAAAATTTGTGTAAATATGAATTACATAACACGAAGTTAGTGCGAATTTTCGCAACGATCATGTGTAGGTCCGTAGGATCCGTCCACAACTCAATGAGCCAATTTTGTAGTTGAGCATAATTTTAGCACACAATTGACAAGATCGTCGGCGCCGGTTTCTCATCTTCTTGTTCGGCCGACTGACCTCAACCTGCAGCCATTGATGCGAAGGCGACCTATAGAGATGGTAATAGACAGGAAGCCCAGTCAATGCCAGAAGCCCAAGATGCTCGCACATTTTTACCTTATTCTTATCTCTCTATTCAGATAAGCCAGTTTGCATTACAAAACCATTGTGATTTAAATACCTACGTATAAGACTAGTAAGGCTGAGATCATCTCCAGACTTTAAAAATGAAACCAAGGTTAATGCTAATATAAATTTGACCTTAGGTTTTTGCTACATTTGGCGTTTTTTTTTTACGTATACTTTACATATAGAACGAGTATATGTGCCATGTAGTAGTTAGCATTATATTGATTGACTTGCGTTACCGCTTTTAAGTAAATAGGTAAATATATACCTATTTAATTTGTGAAGTTTTTTTTTATAAGTCTTAGGTTTAATGTTATTTCGGTTTCAAAGTATAACTACAGTTATGAGTAAAAGTAATAGATTTTCGCGAATGGCTCCGATCGTCACATCATTTGTTACAATTTAACGTAAAGCCGTTTACTAGTTTAGTAGGTCAACAAAATAAAACAGAACGAATATCAGATTGTTCACATCTGGAAGTAATTTATCAGTGCCGAACGGTCAGGCAGTTGAAAGCCGAGCAGCGCAGGTGAAGGTGCACCTGATGGCGAGACACCTTTATTGCACTTTCGAGAATAAGGTCACAGGGCTACAAAGAACACCCAAGTTCGCAATTACGGGCATATTTCTCTTTTAATGCTTAATTGATTCACAACTCCAATTAATGCTTAATTGATTTGAAATTATAAACTTTATTCCTTAATTCTAGACAACAGCAGAAAATATTACATAATATATTTTACTACGATGAACTTAGCTCTGGTAGCCTAGCGGTAAGACGTGCGACTTTCGTTCCAGAGGTCGCGGGTTCGAACCCCGGCTCGCACCAATGAGTTTTTCGGAATTTATGTGCGTAATGTCATTTTATTTGATATTTGCCAGTCGGTTTTCGGTGAAGGAAAACATCGTGAGGAAACCGGACTAATTCCAATAAGGTCTAGTTTACCCTTCGGGTTGGAGGGAGATCTGATGGCAGTCACTTTAAAAACTCAGTGCCTGCGCCAAATCTTGGGATTAGTTGTCTTCACCCTATAGACAGGACCCCAGGCTGACAGATATTGTGGTAAAAAATGCTTTCAGGGGATAGGACGCAAGGAGGACGATGATGATGACTATGATGAACTTAATTTAACTCATGCCTTTTTATGGTGCTCCGATGACAGATCTTGCTCACTCTTTTTTTTGGTCTTCACCCTATAGACAGAAGCACAGACAGAAGTGACAGATATTGTTTGGTAAAAATATTCTTTCAGGGCAGATAGGACGCAAGAGAAAAAGAACGAATGCCGGACGAAGTTACCTACGTGTACGTATTCACGAGAAAAAAAAATTAAATAGCCGCATTCTATCAAAAAATTTAAGAACTGGCGCAGGAAAGTAAAGCTGGAAACTATGCACCCGGGAAAAATAGTACCTAGTACCCTTAAGTACAAGATAAAGACCTAACTTTTGTGAAAAATTATAAACATTCCATCCAGACTTTTACCTTAACAACTCGAAGGACGAACCCTTTGAAGGTTGAAATGCCTCAATAATGAGGTTATTATATTCTAGCCTCAATTAAATCATTGACACCGTGTTTATCTCGTGCTTCCCTTTTGCTCAATTCAGAATTATGTGCATAATGCAAGCTCACGTCGGCTGGCCTTGTATGCTTGTAGGAAGTGACTGTGTTGTGTAGTATTAAGATGTAAACTAAGAACTGCTTTACAAGAAAATTACACACTGTAGTTCTAAGCTAAGAACGTTAATTGACAGAGTATAAAGTTATACTTATTTT